>NW_023501090.1:0-325000 GCF_014066305.1 Letharia columbiana | reverse complement strand
TCTCCGTAAAAAACTATTGAATTCCTATCATTCCATATTACTATAGCCGAGATACCTGCTACTACTACTATATAGGCTTTGGCTATTATTAATACTCCTATTACTCTTATTATTACCCCAAATAAGCCTGCTTCCATAGAGTGTCTACCGATATCGATATCTTATGGCCTATGATTTGAAGCTAGACTATAAAGATAATATTATACCTCGAAATAGTATAATAATATCGTCTTGATAAGAGAGTAGACACCGGCTTTAAATCTGAAGTAAAAGAGAATAATATATATATATCGGTCATAGATGTCCACTATTCTTGGCGTTCTTAGCCTTATTTTAGCTGAAAACAACCCTCGAGATATTTTCAAGCCTGTTTTCGCTTAATAAGCGAAAATATGTGGAAATATGGTTATAGAACGATACCCTGTATATATTTGACGCTAAGCTGAAAATTAGTGGAAATATCTAGGGGTTATTTCCAAAATATGTGGTTGCAGAAGGGGCCCTTATTCAGCTCCTCAACTTCGTCATTTTCCTGTAAAAGAAAGAAACTTTCTATCCTCTTCTCCTATTCTATACCAGCATGTCTTCATCGCTATCATGCTCTCTTTATTGTGTCTTTTTGTCGCGCTCTTTCTTGCCAGCGTAGTCGATGCTTTCGCGGCCTGGCTACCAAATTGCACCACTCCTACCCAGCATGTCAACTTTGTGTCAAGCCCCCAAGCTCGGGGAACGATGGACATTATCTGGACATGCTTCGCCGTCCTCTCACTCTGCACTTGGACGGTCCAGCATCTTATGGTGCCGGTTCATAAGGAATACGAAAAGGTGTCGGCGATCCGTAAATTTTGGGGGAAAGTCAGCTTCAACTACACAAAGTTGAAGTGGATGGGCATCTGTATTGCCGCTCCGGAATACATCCTTGGAAAAGCCCTCAATGAATGCCTTGCAGCACGTGACAGCCGGAGACAGTTCAAGGAGTGGTTCGCAGCCAACGGCACACGGAAACATTTCGACAGCGAAGCAGCCTGTGACGCGGAAGAAAGATCTCAAGAAGAAGTTTGGACGACTGCACATGGGTTCTTCAACTTATCTTCGGACAGTCCCCCTCCGACAGTCCCCCGTCCACACTAATGTGGCTCCCGCGCACGATCTACACGTTAAGCTTTCGGCCCCACCTAATTTTGGTGAGGGGTTACGCCAGCCTGTTCATCCGAATATAAGAGACTTCAAGTTCAGATGAATTCCTCCCACTTCATTAATTTTGAAGTAATCCTTCAGAGCGACGACGTAATACTTAGAGTTCGTTATAAATAGATCGGAGGCAGTGCAATAGTAGTAGAATAAGGGCCCACATCGCATATAACCATTGCTAAGCCGTAACATTAGCCGTATACACCAAAATTCGCTAATATATATAAAAGTATTGATATACTATTACCTTCCCAAAAAATCACCATAACTAGACCGCTAGCATCGGTGAGAAGATCGATATCGGCAGGCCTTATAAGTAGGTAAATACCTATCTTTCTCTCATACCCCCGCATCCTATTCAGACCCAACTTCTAAGACTATTCGTATCATTCATCTTCCTCTATTTCGCCCATCCGCACATTATAAATACCATCAAGTATACTACGACAGTTATAGATAAGAAGAGATATATTTTCGTCATCTTCTCAGCTACTTACAAGCGTGCCCCTATTAATAACGAGATCTTTCCTAATAAGGATATTATAATTCTACGTCTTAAGAACTAGTCTTATATATAAGGATTTACTATAGTAACTAGCTATAGCGAGTATAAAGCCTATTAGATTTAGATAATACTCTATTAACGTTATAAAAAGAAGACTCGAAATACTTATAAGCTTAGTAAGAATACTCGGTACTAACTATATAATAACGTTAACTATAATTATTATTCATATAAAATCAAGATTCGATATTATAAATGAGACGCGGAGTGGAGGATCAATGTATTAAAGAATATCTATAATTATAATATACTAAATAATCCTTTTATTCTTCCAAACCACTTTTATTAAGATCTCGATAGAGACCTCTCGAAAGAGAAAGAACGAGACCTTCTAATAGTAGTCATTTCATTCGCTAAAGTAAGAAGAGTAATAAGAATTAAGGGATTAAGACTTAGCTTTAAAGAGTACTATAACCTTCGTAACAAAGGCCGTAAGAGGACCGCACAGGAAGAACTGCAGTACGCCTTACGCACACTTGAAACCAAGGGGTTCAAGGTCCGTATTAAGAAAAAGTATATAGTAAACAATAACACTCGCCAATCGCAAGAAGTAGAGTTCTTTTTCTTTACCAATCCCAATCAAATTTGCTTAGCGAGAAAATTTGCCAGCCATTTTATAATCATCACGAATACTATATTCAATATAAATGAGAATAACCTATCTCTATCAGTACTTATTTATATAATTAATATCTTAAGATCTATTTCGATTAACTATTATTTTATCGAGTTTAAATCTATTAAGACCTTTCTATTCATAAATAACTATATAAGAGACTTATTTTTCTATAACAATTACAGAGAACCTACGATTCTACTAAGCGATTTTACGGCGAGATTAATAGTAGCAATAATTAAGAAAAGAACGAATCTACTTACACTATCGAATGATTAGATAAATATAATTACTTAAGTATACTAGCCGAAAAGATATAATATAATATAAGATATTAATTTATTATATTATACTCTAGTATAGTATAGATTATTAAGATTTATAAAATCTCATATCTAGTATAATATAGGATCTTGACGATATATACTACGATATAATATATCTATGAGATTATATCATAATATAATATATATATAAGATATTCTAATTAGAATTTCTATATTTAGAAGTAGCTATTCTAATTATTATTCTAGTTAATAACTACGCTAAATTAATAAGATATAAAATTAAATATAATTATATTTTATTACTCTATATATATAAAAGAAAGCGAGCTATATCTACTAATAATAAGAAAAGCTTATCTTTCTTTAATATTAATCGCGTAAAATCCGCCGATACTTCGTAATTAAAGTTATCGACGATAATTTTATATATCTATTACGTATTTTCGATATCGCTATTTAATATAAAATTATATATATTATAATTATAGCCTTCTTATTAAATCGCCGACTTAGAAAAATTAATATATTTCTTAGTATTCTCTCGAAAGTATTATAGCTTAATATAATAAGTTATATTTCTCTAAGCTATCTTCTCGCGATATATAAAAAAAAGATTAGATATAGAAAGTATATAAAAGTATATTTAATAATTTTAGAATAAATTAATAATATCTATAATAATAATTAAAATTAAGAATTAGATATACTCGAATAAGAGATAACTTTATATTACTTATATAATAGCGATAGTAATAGCTAAAATTAAAATATCGACTTAAATAACGTAGTTTTTATAGTAAGCTTTTTATTATTATACGTTAGATTAATTATATACGAGTAAAGATTTATAATTTTATCTTTTAAATATAATTATATTTAATATTTTAAGATTTCTATAATAACTTAATACTTATTAA
Organism: Letharia columbiana; assembly: GCF_014066305.1. Taxonomy (NCBI): domain Eukaryota; kingdom Fungi; phylum Ascomycota; class Lecanoromycetes; order Lecanorales; family Parmeliaceae; genus Letharia; species Letharia columbiana. The sequence goes on along the minus strand of NW_023501090.1, from coordinate 321,424 downwards.
TTAGCGCGTTAATATTATTATATTTAAGCTACGATAGCGCTTATCGTTAAATTCTATATTATACTCTTAAATAATTTAAAAAATAGAATTTACTTAATTATTAGCGCGTATAATAGAATTATTCTTAATACTTATATCTTATTCAACTTCGATATTATTTATTTTCTCTTAATTCGAGCTTTTATCTTTATCTATATATACGATAATTCGCGCGATAAATAAAACTTTAGACTTCTTCGTAATCACGCTCGCGTACTTTCTTTATATAATATTATTAAAATATAAATCTACTAGAATAATAATTAGAATTAGAAATTACTTATTACTTATCTATTATATCTTATCTAATTTACTTAAAAGCTTATTTCTATTATAATAATAATATATTAATATATTTAATTTTATATTTTTTAATAATTATAGTATAGTTAATAATTAAGATATTAACTTTCTTTATTTTTTTAATTAGCTTCTCTTTAGATATAAATATATTTATTCGCTATCGCGATCTCTTAATATTTTTATTTTAACTAAGCTTATTCTTCGTTTTTTATTTTAATTAAAAATCTAGTCGTTATCTAACTAATTTATATTAAGACTCTTTAATATTATTATTATTATTAATATTTAATATTTATTATAATAAATTATTAGACTTAATCTCTTCTACTTTAATTATTATAAAAAGATAAATTAGTAAATATATATAAAAGAATTAAAAGGCTTATATAAATATCTATAGATATTAAGCTATCTTTAATTTTAATTAAAGTTTATTTTATTAAAAAGTGCGTTAATTCTAATAAGTATCGATATTAGAAATAAAGAGGATATATATCGCGCGCTATTTTAAGTATATTATTATAGAGTTTAATTTAAAGAATAATTATTTCTATAAAGATAATAAGACTTAAAGATAAGAAAGTAAGAATAAAATACGCGAAAATTTTAATAAGTTATAATAGTTTAATATTAGCTAAATTAGATAAAGATAATTACTTACTAGCTTACTCTCTTAAATCTTTTATCTTTTAATTTATATAAGCTATAATAATAACTATAATTATTATAAAAGTAACTAAGATTATATTAGATAATAATACTTAATAAGCGTAATTCGCTTAAACTTAAATCTTTAAAATTAAAGAGAAAGTATTTTATTAATATTTAATTTAAGCTAGATAATTTAAAGTAATCTAAAAAATTTAATATACGCGATAGATATCTAAGCTTTTCTTTCCCCTTCTTCCTCTCTAAGACTTTCTTTTTATATTAATCTTTCTTATTATTAGATTATCTTCTTTATATATTAAACTTCTATTTAAATAATCTAATATTATTATAATAATATTAAAAGTATAACGTAGTTATTAAGTTATATATTTATTCTTTATTTTTTAATAACTTTAAGCTAATATATAGATAAATCACGCGAAGAGCTTAATTTATATACACTTAATTTATCGTTAATAGCTCTTTAAAAAAATTAATACTATTTTAGAATACTAGATATAGCGTTAAAGTAAAGTCTTTATTAGATATTATTACCGCTTTAACTGCTATTATCGTTACTTTAATAAATATTATCTCTACTTTAATAGATATTATCTTTACTTTAATAATATTAAGATATTAATAAAAACTAGATAATATATTCTTCTAATTATTATTATATTTATTATATATAATTAACGCGAGCTATAGCTTAAACTTTACGCGAGATTTATTATTATTAAAAATCGATTAATCTTATAATTTCGAAGCTTCCCTTTTAATACTTAGTTTATAAGATTATACTTAATTAAAATTTATTAAAGCGCTATTATATTTAAAGATTCGCTTTTAAAATATTATATAAGATAATAAAAGTCTTTCTAATTTATTAATTTAAGAATAAATCTTTCGTTACTACGCTTTATAATTAGCTTTAATAATCTCTATTTAAATAAATATTTATCTTTATATAATATATAAAAAGCGAGTTATATTATAGAAAAAGAATCTAGATCTTATAATTATTTTAACTAAGTCGTTTAAATTAAAAATAAAAATATATTTATCTTTATATAATTTAGCTAATTTATTAACTAACTATTATAAATATAACTATAAAATATAATTATATATTATCGATTATTTTAATAATTATAAAAAGCGTAAAAGAAATAAAATTATATAATTAAGTACTTATAAACTTTTCTCTTCTAAGTATTTATTTTAATTTAGAGTTTAATCGCTATCTAATTAAAAAAAAGATAAGATATAAAAAGTATATAAAAGTAGATTTAATAATTCTAGAATAAATTAACGATATCTATAATAATAATTAGAATTAAGAATTAGATATATTTAAATAAAAGATAGCTTCGCGTTATTCGTATAATAGTAAAAATAATAATTAAGATTAAAGTATTAACTTAGATAGCGTAACTTTTATAATAAACTTTTTATTATTATATATTAAATTAATTACGTGCTAATAAAGATTTATAATTTTATCTTTTAAACGTAATTACGTTTAATATTTTAAGATTTTTATAATAGTTTAATATTTATTAGCTAACGCGTTAATACTATTATATTTAAACTACGATAAAGCTTATTATTAAATTCTATATTACGCTTTCGAGTAGCTTAAAAAATAAAGTTTATTTAATTATTAGCGCGTATAGTAGAATTATTTTTAATACTTATATTTTATTTAGCTTCGATATTATCTATTTCCTTCTAATCTAAACTCTTATCTTTATTTATATATATAATAATTTACGCGAAAAGCGAAACTCTAGACTTTCTTTAAATTACGCTCGCGTATTTTTTTTATATAATACTATTAAAATATAAGTCTATTAAAATAATAACTAGAATTAGAAGCTATTTATTACTTATTATTATATTTTATCTAATTTATTTAAAAGCTTACTTATATTTTAATTACGATATATTAATATATTTAATTTTATACTTATTACGAGCTATAGCGTAGTTAATAATTAAGATATCGACTTTCTTTATTTTCTTAATTAATTTCTTCTTAAATATAAATATATTTATTCGCTATCGCGATCTCTTAATATTTTTATTTTTATTAAATTTATTCTTCGCTTTTTATTTTAATTAAAGATCTAATCGCCGCTTAACTAACTTATATCGAGACTCTTTAATATTATTATTATTATTAATATTTAATATCTATTATAATAAATTATTAAATTTAGTATTTTTTACTTTAATCGCTATAAAAAGATAAATTAATAGATATATATAAAGAAATTAAAGGGCTTATACGAATATTTATAAATACTAAACTATACTTAATTTTAATTAATACTTATTTTATTAAAAAGTATATTAATTCTAATAAATATCGAAGTTAGAAATAAAGAGTATATATATTATATACTATTTTAATTATAGAGTTTAAATTAAAAGAATAATTATTTATATAAAGAAAAGAAAATAAAAACGAAATACGCGAAAATTTTAATAAATTTAGATAAAGATAATTATTTATTAACTCGCTCTTTTAGATATTTTATCTTTTAATTTATATAGACTATAATAATAATTATAAATATTATAAAAATAAATAAAATCGTATTAGATAATAGCGCTTAATAAATATAATTCGCTTAAACTTAAATCTTTAAAATCGAAGAGAAAACGCGTTATTTATTAATACTTAAATTAAGTTAGATAATATAAAATAATCTAAATATTTAATATACGCGATAGATATATAAGCTTTTTCTTCTCTCTAAAACTTTCTTTTTATATTAATTCTTCTTTTTATAAGACTATTTTCTTTATATCTTAGACTTCTATTTAAGTAATCTAATATTATTATAGCGATATCTAAAGTATAATATAGACGTTAAGTTATATATTTATTTTTTATTTATTAATAATTTTAAGTTAATATATAGATAGGCTATATAAAAAGCTTAATTTATATATATTTAATTTATTATTAATAGCTTTTTAAAAAAATTAATATTATTTTAGATTACGCGAGATAATAATCTATTTAAAAGTGTTATAGTAAAGCGTTTATTAGATATCGCTACTACTTTAATAGATATCGCCGTCGCTTTAATAAATACTATTATTACTTTAATAGATATTATCTCTACTTTAATAATATTAAAATATTAATAGAAATTAGATAATATATTCTTCTAGCTATTATTATTTTTATTATATATAATTAACGCGAGCTATAGCTTAAGCTTTATACGAGATTTATCGCTATTAAAAGTTAACTAATTTTATAATCTTAAAGCTTTTCTTTTAGCGCGTAGTTTGTAAGATTTTATATTATATATATATTATATTATTTAACTATCGTCTTTAAAGTTTCGCTTTTAAAAGATAACTCTATATTTTTATAATAAATAAGATACTAAATAGAATAATTAATAGAATCTAATTTTTTATTTATTAATTAGTAATAAGTCTTATAATTTATATATCTAATTACGTTTAAAATTATAATTATAATTATCTTTATAATTAAAATTAATATAAGCTAAGACTTTCTATTAATATATAATTTTTTTCGAAAGATTTATATAAGCGTAATTAAAGATTAATATTCTTTTTTTAAGCGTTAAACGCTTAGCGAGAAGTACTAGAAGATTTATATCTAGATATTTATTAATTATATATTAGAATTTACTTATTTTAAATTTTAGATATAAATATCTTTATTTCTAGATAAGATAAAAAAGCTATAAATTTAAGATCGAATATTATTAAGAGTTATCTACTATTTTCTATTATATTTTAATTATTTATAATTATTAATATACTCGTTAATAAGAAAGATATACTATTATTATACGAATTTGATCGCGATATTAATAGTAATTATTAAAACTAAAGCTATCGAATATAGAGATATCTATTAATAAGAAAGATATATTATTATTATGCGAATTTAGTCGCGATATTAATAGTAATTATAGAAATTAAAATTATTAAATATAGAGATACTCGCTAATAAGAAAGGCGTATTATTATTATATAAATTTGGTTACGATATTAATAATAATTATAGAAATTAAAGCTATTAAATATAGAGATACTCGCTAATAAAAAAGACGTATTATTATTATATAAATTTGGTCGCGGTATTAATAATAACTATAGAAATTAAAGCTATCGAATATAGAAATACCCGCTAATAAGAAAGGCGTACTATTATTATATGAATTTGGTTATGATATTAATAGTAACTATAAAAACTAAAGTTATTAGATATAGAGATACTCGCTAATAAAAAAGGTATATTATTATTATGCGAATTTGATTACGATATTAATAGTAACTATAAAAACTAAAGCTATTAAACGTAGAGATACCCGCTAATAAAAAAGGCGTACTATTACTATACGAATTTAATCGCGATATTAATAATAACTATGAAAACTAAAGCTATCGAATATAGAGATATTCGCTAATAAGAAAGATATATTATTATTATATAAATTTAATCGCGATATTAGTAATAACTATAAGAATTAAAACTATCGAATATAAGGATATAATCTCTAATTTAATATAGATTCTAGGATAAAAAACCTCTTTTACTAAAGCAGTGATATTTTTATAAGCGTATATCTATATTTAAATCGATTTAAGAAGTTTTATTTTATAAATATAAAATATATAAAGTTATTAGATTAAGTATAATAGTTAAATATTATTAATTAAGCGTAATAAGTAAAATAATAATTAGAATATCTTATCCTTAACTTAGAATAGTTTTTCTTTTATTTATTATATATTTTCTTTTTATAAAAATTACGTCTAAACTTTAATAATACTATATTATTATTTATAAGCTTATATCTTATTATAATTATCTAAGAAGCTATATATCTTTCGATTATAAAGTAATTCTTTTTATATAAAATATATATAATTAAGCCGCTAGATATTAGTTAGTAATTTTTTTTATTTATAATTATTAAAGAGTAAGTTATATTATTAAAATCGCTTACTAATTTTATCTCTATAGTTTCTTAAAGTACGCCTAATATAGAGAATTAAATTCGAAGCGAATTAATCGAATTTAGAGCTATATAAATTAAGATCTTCTTTATTATCTAAGCGAATATAATTTAAGAAATAATTAAATTCGTTAATTTTTATAATCCGCGGATTTTCTTTAATATATAAGCTTTAAAGTCTAATTAGTAATAATATAATTAGCGCGTATAATTAATTTATTATTTAATTTAGATATATATAATCGATATAACTACGCACTTTTTTTATTTATAGCTATACTTCTTAAACTTCGCGTATAATCTTCTAATCTTCGCCTTCGCGAAGTCTTATCTTTACTTTACTTTAATAATTTAAATAAATCTAAATTAATAGTTAATAAATTATTAAGAATTTTCTAAATTTTCGTAATTATCGAGTTAATAGCTTTAATAAATAATAATATTATATATTAACGAATTATATTTAGTATTATAATTAATTATTATATTAAGAGATATAGCGCTATTAGATATATACTTACTTTATAAAAATAATATTATTAATTTAATTTAATTATAAAATATAAAGAAAATAATTTTATTTTCTTTAGATATAGATAGTATTATAATAAATAAGTATATTATAATATAAATACTATAATAATAAAAAGAATTTTTAAAAAAAAGAGGGTGGATTAGAAAAGAATAATATTAAGTATTTATTATCGAGCTAACTAATATTATATAACTAAAATCTTATTAAAATAAAATACTATTTAAAGATAGATTAAGTTTAAACGTTAATTAGAAAGCTAACTAGAAAAAGAGATCGATTTTTTTTTATTAATATATATTATAGAGCTATATATAAGCGCTTCTTTTTATATTTTAAATATACTTTAAATATTTATAGCTATATATATACGTCTTCTCTTATATTTCATATATATTTCGTATATTCCGATATTCTTTATATACGCGATATATCTATTAAAGATAATCTTATTAATTTAATTAATTTTTATTTAATCTTATATTTATTAATTATAAGAAGAGCTCTTTATTTTAATATTATAACTTTATTAATTCGCTATTCTTAGATATTAGATCGCGTATAGCTTATAATTAATCTACTTACTTTCTCCTCTTCTTCTATTCTAAAAATAAAAGAAGATATTATTTCTTTTTCGCCTTCGCCTATAATAAACTAATTATTATTTTTATAAGATTAAAGATATCGACTTAAAGACGATATTATTTAATTAAAAGCGGAGAATATAATACTTTAATATTTTAACGCTCGAGTAAAAGATATTATAATATTATTTAAATAAGAGAGAGTTATATTAATAAGAAAGATATTAATATTTAAGAATAATTTTAACGCGATAAAAGGTTTAATTTTTATATATAGAAGATTTAGATAATAATTAATCTAGCTAATTAAATTATTAAAGCGTCTAAATTAGATTTTAATTCTATATTAATATTTAATAGAATAAATTTAATAATTTTAAGATATTAATATATACTCTTATTAATATAGCTAGCGATTAGAATATTAATTAAATAAATATAATTTCTAATTCTAATAATTAGAATAATATAATAATAAATGAGTATTAGTATTAAAGTAAATAGAGTATATATTATATTAAGTAGAGAAGCGTTAATAGCTAAATTAATTAGAGTTTTAAATTAATAAAATTAAATATTAATTCTATATTAATATTATTATATACTTTTAAATATATAATTACTAATTATAACGCTAATTAGAAAGAATTAATCTTTAATTTAAAATATCGAAAATAATATAGCGATATATTATTAAAGTAATATAAGTTATTAAAGTAGTATAAGTTTCTATTATAATAAGAAGATAGAATTTATATATTAAATATTAATTCTATTTTATTTCTAATATTTTATTCGTTTATATATCTCTTTTAGTTTCTCTTTAAATATCTTAATTTTAAGATATTAACTAGACCTTTATTTAGCGTAAGCTTAATTTTCTTAATTAATAATATTTAATATAAGATATTAATAAGTATATTTCGACGTAAAAATAATAATAAATCTTACTTTCTTTTTAATATTAATAATAAAAAATAAAAAATATAGTAATAAATAAAGATAGTATAGGCTATATAGAATTAATTTAAATCTAGTAATAATCGTTAACCTATTTATTAAGATTTAGAAATTAGAAAATCTTAGAAGTAAATATAATTTAACGAATATACGCTCGTTAATTTTAAGAAGCTATATATTATTTATCGTTACTACGATAAAATTCTAATTTATCTATTTATAGATTATAAAATAAGCGATATAATAGTATATATTAAGTCTAAGAGATATATTAAGAAATCTAATTTAAGTAATTTATAATAAATAAATTTAATTAATAGTTATAAAAATTAGATATATTTCTAAGCTAAACGATATAGACTATTAATAAATAGAATAATAAATAAAATATCTAATTTACTATTTATTCTAGAAAAGATAATATTAAGATTCTCTTATAATACTAGAAAGTCGAAAGCTTATACGCGAAGACTTCTCGAAATAATTTTATCGCTAAATCGTAAATATTAATATTTTATTTACGATTACTAATAATTCTAAAATACTATAATTTTTATACTATTTTAACTCTAATATATAATTAAAGTTAATATCTATTATAAAGAATTAATTAATAAAAAAAGCTATAAAGCTAGAGATAAGATTATTAAAGAATTTATTAGTTAATAATATTAAAGTCTCTTTAACTCTAAATTATTAGTTATCTTATAATTATTAATTATTTATAATAATTCTAATCTTTTTTATTAATATTAACTAATAATAGTATAAGATTCTTATAAACTTCGAGTATATCGAAGGTAAATATACTAGTTAAAAACTTATAAGTATTATTAATCTAATTCTTATAAAATATAAGATTTAGAATTATATATTTAAATTTATAATTAATAACGCTAGTAATAATAGTATACTCTTCGAAGATTTAATTATTTATCTTTTTATTTTCGTAGTAGAGAACTCGCTTAATATTAAAGAATTTAAATTCTTAAATTATTTATAATATATTTTTTATATAGCGTATATTATTTAACTAATCTTAAAAGAACTTCTAAATAATATTAGAGTTATTTTAATAAATAAGAAATTTTAAAAAAGCTAAGATAATAAAGAAGATAAGAATTAAATTCGAATAAATATAATTAATCTATCGATAACTCTAATAAAGATATAATATTTCTTATTATTATTCTAATTATTATATTATTAATTATATTAAAGTTTAAAAAATTATTATATATATTAATATTAGCGGCTAGCGTAAAGAGATCTTTTTTATACTATAAATTAAATAACTTTAAGATAAAAATATTTTAATATTAGATAAATATTAATCTTTTAAAAAAAGTAATATTATTAGAGACGCTCTTTTAAATTTTTTTAGAATATTAAGACTTATTAAAATTTAACTTATTAGATATTAATCCGCGCTCTACTTCTTTATATCGATATTATATACTTTTTAAAAAATAAATTAACTATCTATTTAAGATTAAATAATAAAAAATAATTATAAATAAAAACTATAGTCTAGATATCTAAATAATTTTCGATTAATTTCTAATAAATTCAATATTTAATTTAGCTTATTAGATCTTTTTATAAATTTATAAAATTAATAAATAAAGAAAAGAAGATTATAATTTATTTTATCTTTAATATTTATAATTATTTATTTAATTATATAGATAAAAAGCTCGAAAAATTAAAAAGAAAGAGGGTTTCTTAGAAAAAAGAACTTCTTAAAACTCTTAAGGCGGCTCGCGAGAAATTGACTATCTACTATAATCGAACTTAATTAAATTTAAATTATCTATATAAATAAGCTACGCTTCTACGTCTAAATTATAATAATATAAAATTAAAGAAATCGAATTAAAAGATTAATACTAGAGAGAAACTATAAATAAAGATCTACTAAAAAGTACTTAGAAGAATATTTTAAAATTATTAAAATATTAATATAAGTAATTAATTATAAAGAGCTAAGCGAATAAATTAATCGAATAAAAATACGCTTAATTAAGCGATAAAATTCGAGATTAAGAATTTAAATAATAAGAATAGATATAATTAGTTTTAGTAATATAGACGAAACGATAAGTCTTCTAATTATTATTCTAATTATAATCTTATCTCTAATCTTTATAAAGCTTTTTTTAATAATCTAGCGAATCTTTCGATTTTAGAGTAATAAAAGAAATTAAAATTTAAATATATTATAGTTACTTAAATAGCTTATAATATTCTTTATTCTTTCGCGAGGGCTATTATATATAAGCGATACTTCTTAATAATTAAAAGATATTATAATACTTAAAAGTATTATTTATTAGCGATATTTCGTACTCTAATAATAATTCTTTATATAAAGTATTAAGAAAATAAGTTTAAATAAGCTAAATTTAATTTTAAAGAAAATCTTAGTATATTAGATTAAATTAAAAGAGCTAATAGTACTTTATATGAAAACTTAATTAACGTCTATAATAATTATATTAGCGAAGATAACGAGCTTATAAAAAGTACTTCGATAAATTTAATATTTATAAATTTATTAAGATATATTATTAATAGTTTATAATATATAAAGAAGTAATTAATAGATTTATAATTAGAGAGAGTTAATAATAATAGATTTAATCTTAACGAAGAGATCTAAAATAGCTCGAGAAGCGAATTTATCTATAAATAATTAATAAGTTTAATTAGATAAAGATAGACTTAGGGAATTTAAAAGAATTGCGATAGAGTAGAATAGAAGAGTAATAGAGAATTCGAGAGAAGAATAAATATAAAGTTTATTAAGCTTATTTAACGCGTTAAAGCGAATATATAAATAAAGATAATTATAGAATTTTATTCTTATAATATTTAAAGATTTAAAATTTAGAATATTCTTTTATATTATAATTTTAAAAAGAAGAATAGAGACGCTTATAGTTCTAATTATTATTCTAATTATTACTATTAATAAAAAGATAAATAGCTATATTAGATTACTCTTTATATTCCCTCTCTCTTAATAAAGAAGAATAAATATATTCTATATATCTTAGTCGAATTATTCTATAAATATAGAAATTCTAATCGAGATATTTTATATATATACTATTTCATAATATAATACTATAGATATATTATATCGTAAAATATCCCGTTAAGATCCTAAACTCATATTAGAAAAATGAAATGATATTCGACTCTACTTATATCATATCCGGGTACGATATAATATCACTTGATATGGAATATCTCATAGGATATATCATACCTTTTCGGCCAGTAATTATAAATCTTTTTAAGTTCTCTACTCGAATAAAAGTATTTCGAAAATTTGTAAATAAATTAAATTTATCTTTGCTATTCTTCTAAATTTTCGAAGTTATAATTAAGTCTTTTAAATCTTTTAAAATTATATTAAGATTTTTTAAGTCTTTTAAAACTATAATAGAGTCTCTTAAATCTTTCGAGACTATATCTAGATATTTTAAATCTTTTAAGATTAAATCTAAGTTCTTCGAATAATTTAAGACTATATTATTATTTCTTAAATAGTTTAAGATTATATTAAAGTCCCTTAAATCTTTTAAAACTATATCTAGATATTTTAAGTCTTTTAAGATAATATCTAAATTCTAATCTATTAAATTCTTCAAGGTCTTATTTTTATCTTTCTTTACTTTCGTAGCTTTCAAAGTTTTCAAAGTTTTCGAAGCTTTCGAAGCCTTATCCGTATTTTTTAAAACTTTTAAAGAATCGCCTATATTCTTCGAAACTTTCGAAGATTTACTTAAATCCTTCGAAGCTCTTAAAGTCTTATTTATATTCTCCGAAGCTCTCGAAGTCTTATTTATATTCTTCGAAATCTTCGAAGAGTTATCTAAGTCCTCTAAAACTTTTAAAATCTTATTTATATTCTTCGAAACTTTCGAAGAATTACTCGTATTCTTTAAAACTTTCGAAGAGTTACTCGAGTCCTTCGAAGCTTTCGAAGTCTTATTTATATTTTTCGAAACTTTCGAAGAATCGCCTGTATTCTTCAAAACTTTCGAAGAGTTACTCGAGTTCTCCGAAGCTTTTAAAGTCTTATTTATATTTTTCGAAACTTTCGAAGAATCGCCTGTATTCTTCGAAACTTTCGAAGAGTTATCTAAATTCTCTAAAACTTTCGAAGACTTATTTATATTCTTCGAAACTTTCGAAGAATTACTCGTATTCTTTAAAACTTTTAAAGAATTATTTAAATTCTTTAAAACTTTCGAAGTCTTACTCGCGTCCTTTAAAGCTTTTAAAGAATTATTTATATTTTTCGAAACCTTTAAAGAATTATCTAAGTCCTCTAAAACTTTTAAAGTTTTATTTATATTCTCCGAAACTTTTATATTTAATTTTATATTTTTCGTTATTTTTAAAATTAGCTTTTAATTTAAAGAATATAACTAGATTCTTATTTTTTAAATCTTTCGAAGATTTTAGAAATATATCTTTTAAAGTAGTTTTATTTAGAATCTTTAATACTTCGATACTTAGTTTTATTAAAATTTTATTTTCTCGAGCTTTCGAAGAAGGTTTTTTTAAAATTAAAATACTTATAATATTCTTAGAATTCGAAATTAATAAATTCGAGTTTTTTAAAACTTCTAATAAATTCGAAGTTTTTAAGATTTCTAAAGAATTAATAAAATTTAAGATTAATTTCGATACTTTTAATTTAGAATTTTTTAAAATTAAATTCTTCGCAGTAGTTAATCTAAGTCTATAAAAAATTTAAATATTAATAATATATTTTTAGTATAAATAAGATTATAGAAGTACTTACCGCTTAGAAGATATTATAGATAAAAATTATAAGAGGTTCGAAATATATAAAGTTCTTAAGAATATTAAAGAGTAAAAAAAGAAGTATAAGAAATTATAATATTTTAAAGATTTTTAATTAAGATTTCGCTTTTTTAGAAGTTTACTTCTTTAAGACTAGTATAAAATTAAAATTTATAAATAAAATTTATCAGCTGTAATAATAGTTTCGAAAAATTCGAGATTCTTAGATAATAGAGAAAACCTCGAAATATTTAAAGAATATATATTTTAGCTCGAAATCTTCGAAGAATATATCTTTTAGCTCGAAATCTTCGATAAATTATTTAAATTATTAAATATAATTATATAAATATTTAAAAATAAAGAACTTAAATATTTAAAGATAAAGATTTATTTATTTTATTAAAAATATTTTTTTATATAAATTTAAATAATTAAATAATTATTATTTTAATAAAATTTATACTTATTTTTTAATTAAAATTATTAAATAAATAAATAAATAAATATTAATAAATAAACTTTAATAAATAAATATAAAAAATATTATAAAGAAATTAAATAATAATAAAATTATTATTATTAAAAATATAATTTAACTTTTTAAAATTCTATATTAATCTATTTAATTAAAATAAAAAAAATTATAATAATAAATAAATATAAAAAATATTATAAAGAATATTATAAAAATAATTATTAATAATAATAATATAATAGATTTATTCTTTATAATCTTATATTAATTTATTTAATTAATATAAGAGAAATTATAATAGTAAATAGATATAGAGAATATTATAAAAAAATTAAATAATAATAAAAATTTTAATATTAAAAATATAACTTAACTCTTTAAAATCTTATATTATATATTTTTTATAATTTTATATTAAATTATTATTTAATAAATAAAAAATATTATTATAATTTAATCTATTATTTCTATTATAACTTAATTTATTATTTTTATTATATTTATATAATATATTAATAATATTATAAAAAAAGAATTTATTATAATAATTATAATTAATTAAATCTTTATAAAAGAAATATTATAAGAGAAGAAACTATAATAAATAAATATAAAGAATATTATAAAGAATATTATAAAGAAATTAAGCGATAATAAAATTTTTAATATTAAAAATATAACTTAGCTCTTTAAGATTTTATATTTTATATTCTTTATAATTCTATATTAAATTATTATTTAATAAATAAAGAATATTATTATAATTTAATTTATTATTTTTATTATATTAAGAAGTAAGAGAATAAATTATAATAAATAAATATAAAGAATATTATAAAGAATATTATAAAGAATATTATAAAGAAACTAAGTAATAATAAAATTATTATTATTAAAAATACGACTTAGCTCTTTAAGATTTCACGTTATATACTCTTTACGATTCTATATTAAATTATTATTTAATAAATAAAGAATACTACTATAACTTAACTTATTATCTTTATTATATTAATAATATTATAAAAAAAAATTATAATAAATAAATATAAAGAATATTATAAAGAAATTAAATAATAATAAAATTATTATTATTAAGAATATAACTTAACTCTTTAAGATCTTATATTATATATTTTTTATAATTTTATATTAAATTATTATTTAATAAGCGAAGAATACTATTATAATTTAATTTATTATTTTTATTATATTAATATTAGTATATATAATAGAATAAGATAGGGCTGAGCTTAAAAACCTTGAATTTATATATGTAGTTAATTATTAATTCGAATTCGCTACGCTCTTTAATTAAACCGGCTAAGTTAGCCCGATAATCCTTTCGCGCCTCTCTTATTAAAAATTTATATATAGAAGTTTTATACTTTAAAGTACTCAGCTTGCGATATATATAGTTACTTTATAATTCCTTAAATTGTAGAGCTCGCTTTACGCTTTCTAACGCTATAAAAATTATAAAGTTTAGCTTACTATTAATAGATTAAATAAATATTTAAATATAATAATTATAGTAGTTATATTAGACGCGTCCGAGATCGAATAATAATTCTTTCATCTATTTATTATTCTTTTACTATTCTATTAATTCTATTAATTCTATTAATTCTACTAATTCTACTAATATAAATATAATCGTCTTCGATATTTCTCGCCTAATTAGAGCCCCTTATTAACGCCCTTAGATTATCTCTCGGCGAATTCGCTATTATTAGTAATCGAGGCCGTAAGCGAGTTTAATAGCTATCTACTACTACTTATAAACGCGTTAAAAGACTCTTAAAAAGAGTTCGATTTAGGTATATATACCTCTTTTACTCGCCTCTTAGAGGCCCTACTAATATTCTTAGACTATCTCTCGACGAATCTATTACTATTAGTAATCGAGGCCGTAAGCGAGCTTAATAGCTATTTACTACTACTTATAAACGCGTTAAAAGACTCTTAAAAAGAGTTCGAACGGATATATCCTCTTCTATATACTCCTCTTAAGTTAGCGATAGATAGATTAAACTAATATTTAAATATTATAGTTATATTAAACGCGTCCGAGATCGAATAATAATTCTTTCATCTATTTATATAATTATTCTTCTTTTATTATTCTATTAATTCCACTAATATAAATATATTTACCCTCGATACCCTCGCACTTAATTAAATAAGAGGAGGATCTATAATAGGCGAATACGAAGAATACTACGGAGAATATTACGGAGATAGTTATTAGCAGCAGTAACACAATAGGCCTACTCTCTACGATCTTATATCAGCCCGATACTTAGTAAGAGAAGGAACTACTACAGCAGGTAAATGCGGAGAATATTACGGAGACAGTTATCAGCAGCAGTAACATAATAGGCCTACTCTCCACGATCTTATACCAGCCTAATACTTAGTAAGAGGAGGAACCACTATAGTAGGTAAATGCGGAGAATATTGCGGAGATAGTCATCAGCAGCAGTGATATAACAGGCCTACTCTCCACGGTCTTATATCAATCCACTTAGCCAGTGCAAGAGAAGTCACTATAGCAGGCGAATGCGGAGAATACTGCGGAGAAACCAAGCGGTAATAAGGCCCCCAGCACCAAGAACACGGCTTAGCTCTCCAAGATCCCACGTCATATACTCTCCACGGTTTCACATCAAATTATCACTCAGCAAGCGCGGAGAACACCACTGTAACTAAGCCTGTCATCTTCACTATATTAAGGAGTAAGAGGAGGAACTATAATAGGTAAATACGGAGAACACTGCGGAGAACACTATGGAGAACACTGTGGAGAATATTACGGAGATAGTCATCAGCAGCAGTAACACAATAGGCCTACTCTCCACGGTCTTATACCAATCCACTCAGCCAGTGTAAGAGAAATCAATACAGCAGGCGAATGCGGAGAACACTACGGAGAAACCAAGCGGCAACAAGGCCCCCAGCACCAAGAACACGGCTCAGCTCTCCAAGATCCCACGTCATATGCTCTCCACGGTTCCACATCAAATTATCACTTAGCAAGCGGAGAACACTACTACAACTTAGCCTGTCATCCCCACTATATTAAGGAGTAAGAGAAGAAACTACAACAGGCAAATGCGGAGAACACTGCGGAGAACACTGCGGAGAACACTGCGGAGAAACCAAGCGGCAATAAGGCCACCATCGTCAAGAATACGGCTCAGCTCTCCAAGATCCCACGTCATATGCTCTCCACGGTTCCACATCAAATCATTACTCCGGAACGATGCATATTTGAACGAATTGAAACCGTCCGATGTCTATAGCTATTTCATTATTCGAAAAATTTCACTGCGGTAGAAGATATTGTGGGATTCACATCACTAATTAGCACGTTATCTTCATTTCTTTCTAATATTTCGATACTTCTTGCCATAAGAATATGGCCTTTCTCTGTTTTTTGTAGGCAATTATTACGGATTCATTCTCCACACTTAATACACCTTCCTAATTAGGCCTTAGCGCGCCTCTCTCCGCACATATGTACCTGTATGTAGGTCAAAAACGCACAGCTAAAATTCCATTTGACTTAGAAAAATTCAACTCCATTTGACTTAGAAAAATGAAAAATCCAACTCCATGAATTTAATTCATGGGCCTTTACTTGTTATTAATTAATATATTATCTTTATTTCTTTTTAATATTTTAATATTTCTTATTATAAGAATATAATTTTTCTTTATTTTTTATAAATAATTATTATAGATTAATTCTTTATATTTAATATATCTTTCTAATTAAATCTTAATTTTTTTTTTTATATATATATATTTATATTATATAAATTAAATTAATTTTATAATAATAAAAATAAATTAAAAATATATAATAAGCGATTAAAGTTTAATTTAATTTAGAACTAGAGCTAAAATTCGATTTAACTTAGAAAAGTTTAACTCTATAAATTTAATTTATAGATCTTTACTTATATAAATTAATAAAATAATTTTATATAATATTAATATTATATAATATTAAGAATTATTAATATTTCTTAATAATAATTCTAATTAAAAAAATAAAAAATAATTTTAATTTATAAATCTAAATTTATTAAAATATAAAAACTTAAAATATTATTTATTAAATTTATTTAATAATCTTAATTAAAAAAAAATTTATAAATTTAAATTATAAATCTTTATTTATATATAATATAATTATAATTTTATTTTTATTTTTTATAATTAAATTATTTATAATTATTTTAATATTTTTATAATAATTATTTTTATTATTTTTATTATTTTTATTATTACTACTATTATTATTATTATTACTATTATTATTTATTCTAGAAAATTATATCTAAAAAAAATTACGAAAAAATCGAAAAAAGTGAAGTTTTAAAATTCTCGAATAATTTTTTTTATTCGAATTATAAACTAGCTATTTTTTTTTTTTTTTTTTTTTTTTTTTAGTCTTTCTAGCTAAATCTCTAACTATTTATCTATAGATTTAATCTTTAATAAGCTAAGCAATAGCGCTCTAAAATTTAAAAAATTTGAATTAGTGATTTTTTATATAAAAGCTCGAAAAAAATAAACCTTTAAAATATCGGCGGCGAAGATTTATTAATAGAAGATATCTCTCGAATCGATAATCTTTATCTAAAATTCGTTACTTCAAATTATTCGAATTATTAAAAGATTTAAAAAATATATATAACGTTGTAATCTAAGTTGCCGTTAAAGGTAGCTAGAATTACTTTATTTTCGAAAAAATCGAATTAGTAATAAATTCGAAAAAATTATAGTTTTAAAAAATATATCTATAATCTTAGCGATTCTATCTAACTCTCTCGGAAACTAAATTTTAAAAAATTCGAATTAGCAAATTCTTATAATTTTAATCTTTTAATTTCTTCGAAATAAAGAACTTCGAAAAATATAAACCTTCTTAAGAAAATTATAATTCTTAAGCTATAGTTTAATAATAGCGTATTACGAAAAAATTAAATTAATAATATAAATAGAAAAGCTTTGAAATAATTAAATCTTAAAATAATATTCGTACGGTAATATATTATCTACGTCGTATTCCATTAGAGGATTCTCTAATATTTTCTAAGGTTCGAGAAATTCGAATTAGTAAAGGGCTCGAAAAATTTAAAGTAGTAAAAATTAATAATAAAGAAGTTTTAATCTCTCTATAATAGATATCTACTAAATTAATTTTTAATATTTTAATTTTTTCGAGAGATAGATATTCGAGAATTACGAATTAAGTAGTCGACTTTATAAATAATATATTTTAAGCTCTATCTTATTTAGAATCGCGCTCTTTTTAAAAAATTAGTTCGAAATTCTTAAATCTTTTAATAGAATAAAACTTATCTCTATCTCGCCTCGACGTTATTTAAGTTCTTCGCCTTTCGAAATTTTCGAATTAGTAAAGTTTTAATAAAGATTTAAATAAATCGAATTTACTAATTTAACTTAATATATATTATAATACTCTTTCTTATTAGAGTCGTTTATATTAAAATTTAGAATTTTTCGAAAAAATCGAAAGTTAGTATAAAAGAAGTTTAAAAAAATTGAATCCTTTAAAGAATTCGAATTATTCGTATTTTTAAAGAATTACTTACGCTTTCTTTTCTTTAGATATATTTACTCGCGCGAAGTAATTCGAATAATTCGAGAAAGGCTAGAGAAGTAAAGATTCGAATTTTTTAAAGATAGAGAAAGGTATAGGTATAGATAGAAGATACTTCGAAAAAAACGCGTTAGCTATTTATATTATTAAGGCTTATCTTAAAGAAATCGAAGTATTAATTATTAAATTAATAGATATCTTATTATAAAGAGATTTATATATAAAGAAAAAAAAAATTAAAGCGAAAATTTCGTAGAAGATTACGATTAGCGTTAGATATTAATACTTTCCCTAATCTAGCTAGCTTATAAAATTTACGAAGACTATTTAGAATTCGAAATTTTCGCGCTATTATCCGCCCGCTGACTAAGTACGATTTTCCCTATCCCGCGCCTAAACGATTACCAACTCACGGGAATAGTAGATTCGAAGTTGCTATTCCCGTAAGTTGATAACCGTTCAGACGCGGAACGGGGAATATTCGCTTAGTCAGCCCTCGAAAAAGTCTAGTAATCGCGCTTATATCATAATTGCGAAATTTTCGCGTAAGATTTAAATAACTTATAAATATTAAATATTAAATATTTAATAATACTTTATAAAGATCTCGAAAATTTCGAAGTATATTTAAGATTATTTTAAGTTAATTATAGAACTATCGCGAAAATTTCGAATTATCTTTTAAAGTCTCGAATATTTTAAGTTAATAATAATATAATTATCGCGAAAATTTCGAATTAATAATAGAATTATTACGAAAATTTCGAATTAATAATAATAGAATTATCTCGAAAATTTCGAATTATCTCTTAGAGTCTTAAATTTCTTAAATTAATAATAGAATTATCGCGAAAATTTCGAATTAATAATAATAGAATTATTTCGAAAATTTCGAGTTAATAATAATAGAATTATCTCGAAAATTTCGAATTATCTTTTAAAGTCTTAAAAATTTTTAAATTAATAATAGAATTATTACGAAAATTTCGAATTAATAATAATAGAATTATTACGAAAATTTCGAATTAATAATAATAGAATTATCTCGAAAATTTCGAATTATCTCTTAAAGTCTTAAATTTTTTAAATTAATAATAGAATTATTACGAAAATTTCGAATTAATAATAATAGAATTATTTCGAAAATTTCGAATTAATAATATTAGAATTATCTTAAAAATTTCGAATTATCTCTTAAAGTCTTAAAACTTTTAAATTAATAATAGAATTATTTCGAAAAATTTAAGATAATTATAGAGTTATAACGAAGATTTTAAAGTATTTATAAATTTCGAAAATTTCTAATTTTTATAGAAATATCTCGAATTTTTCGAATTATTTATAAATTAATTATAAAAAAATTATATATAATAAAAATATAATAAATAATTAAGTTATTAAATTTATTTAAAAAAATAACGTTTATAATATCTATAAATTATAGATATTTTTAAAAATATAATATTAGTATATATAAAAGAATAAGATAGAGCTAAGCTATAAAATCTTAAATTTATATATATAGCTAATTATAAATTTAGAGTTATTATATTTTTTAGTTAGATCGACTAAGTTAGCCCGCTAGCTCTCTTAAGTTTTTTTATTAAAAATTTATATATAGAAGTTTTATACTTTAAAGTACTTAGTTTACGATACTTATAGTTACTTTATAATTCCTTAAATTATAAAGCTCGCTTTACGCTTTCTAACGCTATAAAAATTATAAAGTTTAGTTTACTATTAATAAAGCGAAGTAGTATTTAAATATAGTTATATAAAACGCGTTCGAGACTAAATAATTCTTTCACCTATTTATATAATTATTCTTCTTTCATCATTCTATTAATTCTATTAATTCCACTAATATAAATATAATTATTCTCGATACCCCTCGCGGAAACGTTACTAAACGCTTTAGGTATATATACTCCTTTTACCCGTCTCTTAAAGCCTCTATTAACGTCTTTAAACTACTTCTTAACGAATCTATTACTACTAATAATTAAGGTTATAAGCGATCTACTACTACTTATAAACGCGTTAGAAGACTCTTAAAAAGAGTCTAAACGAATATATTCTCTCCTATAGATTCCTTCTAAGCCAGCGATAATATCTTCTAACCCAGCGATACTATCTTCTAAAACGCGTCTTCCTCTTCTATTTATTCTTTATCACCCTATTTTAAAGCCTCTTAACGCGTATTAGATCTTAAATATCATTAAGAAAAAGCTTCTAAATAAGAGAAAGACGCTATCGAAGACCCTCTATTACGAGATCTATTATTAGACTTCTTTAATAACAACTCTTTCGATAGCCTACGATCTTTCAGCCTATCTTTTAACTCTTATTTAGATTCTACTTAGTCTTTAATAAGGCTCGCTAGTTATACCGCGCGTTATCTATATATTATAGAGCCTATATAATATAATTTAGATTCTATAAATTAGATTTATAATAGCTACGGCGCGGCGTTATAAAAAGATAAGATTATTAAATAGTACTACGATAGCGGAAAGACTAAAGTCGATATATCTAAAATAGATATCGATTAAGAAGTAGACGATATAGAATAGAGCTATAAGAGCGTCGAAACGAGTATAAATAATTCGATTAACCTTAGCGAGTATACTATTAATTAAATCCTTTATTCTTTAACGTTAGAGATCTTAAATTTTATTAATAATTATAAAGAATTTCGCCGCTATAGCGTTTAATATAATAATATAATCTTTATAATCTTATAGTAGATTACTATTAATTATTTAATTATCTTATATATATATAAAATCTAGAAAGCGATTACTACTCATATATCTATTCTAGCGTCTTTAAAGAGCGAAAAATCGATTTTTAATTAAATCTATATTATAAATAGTATCTAAGATTAGTCTATAATACGATATAACTTTCTCTTAATCGCGTTTCTTATATTAACTTTACTAGATATAACTATTATAATCGTATTAATTAGATACTTTATCGTAAAATAGCTATAATTCTTAAAAATATTAATCTCTATATTAATATTCTTAAATCGATATTTAAAAGATTAGAAATTAATTTAAATATACGGGGCTATAAGCTACTTTATAAGAACTTACGATATTATAATTTATATATCTATAATCGTCTTACTTTTGTCAGGACCAGCATAGGTGCGATATCAGTATGGGTGAGGTAGAATAGGATAATAAGGCTACCGAACTATGTATGTGGGCAGGAGGCATGATATGGTAGGGGATGCCTCCGCCAAGGCCCGCTAGCCATAGGGCTGAGGGCTGAGTAGGGTACGCTCGTAACAGTACTCCCCCCTCTCAAAGAGCCATGGCCCCCATGGCTGGTAGACCGGAGATGCAGGCCCATTGCTTGCCTTGTATCTCCAAACATCCATAGTCCTTCGAAAGAACCATCGCTCGCTGAAATCCATAAAAACAAAGACTTTTGGTGTGTGCTGTGCCAGGCCAAATTAGTACCTTTCTCCGGCGGCGACGGCGACAGCAACAGCAATATCGCGTCCCGGAGATTCCGCTAGCGCGTCGTCGATAGCACTTTACTGTAGCGTCAAGGGGCTCCCAATTTGATGAGGATCCATGAAGAATTGAATGAATAGCGACCGAAAAAGGATTTGCCATGCAATGGCCACCTGATTCCATATTCATGATGGAGAAGAAATCGATGAAATGATGCAATTTGATTGGTCGATGCCTCCCGAACCGAACCGAGCCGCAGGCGCTAAAACTCTAAATCAATATCAAATGATTCTGGTGTGAGTTTCTCCATGGGATGCCACATAGCCGATATCGATCGAGGCTATTAACGGCGGCAGTGAGGTCCATAGGTGACGCACCATGGCTTCGGAAGACCTTCAGGCATATGACAACAAGGGGAGCCCGCTTGGTGGGCCTGACATGAGGCTATTGTTGAGCAACATGGGCCTGAGGAATCGATTTCCGAATGTGAAAAAAAATAAGGCCATTCTAAAGACATCGGATGGTTTCAATTCGTTCAAAAACACGATGTCCGAGGATTTGCCGGTGCCCATGCTGATTTCGACTGCATTTGCCTGCTGCGTCCTCATGACCATATCGTTCGTAGGTCTGCTGCGTTCTCATGACCATATCGTTCGTAGGTCTGATGCGTCCGCATAGCCATGCCTATCGCCTATATTCCTCTGGATCAGGGCGAGGAATAATAGCATATTTGCCACGTGGTTTCATTGCATCTTCGAGTCTCGCCTTGGCATACTGTTTGGCAAATACCTTTGCTTTCTTGTCTGCCAGCCGTTCGGCATACATCAGATCACGGTATTCTAACATAATGAGGTGTTCCTTCAGGTCTGGCAATGTCCACTTTCTTCCGTACATAGCATATTCGTCCAGGAGACGGAGGTTTGCCCTATTCCTTAAGTCGATTATGAGATCTAGCTGAATGACATTGATCTGATATTCTTTATCGCCATACTCCTGCATGTACGCGGCATGTTTCATGAACTCTGTGTAATACTCGGAAAATGACTGACTATCACGTCTTCTGAAGGTTGAATAGTCATAAACATTCCTTTGTCGAATAACGTCTGCTGGAGTCTCATAAAGATCACTTAGTTGATCCAGGAGGTCGTCGACTGAGAGATAAGGATTTTTTGTAGTCTTTCGGCGTCTAGGTACCGTGTGCTCGACAGCGTTTCCTCCAAGGCGCGATACCACGTAGTTTATTTGAAAAGCGTCGGTAGGGTAGTGGTCCTTGTTGAGGCTGAGTTTGTCCATAATTCTCATTTTCCAGTCCTCAAATTTGGATCTATCAACACCATTGAAGATAGGTGGATCCGGTAGCCTCGGGCTGAGTGGCTGTCTGACTGGCTGTGGCGAGATTGGTCGATGTCGATGTCTTAGTGCTTCGAAATCTCGTGGTATAGGTGGAGGTGGGGACGGGGGTGGAAGGGCAGAGATGCCAGCCGAGTTTTGGGCCTGTGTCTCTTCTTGCTGTCCTGGTATCTCCTGCGAAGGAGAAGAAGCTGGGATGCCAGGCGGATGACTTGATGTCTCACGATATCGCTGGTAAAGGTCCTCAGCAGATAGAGATCGCTGCACACGTGGCATACGAAGTCGTGGCGAATTTGGAGGCGAATATCTCGCATGTAGGTCTTCGTAAGTAAGATAAGGCTGGTCGCGGTGTGTAGGAGATCGTGGTCTAGAGGGAGTATTCTCAGTCGACGGTCAGGTGCCTTAGTCCTCTGACAGGTGTAGCAATTCGAATGTAGGTGCCACTGTCGTCCTCATTCCTCGCCAGTAGTATTCCCTTTTGAGTAGTTGATAGGTATCCCCGGGATGGCCGCATGACGGATGATCATGCACCTCTCGGATAACATCGGTGTATATGTCATCGGATACCCACAAACTGTCCTTGGGTAAAAAACCCCGTCTTGAGCGGAGAGTTGACCCCGACCTTAGGCGATAGAGATTTCCGTAAAATATGGCGACTTCCTTGTTGGCCCCTACTACTTTGTGGTAGCTAGGGTCCCCGTAGTAAGGTAGGGCGCGGTGTGTAGGTGATCGGCGATGCGGAGGAGGTATCTTGGTGTTGATGTAGGTGGATTTGAAGAATTCATGATGTGTTAAATATAGGTAAGAACGGAGTGGAGAGATCTCTAGAATTTCGGTATTATGAAGGTAGTGATAACTCGAGAAATGTGATAGATCTCTGTGTTGAGAGTGTGACGCCTAAAATAGTATTATTTCTTTGCGGGGGTCTACAACACTCGTTCCTTAACCAATCAGATCGTCGTAAATATAATAAGTACTTTAAATAGTGTCTTTTCGAATGGGAGGAAGTCCGCCGGGGGTGTGTTAGCCGGTGATAGACTTTTTGCGGGGAACGGAGCGGAGAAGGATTTCTTGTATTCGATGTAGGGGACTCGTTTTTTGATGGTTTGGGCTACCGTTGATGGTGTAGGTTGTTTAATGTAGGTTCTTTCGAATGATGTAGGTGTTTGATGATTTGAATGTATGGTGGGGCTTCTGTATGGTAGAAATACCCAGCGTTTTCTTTATCAGGCTCGGTCGCTTGCTCCGAGCAGAAAGTGAAAAACCCGTCAATTCTCTTCGCCGGGGGGTGTATGAAGGAGCCTTATTATAATGTCAGGACCAGCATAGGTGCGATACCAGTATGGGTGAGGTAGAATAGGATAATAAGGCTACCGAACTATGTATGTGGGCAGGAGGCATGATATGGTAGGGGATGCCTCCGCCAAGGCCCGCTAGCCATAGGGCTGAGGGCTGAGTAGGGTACGCTCGTAACAACTTTAGATAAGATCGCTATCGCCTAGAAGAGTAATATTAATAATCTATTAGATATATCTAAGGCTAGAAATATATTAATAGAGGCTCGAAGTAATAAGAGATTCAATATATTATATTAGTATTTAGCCTATATACTCTTACGCTATTCTCTTATCTTTCTATTTAACGAATAGTTATAATATAATAATATATTCTATATAGATAATATATTAAGTAAAAATCTTCTTATCTAGCGAAGTAGAAACGACGAAGTCGTTCTACGAGTTAGAGAAACTATTAGCCGAGGTAGCTCTATACGAGTAACGCTTACCTTATATTATAGATCTATATTATTTATTTCTTCTATTCTATTAGTCGCTAACTTTCTATAAATATATAATATAGAGTTATTCTAATAAGTTTAATCGTTTTCTTTACTACGATAGACTACTATAGTATTTCATCTACGATATCTATATAACTATCGAAAGTAATAAACTTTATTAGCTAAAGATAAATTAGAAGATTATTCGAGCTAATATCTATTAAGTAGTTATTGATACTTACATCGATAAAATTATTATAGACGATTAGACTAGCAAATAACGTATTATTCTCTCTTTCTTCTATTAAGAAGACTTACGATTTATAAAATAACTCTACTAGAATATTATTACTCTATTTATTAAATTCGATTAACCGAACCTCTTTACGACTTTTATCTGTAATTCAAAATAAATCGAGATTATCGAAAATCTTCTATTTAGCGAATACGCTATTAATCGACTTAATCTAATTATTAGAGTATTTAGACTAAAGCTAAAGACTCTTATAAACGATATTCTAAAGAAGAAGATACTAGATATACTCTTATTCTTCTTACCCCCTATTATAATATAGTAGCCCTTTCTTATCTCATTTAATAAAGTAGCTCTTTAAACGATATATTAATTAAATAATTAATATAGATTATAGTTTCTAGAGATACTTCTAGTATAATTTAGCCTCTTATACGCCGTAATTCTTACCAGTTAGCCCTACGATATCATCTAAAAAAATTCTTTACTTTCATAAGGACGAAGCACGATCGATTAAAATATCGATTAGCCTTAACTCTAACTAACTTTACGGGCAATAGATCGAGTTCCCGCCTATGCCTATATTATAGAATTTCAAAAACGAGGCCTACCGTATATCTATATTCTTATTATTTTATACTCTAAAGATCGATTCTTTAACGCCGCTAAGATCGACGCTACTATTAATACTAAGATCTCTAATTAAAAACTATTTCCTAATCTCTATATAATTATTATTAGATATATACTTTATAAGAACTATAGCTAGTATATTATTAATAGAATAGATACTATTCTATCTTATTAGAACTTAGATAAAAATATATATAATAAGCGATTTCCGAAGGACTTTAATAACTATATCGTCTTTAAACTAGACTTTAAATACTCTATATATCGTCGACGTAGGCCTATTAAGATATTAGACGATAAATTTAAATAGAATTATTAAGTAATATTTTATAGTCTCTATTTATCGACTAAATATAACGCTTATATTAATATAGAGATTTACGCTAATATTAAAGTCTATAAATATATTTTTAAATATATTTATAAGAGTAGCGATCGAGTTAGTCTTTAAATAAAATATAAGAGCGATATAGATTAAAACGATATAGGCTTAGACTAGATAAACGAGATTTAAGAGTATTAAAATATATAATAAATAGACTCTACGAAAGTCTATTAAAGGATTTTTAGCTTTAAATTATATAATTATAATTCTTCTATTAAACGATTATTTATTTATCTTTTAAATTAATATAATATAATATTTAATAACGATAATAATTTAAATTAGATAGTTAATATAGTATGTAAACGTTAGATTAAGCTAATAGCCTTCTTTTAGCTAAATCAATAATATCGATAGCGAAAACGAATAGAAAATCTCTTCTATATCGATCTATTAGAGTAATATATCTAAAAAAAAAATAAGCGAGATATATTTAAATAAAGTCTACGTTAGAGGCGTAGAAGTATTATTAAAAAAATATACTATATTAATTTAAATACTAAAAAGCTCTTCTATCTACGATATCTCCTTCTAAATATATTAAATTCTATATTCTTCGAAGACTTACGTATGATAAACGATAATATTCTTTCTTTCTATTATAATATCTATATAGTAAAAGACTTACTTTACGATAACGTCGAATAAAATTAAGTATTAAATAAAGTAACGATCTAATAGAGAGAATACGCCTTATAAGATCTCTTTATAATAATTCTACTATAATATAAGCCTAGTAACTCTCTAGATCTATAAAATAATTATAAATTAAGATATATAAGTAATTTCTTCTTTATTAAATAGAAATACTTTAAATATAATATAAATAGCTTATCGCGCTAACGATAATATTAAAATATTACGACTTTTTTTAATATAATATTTCTTTTTTTATATATTAAAACTTTTCGCGCTAGGTATATTTTTCTTTAATAATTTCTTTAATAAATTAAAGTACTTTAAGCTATAAAATAAGAAGATTTCCGCGCTAATAATAATTTTAAAACATCGCGATTTTTTTTAATATAATATTCTTTTTTTAGCTATTAAAACTTTTCGCGCTAGGCGTATTTTTTCTTTTTTTATCCATAAATAATTTAATTCTCCTCTCGCACTTTACGTATATTTCTTAATTAATACTTATTATTCTTTATTTAAATTATCTAATAATCTTATTTATATCCTTTAAACTTAGTATTATATTCTTTCTCTATCGAATAATACGTAATATAAATAAATCGTTATCGAAGACTTCTGTCTTCATTTAATATAAATTCGATTAAAGAAAAATAATATTAGCTCTATAAAGAATATTAATCTTATTATTAACTTTAATCTATCCGTAATTTAGCGAGACTATAAATAATATTATATTAATAATCGAAATCGACTTCTACGCGAAGTATATAGCTATCGAACTAATATCTAAAATTAGATATAGACGAGTTTTAATAATAATTAAATTACTATAGCTAATACTATTTAAAACGCGATCTCTTATTTTAATAGTTAACTCTTCTTTCTTAATAACTATAGAAGTATTAATAAGATTATACTTTAGAATATTATATTACGAAGAGTACGAAATAACTCTAAGATAGCTATTACTATAATTTTATCTAATATCGCCTTTATTCTCCTTTAAAATAGTCTTATCGCTTATTCTTACTTCAAGATTTCTCTTAATACTACTACTTAGTCTAATTACGATATATTAATAAAGTCTAATTTAGCTTAATTATTAGAGGCGATCGAGCTTATTTTCTAAGACGAGGTCTCTATATAAAACCGCTATAATATCGAGATCGTTAATTGTATACTTTAAGATATTCGAAAGAACCCCACTTCTTTTAATAATATAGTTATATACTTCTATAATAACTTTCATTAAATTCTTTTAATTATTAAGAATATTAAGTTAGATCGTATCGCTTAAACTATATTAAAGACGTTCTATCTTTAAAACTATATTTAAATTCTTAGACTAATAAAAAATATAAGGCTTCGAAATCTTAATTTTATTAATTAAGGTCGAACTAATATAAAGGAATTCGCTTAAAGACTATTAAATATAGATAATAATATCTTAGTAAGCTTCGGAGAATAAGAAGCTATCGATTAATCTATCGAATAGCTATTAGACGACTCTATTATTTAGCTAATTAATACTATTTATAATAATCTTAGCTTATATTAAATAGCTAATTTCTATACGTTTAAGGTGATTCTTTATACTCTTAATAAGAATATCGCTTAATTTAATAGTTAAGTTCTTAATAAGTTTTCTAAAACTAAGATTATTTATAATAGTAGAGATTAAGTCATTAATAAGAAAGATAGCTTTCTTCTATTTATTAAAATAATAAATATCTTTAAATTAACCTCGCTTTCACTCTATTACTTAGAGTTAAAATAGAATTATATAATAATACTACTAAGGAATTTAGAGTAGCGTATAAATCTATATAATAGAATATATTTATAAATTAAGTATATTAGATCTAAAATACTTAATTACTATATTCTTAAAAGCGAATATAATAATAAATAATACTATATATTACGTATCCCTCTAGCTCCGTCTAATTCGAACGATCTATATACTCTCTTTCGATATATTTAATTCTTAATTCGATTAATCTTTAGTATAACGATTAATAAAGCTTAAGATTAATTATTATAATAGATCGATCTATATTTATATCTCGAGATCTTTACTTATAGTTAATTATATATAATTCTAAGTCGAGTTATTAATAAGACTAATCTATTAATTATAATTTTAAACGATTTATTAAAAAGATAACTTACTTAGTTAACGAGATATATTAAAAATAAGATTATTAAGTAAATACTTCTTTTTTAGATAAGAATATAATTAATTAGCGATTTATAGTAATAGAAGTAGGCCATTTATCGTATAGAAAGTAAGTAGAGTTCAATTTAACTTAGAGTTAAGGCTTTTATCTTCTTTATTAATTTCGTAGTAATAAAAGTAGGTTAAAAACGTATAGTAAGCGATTAGAGTTTAATTTGTACTTAGGGCTAAGGCTAAAATTCGATCTAACTTAAAAAAATCCAACTTCATTTAACTTAGAAAAATGAAAAATTTAACTCCATAAATTTAATTCATAGGCCTTTACTTATTTTATATAATAAACTATAATAGTTTATATAATAAAGAAAAAAAGCTTTAAAATATAAAATAAAAATAAAAAAGTAGATTTAATTTTATAATATCTTTATATATATTAAGATATAAGAAAATAATAAATAAATAAAAATAAAAAATAAATAAAAATAAATAATAAATAAAAATAAAAAATAAATAAAAATAAGTAAGTATATTAATAAAGAAAAGAATTATTATTTTATATATATATAAATATATAGAATAGTTATTAATATTTACTTTTAGAGAATTTAAATTCTTTATTAACTCGAAATTATCGTTCGAAATTATCGTTTAAAATTATTATTCGAAATTATCGTTCGAAATTATCGTTCGAAATTATCGTTCGAAATTATCGTTCGAAATTATCGTTCGAAATTATCGTTCGAAATTATCGTTTAAAATTATCGTTTGAAATTATCGTTCGAAATTATCGTTTAAAATTATCGTTTAAAATTATCGTTTGAAATTATCGTTCGAAATTATCGTTTAAAATTATCGTTTGAAATTATCGTTCGAAATTATCGTTCGAAATTATCATTCGAAATTATTATTCGAAATTATAGCTACGATAATTTCGAATAAAAAAAATCGAAAATTTTAAATCGCTTAAATTTTTGCCAAGGGTAACCGTTCGGGACGGTTACCAGACCACTTTGAATTTGAGTTTATCGTATTTACTAGTCAAATTTGTATATATAAAGAATATATTTAATATGAGTTGATAATTGTTCTCTTAGTGGTGGTAACCGTCCCTAAAACTCGAATTTTTCGCTATAATAAAAGTTCGCGAAAAATTCGCGGCGCTTCGCGTTTTTATAAATTGTTAGTAGTACCCCTACGGGGGTCCATATTTAGGTCCAAATAGGGGTGTCTGGCTTCGGGGCTCGATGACGAGCCCCCTACGGGGCCCTACGAAGGCCCTACGGGGGGTGCTGTTATGATATTCTTCTATTTATAAAGCGAAAATATCGAATTTCAAACGTTTTAATTATTTGATAATAGAGGGTAAGGCTTAGGGTAAGGCTTAGCGTGGATAACCGTCTAGGCGCGCCTGGACGGTTACCAGACCCCGTTGAAGGCCACATTCAAAAGTCGTTTTTTTTCTACTTATCATAGGGCTGAAATAGGGCTGCAGGGGTAAATAAGTAACTTATTTCATAAGTAGAAGTAACTTTGATAGCCCCCACTGTTCCCGGCAGCGCGCCTGATCTGATGCCAGCTTGAGACGTAAATGAGCCTCGCTAGAAGACAACTGACTCGGTCAACGAGATATAATTCAGTTCCAAAGTGAGACGTAAGCTGGTGCTGGGCTTTTGTGTTTTCTGACGTCTCCAGGACTACGAAAAGCGCTATTTTTAGTAAGCGCCACCTTACCAAGCCGTTACAGGCTTAGCCACCTTACTACTCAGCCTCTTCCGAAACCCGAATTCGCTAAGCCACCCTCCATTCGCGTGACGGTCCGATTCAACGATCATACAAAACCAAAACAATCTCTTCTCTTCAAAAACCTCATTCTTCGATCTCACCTGCATACTCCAGTCCTCCATACACTCGTTTGCTCGAAGCTCGAATAGTGAACAAGTACCACTGTCCTTCCTAACTAATACAACCTCACATCAACCTCCAGCAACCGCGATCATGGGAAAAGCTGGCCGCTTCGCCTGCATCTTTGTGCCTATGGCCTTGACCATCGCCTCTCTCGTCTGCCTGATCATAGTCGGTCTTGGAGGAACGAACAAGAGCAACAGCTTCTACAACAAACTCTATTTCTTCAGAGCCAACACCTCCCACATCAGCATCGACCCTTCATTGCTGAATCTCCCCTCCAACGCCCTGACAGACACGATTCTCAACGATACGACCTCCGTCGCCAAATCAGCCCTTGGTGTCAAGGACTTCTACCATGTCAGCTTGTGGAACTACTGCTCTGGAGACTTTCAGACCAACAGCAGCGGCAGCGTGACTGACCACGTCACCTACTGCTCGCCACATCAGAACGAGTTTTGGTTCAATCCGGTAGAGGTATGGGATCTCAACAACACTGGCATCGACCAGTTCTTCAGCAAAGAGTTGCGCGATGGTCTGAATACATACAAGACCGTTGCGAAATGGATGTTCATCGCCTACCTCGTTGCGCTCATCAGCACCATCGCCGAGATCTTGGTTGGCTTCTTAGCTCTCTTCTCACGCTTGGGCAGCCTGGCAACTACCATCGTGTCAAGCATCAGCTCCCTCTTCTTCATCGGATTTGCCCTCACGTCTACCATCCTTTACGCCACGTTGACGGGCACCTTCAATGATGCGTTGACGAAATACGACGTCCATGGCTCCCTCGGCAGTAGCATCTACGTGACGATCTGGCTCGGTGTTCTATTCTCTCTCGCTTCAGGCCTCTTCTGGCTTTTCAGCTCGTGCTGCTGCAGTGGAAGGAGCGACAAGATCAAGGGATATGGTGATGGACCAGCAAGAAGCAGATTCAGAGATCAACAAGGCCCATACCAGTATGAGAGGGTGGAGAGTCCGTTGAGGGGCGGACAGGGCTATGGGGCGCCGCAGAAGGGATATCAGAGCGGGCCAGGGTATCAAGCGCCGCATATGCCTCTGAACAACGTTGGAGATAGGGGGACGGCTTATGAGCCTTTCAGGCATGAGGATGTGTAGGGCTTGTTTAAGAGAGTGACGAATAACCTTGGCATATTAGCGGCATTTTGCAGGCATTTTCTGGGTAGCATGCTATGAGATCACGTTTTCTTGTTTTAAATCTTCTTCAATCTGTTCACTTAGTGTTCCACAAAAAGCAATCATCATGGCCTCCACCTCTCTATCAGATTTTCCCTCAGCCCATCCCAACATCTACAATCCCTCGATGGCCAACACTCCATCACAGCTCTCGCCCTCACTTCTCGCAACCCCTACGAAACATCGCGCCTCCACACCTTCCCAACCACCAAAGCCGTCCTCCCCCATTCCATCCATCGCTCCGACCCCGCTCAAGAGCTACCGGTCATCCAACCCCGATCAACCCGCCGAGAACCCCCAAACCCAAACCCGCAAACCAAACCCGTGACGAGATTCCGCAGCGCACCAAGCACCCACCCCACCCCCCCCCCACCAATGCCTCTATCCATCATACGCCAAGTAACTCCATCCCCGAGCCGTCTAGACCCGAGCGAGTAACATTTGGCATTCACAGAGACAGTCCCCACAAGTACCGCGTCCGGCTACGCGGCGAACTGTACTCACGACGACGACGACGACGACGACTGAGCCCAGGATCCGCGCTTGCGGGCGGGCAGCGACGTTGGAGGAAGGATGGGGCGTGCGTGGCTGGGACGGTTGGTCGGGTGTGAGATTGAAAGTTGCAACGAGGTCGCCGGTGTCTCATTGGTGGGATCTGCACGAGTAGGGTAGATTGTGCCTTTGGTGGAATCGTGACAGACGGGACTCGAGTACGAAGAGTCGCTTTTTCGAGGCTGGAGGCTGGGATGGGAGTACTGAGCCACTTTAGCGTGCTTGGAGTCGGTCCGGAGACGAACATTTCGAGATGCTTTTGGGACTGAAAGATCTCGGGTTCTCGAGGAAGTTGGGGGATGCGTTGGTAAGATGGCTGGCCTGCGGGAGAGAAGCGGTAAAGAAGAAGGACCGGTAGCGTAGGGTATTATGGGCTGGTTTGATAGATTGGGGAGCAGACTGCACTTCAATGGAAGTGGGTTGCTGAGCGAGATGGCAGCCGCGTAAGTGTTGCATGTCACCGGTGGTGTATCATTCCCCATGGACGATGTGGCTCCCCATCGTTACTCGTGAGAATAGAAAATTAATTTCCTAAGACTTCGACTTTGAGTCCTTTCTGGCTTCGTTCCATTTCCTTTGCTGCCCCTATCCCTCGTGCTCTTGTCAACTTGACTTATCGCTCTTGCTGGCAGCCCATCGTTCTGTAAAAAATGCGTCGCTATCGTTTCGTACTCCTATCTTCTGAATCACGTACTCGATGTCTCTTTGTGTTCAACCGCTGTTGATGAGATCTTTAAACAGTCAGATACATCATTCCGATTTTTCTTACTATGACAAGCGATGAGATTATTGACCTTTGTTTTGATACACACATATTGACGTGTAGAATATCAAGTCTTCTGGTCGTGGCAGGTGCAACAGATAGAGA
Organism: Letharia columbiana; assembly: GCF_014066305.1. NCBI lineage: Eukaryota > Fungi > Ascomycota > Lecanoromycetes > Lecanorales > Parmeliaceae > Letharia > Letharia columbiana. The sequence goes on along the minus strand of NW_023501090.1, from coordinate 287,189 downwards.
TCTTTTTCGTACTGATCTCTCGGACAGCACAAGGATAAACGTTTACGGTTATCGTTGGGATTTATTTTGAAATACAGAGATCAACTTGATCAGATAGAGGATTCGGCTTCAGGGTAGTGCTTGAGACATGAGTGACTCAATCTAAGTAAGAGAAACTAACGTGAAAGTCTTATTCCCGGCTTGAGAAGGCAACGTGTGAGCCATTTGAACCGCTGCTTGAGACATTTTGATCGAAGAAGAACAATCCAGAGCAGGGACGGGTGGTATACTGTGGAGGGAGAGAGGTTTATGGGAGTGTATGTGTGTGCGTGTGTGTGTGTGTGGGGCTAATTACCGAATCATACCCCGAAACTATGAATCCTTACCGAATCATACCCTAATTACCGAATCAACCCACACCAAAATTGGGGATGATTCGGTAAATAATGCTTGGGGTAGATTCGGTAATTTATCAAACTTCTGTTTAGACTATTGGGAGTGAAGACTGTGTGGAGAGTCACAGACTGGGTGTAGACAGGCTGGGGGCAAATTTAGCCCACTGTTAGCAGCCCCCACGGGGGCCCTGCGACGGCCCTACAGGGGGCCCTATTTAGGTCTAAATAGGGGTGTCTGGCTGTCAAGCGCAAAAAAGCCTGGTCCCGGGGGAGTCTGCGCTTGACAGCCAGACCCCTATTTAAACCTAAATAGGGCCCCCGTGGGAGCTGCTGCTAACCCCCACTCGGCTTTCGTCTGATATTTAAGCTGGTAGGTCACCCATTAAATACGGTCGGAGATATTTCCTCTTTTCTATGGTCGGATGGCCCAGGTCGCGAATTTTCTCCTTTGCGATTTTTGTCATGAATGGCAAATTACCAAATCATACCCCAAGTAATGGAATTACTGAATCATACCCCTAGGGGTATGATTCAGTAATTAGGGTATGATTCGGTAAGGATTCATAGTTTCGGGGTATGAATTAGTAATTAGCCCGAAGGTGTGTGTGTGTGTTCTCGTATTCGAGAGACTTCAAATGAAAAGGCCTCCTTGACCGACATCTCGTTCACACATATAGGCCGAAAGAACGAACCGAGTATATCCATCCTCCAGGCGACAGCGACCTCGATGAGAAGGTACATGCGACTGGTGGGAATTTGCTGGTGAGACTGGCGATACGGCACCATGGATACTCGTATCATCCGAATGGAACGCAGGTCGTCCCTTCTTTCCTTCCTTCCTTCCTTTCCGATTGACGCCATCCCCCATCTGCCATCTGCCACATCACATCCGACATGCGCCAGGCGTTGATGCTGATGCCAAGCATTTGAGCATTGGCCCTTTACGGCCTAGCCTATGAGACTAAAGCGCAGACCTCAATCAGCAATAGGGCAATAAGATCAAAGCAAAGGTACCTATTCCCTCCTCGTTGATCTACAACTTATGCATCTGGGTCATACGAGATGCATGGCCAAGCATATTACATCTTCAGACTGTTACCACTAGATAGCTGTTCGTTTTGCCCTCAAAATCCAAGTATCTCTTTCTACAAACCATTTATCCCTCTGCCGCTCCAGTACCCCTGCACAATCCATTGGAACCTTCCACTTTTCCATATAGTGCACGTAATAGCCTAGAGTACAACTTCTTAGAAGCGCTGCTGATGAATTGTCACCGTGCCATGGTCGTATCATTCTACTTCACTGTCCTTCTAGAATTGCAACGCGCCACAATGTCAGCAACATGTGTGATGCAATCGCGGACAAAAGCCTGCAAGGTTGCTCCCATTCTCAGAGCGCAGCCGGCAAAGGGATTGACTTTTGTTTAACCTCAGCGAGCCAGAGCAGTGGAAAGAAGAAGGGCCTCCGCCAATTTGTCCGCTCGAATGCAACGCGCGATTATCGTCAGAAGAAGAAACGGAGCGAGATAAAACGTCAAAGACAGCCTGGAGGTAACAAAATTCGGCTTGACATCAGTGACTCGTCACCGTTGCTCGGTCAACGTTGCCAACCCCAGCACGCAATGATGTCGATCGCTCGTGTTCCATATCTTGTGGGCATGCGAAATGCATCCATAAATGCAGATATCCTCCATGCAAGGTCCGTCAGGCCCGAAACAGCTACTTGAAGAAGACAGTATTGATCCATTCGATGCTTTGCCAGTTGGAGGAGATAGTCGATACAATGGCTATGTTTTGAACCAATGTAAGCTTCTGTCGTACCCTCCCTTTGAGCGTGCAACCCCATATTCATGCAGCCACTGATTCTACAATGACAGTCAAAATTGGGGCTCTCAATTTCCGCTTGGTAGAAACCGGCAGAGGTCAACATCCTCTGACCAAAAGATGGATGCCCCACACCGTGGCAGACCCTCTCCTCTTCCTCGCAACCCTCAATTTCGCTGCGGCCCACCTTGATAACATCCAGGGAAGGCCTAGTAGTCCAAGGACAATAGCCCAGAAGATAGAGACAATCCGTCTCATTTATTCGAGACTCCAAGGTTCTGTCGATTCTGTGTCCGCTACCACGATAGGCGCCGTGGCACTGCTTCCAGCAATGGAGATAATATGACCCTATTCGGATGTCCTAGAGAAGTATCCTCTCACAAGTCGTCGTTTGCTTCAATCATTGGATAACGCCCGATGATTTGGCCACGACTTCCCCGAGCGTTCTGATTGTGCGGCATGGCCTCCTCTTTCTGGCTTTCTTTCACACCTCTAGCCCACTTCTACGTGAGCAGCCAAAAGGTTCCAGACCTATTAACGCTGACCACTCGATTTCAAAGCACGACTGGCAACCACCACGAGCTGAGCGTTGACATGGTTGCTCTCGAAGAGATGGTAAGGATAAGAGGCGGCTTGCAGCAGTTCGGGTGGGATGGAATGCTTCAGTTGTTCATCTTATGGTGGGTTATCACAAGAGACGAAACCGGAAGTTGAGAAAGACTGGTGGCGACTAACTGGAGTCTTTCGTATTATACAAGCAATATTTGCTCTCCTCAGCCACGCTGTTAGCACCTCCTCGATTTCCGCGGTCACCAAACCACCCGATCATCCTTTCCGAATTTTCACCTTCTTGCCCGATTTTATATGACCGGGGTACCTCAGAAGAAGTCTGTGCAAAGATGATAGACATCTTCCACGACTTGCGTTATCTTACGGATCGACTGACCAGTTTTGACGACTCTATCAGACGTGGAGAGCTGATATCCCTCGATAGCGTGCGATATAGCCTCTAACATCGGGTGATCTCGCTTGAGACTCGGAAGCCAAAGGGGCAAATGCAGAATCTCGACTATCTGCTCTCAGCTTGCCGTATTGCCATGCTCATCTTCCTCAATCGTGACCTTTTCGGGCCTCGTAACCCGGATATCAGGCAACTGATTGGCCAATTGGAAGACTTTGTGCTTGAAAAAGACTGTTAAATCATCGATAAAGCACTTCTCCAATTGTAATGGGGATACTATACATGGCCAGTGTTCATAGGAGGCAATCATTCGCTGAACGAGGAAGATACAACATTCTTCACTAAGCGCATTGCAACATCTACGCGAGTCTGGCAGGCGAACGGTTTTGGTAGCTGGCTAGAGATTTTGAACCGTACAAAGAGGATCGGTTGGGCCAATGCTCTACAAAATGCAGAGTGCGAAGTCTTTGGAAAGCAGGTTGAAAGATTCACTAACAGCAACTGGGAACTTGCCCAAGGGCTATCAGCACATACATACTAGCCTGCCAAACTCGAGACACTACCGATTGCTTAGTCGTCGGCGGCAAAGATTAAATGTCATTTGCTGTTCCTCCTCCCTTAACTAATAGCCCCAATACTGCCGTTGTTAAACCCACTTGCACTCTGAGTTACAAGTCGAACCCACATTGTTTAGTCTTCTTTCACGAGAAACGACATCATAAGATACTCCCCTGTTTGTCTAACACTCATATCTTTCCCCACTTTGTGCGTAGCTCGTTGTCACCTTCCAAGACAGATCTCTACCTGCTCTTCTTTCTTCTTCAGCAACAACAACAACAACAACAACACTCCACAGCAGCATCTACCAAAATTCCCGACTCGAGAACTTCATAGCTTTCTTCTCCCTCAACATGGATCCCTTCAATCATAGTCTCGCACCATACACGCCGAACCCGCCTTCCACTAAGCCGACTCCCTACCCCCACGCATTCGGCGCCTTTCACTCAAGCCGCCAGACCCCCAATCCGAACTATCCCAAGAGCTTCGACCGCAAGCCCACCAACTCGACGTACTACCTGACCTTCTCAAGCTACTACGTCCAGCATCTCCGCCCCTCCCCTCACTGCACGACACGCAACCCGAACTACGAAATCTACCACAAAACAACCCCAGCGTCCCACGACCGAGTACACGACATCGCCATTCTCCGCGAGGACGTCGACAAGCGCGGAGGCGTCGCCGTCATAAATTACATCCGCGATACCCTCACGACACTCATCACCTACCCCAAGACGGGCCTGACGCAAGATCTCGTGTGCGACCCGTCAAGGTTCGACGACGACGACCGCACCGGTGCCGTGGTCCACATGCGGGACTACCTCGTCCGCATCGGTCACGAGTGCTGCGTCTGGCAGCCGCTGGGGCCGGCGAGGGCAAGCAAAGACGGAACGATCGTGGGCTTGATGGAGCTTCGCAACGTCAGGGATGGGAAGCTGGGGGCGGTTCTGGGCAGCGAGCTGGTCGATGGGCCGGATACCAAGAGACGCGTGATGGTGAGGGGGGAGTGGGCGCCTGGGAGTGCGGTAGGTGACACTCGCTCTGATAATTCTTTTCTTACATTTCCCCAATCCTATGAAACGTTTTATTTCTCCAAGGAAAGAAAAACAAAGAGAAGATCGTCGAATCGAGAGACAAACAAAAACTAATTAAGATCTCTAAACCCAGCCATTCGAACAAGTCATCGCCAGTCTAGTCGCAATGCTGGGCCGCGAGTGCGACAGGGTAGAGCTAGTCAAGCAGAGGTGCGGGTTCATCTTGCCGTAGATAGATATGGTGCAGATCCACAGCGCTCGATAAGAAGTGGAAAAGGGTTTAACCCAACACATTAAAAAACCCAACACCAAAAAAAACACCAGCAAAGGCAGAAAAAAGCAAAACAGGGGCAAACATACAAAAGCCCACACCAAGCCATAGCCCATAAATATGCCAGCCAACCAAAAACCACTTTTAAAAAGATTATAAAAGCTCCCTCATTAACCAGTTGGTTGCTGTTCCAAACACACCACAACTCGTAGAATAACGGTCACTGGTAGTGGACCAGTTAGTTGGTCCACCATTCCAGCCCTGGCTCGATAGTTCTTTGTTGGAAGCAGATGAGGAAGCTTTACGGACATGATGATGATGATGAACGAGAGCTTGGATCGATTCTATTCTACAAAGATACAAAAAGCAGGTGCACTGACTGCATTGCACGTATGTATCATCGAAGGCAAAATCCCACAACGGTCTCGATCACATCCGTGCTATCTATCCTCTCATATCCGCATCAAGCACCAGCAATGCATTCCGCTCTGAAACCTTCGCTTGATAAAATGTAGCCTTTCCTGAATAATTCAACCCTCGACTTCTACAACCCAGTCTCGAACCTGATCCAAAGACGTGCCTGAACCAAAGACGGTCGGAACGGTGGCGTATCTGGATGCAGCCACGATGCTGTTATTCTCTGATTACTCGGCCAAACAGTGACACCGTTGAACGAGAAGAACTCACCTTGCTCCGGCGCAAAACATCCACATCCGCTTCGCTCCCCTCAAACCAGACAACAACATGGAAAAGACACCGATGAAAACAAGCACGTTGGAAACCCGACGCGCGCGCGAGCAAACGACCTCAACGTCAGCCAATCAACCGACCTACCTACACCGCCGCCAGCATTTAATCTTCTTCGACGCTGCAACCCTCGCCTCGCCTCGCCTCCAGCTCCGTCCAACACGCACAAACCTGCAAAGCGCGTGAGCCCCAGCCCAAACGGATCTGATCGCCGATCCGGGGCGCCATTGGCCCAAAGCGGCTTTTCCGACACCGACTGCAAATACACTGTAAAAGGGTTGCACATGTTGTAGGAAGATAGATCCGTACTAGTACGTGCATGAGCTACCGAAACGCTCCGACTGTTGAAAGCTGTCCCGAGGGCAGTGGTTATTGTTCTCGAAGCGCCATCTATCTCAGCTGGATCATCGTCCGACGGCTGCGATTGTGGCGGGTTTGGTGCATGTGATGGAGTGTTATGGTTTTGGGGCTGTGGGTTTTACGTACTGCTGACTGCTTGCTGCTTCAACGGGGTAAATCAGGCGCTGTTGATGCGGGCTACTTGGGCTGATTTGACGGCGTAGATCAGAGCAGTTTTCAAATCCGCGTCTTTGTGGTGAGCTTTGGGAAGTGAAGGGAAGGGCATATGGGCTGTGTCGGGGCGAGGTGGGTATGGCATCCGTTTGCGTGGCAGTGTTTAGCTGGAGGCGCTTCGATGTGTAAGCGTGCAACTACCACACTAATATTTGTTGTAAAGGCTGCGACTTTGAGATTTTGGACATGTGTTTTGTGACAGTGATGTTCGTTGATGATGCTGGAAGAAGTCGACAAAAAAATTAAATTAAAAATAAAGCCCAAAGTCATCGTCGAAACGAGCGAGGAGCATAAGGAATATCGTCCAGAGTACTAGGGCTCAGCTTCCGGATTCAATAACCCGGAAAGGCAGTGCCGGTTCATGTACTAAGGCTTATGCACCATCGATCGAACCAATAGCGCACTGTACTTATCCGTGAACCGTCGAGACTCCTGCTCCGAACGTTTTATCCAAACGCAACCCGGCCTCCCTAATCTCCAATGCTCCACCTCTCCATGCCGATTCCAGCCACGAGAAGCCAGCGCCGTCCATTCGCATCGCGATAAGCTGCTAGGGAACTGGCGTCTGCGATGGAGGTGTAAACATTCGCCATCCGACAGATTGTGATACCCTCCGCTCCCACTTGCGTCGTGTCGATCCCGACCTCCCAGATCTTCAGCCGTTGATCATTGCCCACGCTCGCGAGTACGAAGCCCTTCGGATTTTCACCTTGCCTGTCAGAAGTGGGCTTGCCGATGAAAACAGTACCCGTCACCGCACTTGCGTGAGCGCCGGGAATGAGTAGACTAGCAGCCTCAAATACCACCTCAGACGGGCTATGGATCCCCACACGGGTAAAAGCTACGGCGCCATCATCACCGCCCGTCACGATGAGTGTCTCTGACTCCGATATGGTCACAGAGTCCAGTGCCTTCACGCTGCTTTGGTGGACTCCACTCCGCGTACTCCAGTGCAATGGAGGACGTGTTGGCAGATCCTCACTGTGCCATGACAAAGGGTTTGCAAGCGGCCAAAAAGCCAGATGACCGTCTGTGCTGGCGGTACAAAGCCCGCTCAGGGTTTCGCCGATGTGTAGGTGGGCGGCTTGGGTGAGACAGTATGTCGTGTAAGACCCTTCAGTCAGGAGCTCGAAGCTTTCCCGGCCCGTATGATAGCGAAACAGTCGTATCGAGGAATCTGAGTACACCTTACTTAAGAGGTAATCAGGCTCGTATGGAACATCGTCCGGGTCATGAGTCGAATGGATCTCCTCTGTCGCAAAATTCATGATTCGCAAATCCACTTCCTCGGTCACGGTTGGACACTGAGCCTCGCAGACGACACCGAATGTAACGAACGGCGCTGATTGCACTCGCCACACGAAGAACTCTTCACACCCAGCTGCGCTGAAGAGAAGCTGACCATTCGAAGACCACCGCAGTTGCTGGATGCCTGTTGTGTGCTTAGTGACGATGCTCAAGCACTTGAGTCTCGCATTGAGATCGAAGATACGAATGGCCGTATCCTCTGCGCCTGTCGCAACGAACCGAAGATCAACATCGTCGCCCGTTTTGATTGCCGGTGATAGAGCCATAGCTTTGATCTCTCTTCCATGTCCTCCATGCTGGATGACTTGATGAGAAGCTTGCGTCTGCGAAAGTACATGACAAATCGAAGCTTTTGTGTACACAAAATTACCACCACCACTACCGTCATTTCGGTGTGCATACGCGTAATTTCTGTGAGCGCCTCCACAATCCACCGTCATGACCTCCGTTTTCTGTGACTCATTCCACACGATAAATTGCTTGCTCCGAAACCCCCAAAGCAGAAGATCCTTACTCGTCGGATCGACGCACGCTCCCTCAATATTTGGGCCGAATGGGGGCATACCTACGTGTATGGTCTGGAGGGTCACACAGAGCTTGCTATCTTGGAGTTTGTGAAAGACGTGATGGATTGCCCATTTGCCGTCTCGACCAGCGGTTATGATAGCGATTCTGCCGGTCAGCTTTGAGACGTCGCGGGGCACAATTTGGATTAGAGTGATGGCGTCTTCGCCATGGATTCTTTGGAAGCAGTCGGGGGTGACATCAACTGCCGAATTCGGTGTGGTGTGTGTCAGGTCGTATATCGCTATATCTCCGTTGCGGGAGCCTAGGATGATCCATTTTTCAGTTTCGAGGAAGCAAGAACTTGTTACTATGAACTTTGGTTGCAGGGTAAGACAGTATTCGTGGATTGCTGGAACGCCTGCCTCTTCTTTCGTTAACTGGCCATCAGGATGCAGTTCTGGCGAGAACATGAACACAGTTGCCTGAGAAGAGCCAAGGCATGTGGCAAGCACCCCTGTAATCTCTCTTTGGTGGCTCAGTCGCAACCACCTCTTCCACGGCTCGTGAAGACTATGGGCCTTGAGAAAGCCCGCTTTGCCGGTGAGCTTGCCAATGGCATCAATCTCTCTGCTGCGATGATTGTACAAATTAATTGTGCCGTCGGTGCCTGTCAGCAGGGCTATCCCAAGAGAGGGGATAGCCGTTGCAATGCAAGACGAAGTTAAACTCGTGTGGTAACCAACGTGCTCCCAAATCACATTCCGACAACCATCCAGGTTGCTTGCTTCTGCATTAGAGATAAAGGTGCCGACCAGAAGGTTTCCATGCTCAGTGGTAGTCAGGACCTCATTTTCTTTGATCCACGTGTAGGTCTTGAAAGCGTCTGGCTTCTTTTGTCTACTTTGGTTGCCTAGGGCATTCTTACTCATGGATGGCGAAATCCCATATTCAGGCTCTTCAGGTTCCAAACTCTCTGCTTGATCGCGCGTATACGTAGCCTTAGCCATATAGTCCTTCTTAGGCCCATCAACATCGAATACCGCATGCCACTGTATAATCTTCGAATCTCTGAAATGAAAAGAGTAATCAGCGTTGTAGTTGTCCTCAACACAAAGATGATATCCGCTTGCGGACCAAACTTCAGGGCTCGGATCGACACCGAGATCCGTTTCTCGAAAGTCCAGCTTATGGAAGAGGTAGTCTACAGCGCTACCATCATCCAATTTCACAAACCACACACTGATCGCATCGGTCATCCTGCTATACCGATACACATACTGACGAGTTGCCCTCATCGTCAGGCCTTGCTGAGTAATGAAATCCCCACTCTCGGAATATAGATACTCAGCATCGAAAATACTGTCTGTAGGCGGTCTCTCGGCGAAATTGGCTCTACCATCCAGTTTTCCAGAAGGATAGGCTGACATAAGACTGTCAAGATTTCGTGTGAGCTTCCAAGAGCCTTTGAGAGAGTCAAAAATGTTTTCTGTTGAGGATTTTGCTTTGCCTGCTTGTGTTGGACTCGGTTTACTCGATGTGGTCTGGAAGGTCTTCGAAACCTCATCCATCGTATACTGGCTCGTCCAAGCACCCGTCCGCGTAGGCATTCCATGCAGAAGGGGCTTGTACGCTGTGATACGTCCGTCAGCTCCGCCAGTAGCAACAATACACTCCGTACCAGATTTTCGGAAGACTGCCATTGCCCATACGTTTTTTCCAGAGTGAAATGAGTATGTAGTCTGATGGCTCAATCGATAAACATGATTGTGAGGCGTCCAAATTGATCGGCCAATATCAAGAACAGGACTCACACGCCAGATTTGTGCGGTGCTGTCTTCTCCGTAGGAGATCAAGTCCCAACATCCGTCTTTCTGGATCAGGAAACGCAAGCCCCAGATCCGGGAAGCGTGGCCCATTATCATAGCCAGGCATCCACTCGAGTTAACTTCATTGGTTTCATCTAGGAAGCCAGCTTCGGAGTTGTTGAGTTCTCCATCTGACAACCGTTCCACCTTTTCACTGCTGCTTGTGTCCGATATGTCCCATGTCCTGATGGTCCTATCATCGCTGCAGCTGGCCAAGATACGTTTCACAGCACCAGTCTGCGCCACCTCTGATATCCTGACTCCAAAGACCGACCCCTCATGTCCAGTAAATCTATAGTGCAACTTGACCTCCGGAGATACAGAAGGATCAGAAGTAAACGACCATAGCAAGACCTCTCCGAATACCGTACCCGCAGCGACGAGAAGGCGTGGGCCAGCATCCGCCCAAAGCATGTGCGCGGAGTACAGAATCGAACTGGGTCCTGAAGCGATACGGTAGAGGGAGCGGGTTTCTCTCGTTTCTGCGGATTCTTCAACGAATTTTAGACATAGTAAATCATTGTGTGCGGTCACGAGGATGGCTTCGACAGTGTTCTTTCCAGATCCGCTGTCGGTAACATTGGGGTGTCGGAAGCAGGCATCGAGGATCCAATCATCCCAGAGGACTTCCGGCATGTGTTGATGAGTTTTGACCAAGGGTTTCCCGTTTATATTAAGATCTGCTTCGATGGAGATAAGACAGATGGATCGGCCACCCCAGATGAGGCAGGTTCCATTATTTCCGGCATCTTCCGGCAAGGATTTGCAGACAATGCCATGAATTGCCTGCGAGTTGAATATCTGCTCCGTACGAATCAACGTTCCTCTTTTGTAGTCGAAGACTTTGAGAAATTGGCCCTCGCCCGCAAGTAGATAGGGTTTGGAGGTACCGAGTGCTAGAAAAGCCAATGCAGTGACGGGATTGAGGGCGCTCTCGACCTTTGGCACGATAACTTCATCCATAAATGCCACATTGAGTTGAACAAGCGGAAATGAAGAGGTCCGCCATTCTCTGGCTGCATTGTGGTGTGAAGGAGAGGTTGAGGGGTGAGACGCAAGCCGAGTTGAGGCTGGGCGGGATCAGCGGTGCAATTCCGGCGCACAAAATCCACATGGCATGGTGACTGAACAGTGAAAGCCCGGCCAGAAAAAAGCATATGGACCTCCCTAATGTGAGGATATATAAGCAAAAAAATTAAATTGACCGATGCAAGGCTCGACTGCAATTTTGTAAGACAAGGCCCACAAAATGGAATTTGGGGTTAGAACTGACACTTGCGACCTTCTCCGACTCACGTGGGTAGTGTAAAGGAGACATAATAACCACTATACTAATCGGCCGGGTTTTTGCCACAACGCAAGCAAAGTTTTACTATTTTAACCTATATAGTTTATGTTTTTCCGGCGACAGACACGTTTCTAAAGTATTCTTTATGGGCTACAACAGCACTTGCAGGATTTTGATTTGTTTTGCTAATCATTGATGATGCCGCTAATTCGTAGACCACAAGCTAAATGCGACAAGGCGGAGTGGGGTATCTATGCTAGAATGAATGAACACGCTGGTCGAAAGCTCGAAGCAATATATGCCCGTCCACAGCAAAGCATGAGTCTGTATGTCACATCTTCTCCGAGCGCTATGCTATGAAGCTACAAGTTCCATCTCATGATATCGATCTTCTTCGGCTGAACACCACTACTTGCAGCTTTGTATACTTTCTCGGCATCTGCTGGCTCCGCCCGGTTGGCTTTGGCAAAGCTGTTGCCGTTACCCTGCCGGATCGAAGTGTAAGCTCTGACGAAGCTTCTATATGGTGAACCCTCGTCGTCCCACCATTTAGACGCCGTACCTTCGTCTTGCTTTTCCACCGCCGCATTAGTATGAGGTGGAGAAAAGGGACTCGTGGTGCTCATACTCGAGGTTTCAACAACGCCTCTCACCACCTCGAGATCTGACCTCAATATCTTCCGATCTTGACTCGGGTGATCGGCGCCTCGCCAAGCGTTATCCCGAACGCGAGTATCTATGGCATCCTTTATTCGATTACGCGCCTCACGAACATTGACTTTGCTCGCAATTTCGGCCAGCAGCTCGATCATGGTCTCTGAAAATACCTGCCCACGAAAGCATTCCAGCTCTAGCAACTCATAGGCCCTGATCCCCCAATTGGACTGAATCACTCTGTGGCAGGTGTTTAGCAAACCTTGGTTCTGCTTCACGTCCTTGGGGGTCGGCTTTGCCGAGAGTGGTAAGCGGGCGTTGCTGAATCCTCCGACGTGGACCTCTCGCAGCTTTGAAGCAGGGAGTCGTTCCGGAGAGTTGGTTGTGGTTGCGTTCGGTGAGCTCTGATGGACATCATGATCAGACTCTTTCCAAAGTAGAGATCGCCGATTGCTCTTGGTAGTGCTTTGGGTCGAGGTCGTGGCGGGTACAAGCGGTGATCGAATTGATTGTGGAAGTGGAGGCTTATACGAGCCTCGCGTTGTAGGAGGAGTATAGGGCACCTGTTGTAGGCTGCCGGAGCTATCTCGACGATACTGCAACGGTCGTGGCGCACCAGACACACCGTTGACTAGATGTGGAACACTCGAATGGGGCAGTATTTCTCCTTGCTTTGTCCTCTTGGCCTGCTCGTCTGGCGGATCGTCCGCTGTGAGATCAATAATGACCCGCGATTCGGACGACTTCCGCTGAGTTTCATCAGAGCTCGCCGGCTTCGGTGCGGATTTGGTTCCTACCAGCTCCAGTGGCCCATCATCGTTGGCAGGTGCATATTCATAATGCATCTTCTCAATAGCGGGGTCTGTCTTGGAAGTGAAAATATGCTCCACCAGCTCAACGCGAAGCTCATCTTCCTTCATAGGCTCGACGTGCACCCTATCAGCACTAGGCTTCCGTGCGACGATAGCGAGTGCTTCATCTAGGCTTCGTCGATTGATGACACGGTTTTGATACTGAGGCGCCTCAATTTCAGTTTGGTAGAATTCTTCGTAAGGTACGGCATCCTCTGCTTCTTCGGCACATCGTCGAAGGTACTGGGGATATTCGAGCTTGTGTCTGACGATGAAGTCATCCCACAGAGATTGATGCTCCATTCGATTGGCTTTTACGAGCTGGCTGATTTTTCTGCATATAGCCGCGAAATGATTGATGTCTCCAGGGTAGGAGGGATACGTTGCTTTGAAAATATCGAAAATGTTATGAGGTGCGGAATATTCCTGCTTAGTGATTTGAATCGGCAGCTGTATTGCGCTCTGGTGCTCTTCGACTGATTTCACTTCGAGATCTGACATAGGGGTGCTTAGTGGGAGAACAGGTTCAACGGCCGCAGGAGAAAGATGTGGTTGAATATCTCTATCAGACTCAGCGGCGAAGACCGGGACGGCAATAGATAGAGACGTGGTTTGTTTCATAGGCTCGTCCGTGTGAGCAATAAATTTCAAGGGCGTGATGTCATGATTGACCGAGACGTGATGCATCGGACTGTTTGTGTCTACTTCTTTAAACCGTTGATGCGATGCGCGCTCCGTTGCAATCTCATCAGGCATTGGTATGCCTGCGTCCACTGTGACTGGTTGCTGTTGAGATGTAGGCTCCGGTATAGTTTTTCCAGACACCTGAGTGTCTGCATTGTCTCTGAACGATGTTTGTTGATATAGGGATTCTAGCGTGACGGTGTCGTGCTCAGCGACTTGATCTAATCTTACTTCTGGTGTCGGCGCATTGCTCCCCTGCTCGGCGATTTCGTCTGCCCGAGGATGTAAATCTTTGAGGGCTGTGTCTGATTTTGAGTCCACCGGCCGAGCGTCCTCATCAGTGTTCACCAGTTGACCATGGCTCGCAACCGTCAGGTCAATCTCTGACTCGACATTCTGATCTGCGCCATCATTTGCGTTCGCAAGGTCATTCTCGGTCTTCTGGTCTGGTGACTGAAAGGATACATCAAGCTCGACAGACTGAGCTCGCTGCGCTTCATCAGTAGAGACGTAGAAGCTTGCCTCCATCACCAGGCTCTGCTCTGCGTCAGGACCTTCGACGTCTGTATTCTGCGCAACGGACATGAGAGAGTCTGCTTCGGGATCAAAGGATGGATTCTCTTGCGCACCAGGCTTTGTACCACCGCCGTCTGGTTCCATAGAAGTGGTACCATTCGGAAGCGGTGCAGCATCCTTCATTTCTTGCATTGGAGATCTTGCCGACAATTCTTCGAACTCGATCTTCTTCTGGCGCTCAATCTCAGTATCAATCGACTGGTTTTGTACAGTCACATTCCCAACGTTCTTTTCCACTTCTGCATTGCGCCGGTCAGCCCGGATCGACCCCGTGAGTGCGGTGAGGTTTATATTTGGACTCTTTGTGGAAGTACTGGTCTCGCTACTTCTTCTGGAAGCCAAGAATTCCGGACGGACTGGCCGGGACCGCTCTAGTGGATCTTCTGACGTGGGCCCCGGAAAAGTGATGAAAGACACTGTGGGGCTCATCGTAGGAGTGCTGCTCTCGCTACTTCTCCTGGAAGCCAAGAAGTCCTGACGGTATTGCCGAGCTCCTTCTGATGGATCTCGCGGAACCTCTGACCTTTCAATGAAGTTAAAGGCCGACGGGACCTTGAACCTTTTCAGTCGCTTGGCCACATTTGGGGATACAAAGCTCGAATCTGCAACTTTGCGCTTCATCTCAGGAGCGACGTGGGTGGCATGGTCAGACGTAGGGAGCTGAGGTGGAGGGTCTATGTGATTGTCCTCGGGTGTCGGCGACTTCTCTGGTACTGTTTGAACTTCTGCATTGGCTTCGGAGACCACGGATGGGTGATTCCACCTCGAACTCTGGCTCTGGCTCTTGGTCATGATTAAGGATGCGTCATCTGGCTTATCTGCCGCTGTCTCTGCCTTCCTCCTTTCTTGTTGGACTTCAGCGATCATTTCATTGGATTCCTCGAGAATGCCATTGGTCATTTCTTGGCTGTTGTTTTCTTCCGCGAGCCTCGCAGCAACCTTTGCAATACTTTGGTCCTCGACGTTGTTAGAGCTTCCATTTTCACCATGAGCCTCAGCGGTGGAAGTCTCGGGGCCAGAAGTGACTGATGCCGACACAAATTCAGTATCGTCATTGATAGTGCCATTCATAAGAGGATTAAAGTTCGCCTTTAACGGCGAAGATAGAATTCTGGAACCCGGTAGTGATTCATTGTGCGCACGACCATTGACGTAAGGGGTACGTTTGACTTGCGTAAATGGGTCCGGTGGCTGCGAAGCAGTGGAAGGAAAATGTTGCATCGGCGCGCTACCTGCAATGGAATGGGTCTCTTCGTTAAGAGCGAGTGGGACTGTCATCTCTAGGTCTGACTCTGGGGTCGGTGATGCTGGAAGTAAGGGCGAAAATGTTTCCTTGGCAGCATGGGTCTCAGCCGGATTTGTTGCTGCAGATTGGACCGGAGCCGGCTGCGCATCAAGCAGCAAGTCACTATTCTGTCCGAGTAAAGGTGACATCGAAGCTGAGATTTGTACACTATCCGACTCATTGTTGGCCCATTTACCAACGACTTTCTGTCCAGACCCTCCGTCACGCTCACTCCAGGATTTTAAACCAGGAAACATGGGAGTAGACTCGCCAGGCACAGTAGGAGTGGCACTCCCACTATTGCTTGGTGTGGCTGGATTGCCATCATGGTAACGCTATAACAATCAGTCTTGCTCAAAGAACCAATGATAGGACAACGGACTTCGATGTGGTATTTGAGACTACCGGGACTTGCATAAGACTTGGTGCAATCCTCCACAGGGCACCTGAAGTTTTCGAACGATCCTGTACTGGGGTGATGACGCTGGAAGTGATTAGTAGAAGCTATCTCATCGACTGAATCACTTATCACTTACATCTACATGGTATTTTAGGCCGCTAGAATTCTTGTATGACTTGTCACAACCTGGTGCTTGACACGTGAATCGATGGACCTCTTCGCCAGCTGAAGTGGATGTAACGCTAGGTGATGAAAGACCAGGAGACACCATGCTAGGAGATCCTGCTCCTCTAGAAAAACGCTCTGCTGATATCGAAGCTGGTCGCCCCAATGGCATTGAATAAGATGAACTTGATGCGTGAGACTGCCTTCGTGAAGACGAGATCGAGCGAGGATTACTTGATGTCTTTTGGACTGAGTGATCAGAATATTCGGCACTTGCGAAACTGCTGTCCGGTGGTAGCTGATCACGCTCAGGCGATAGGGGCCATTGTCCTGAGGATACAGGTATATCTGATTCCGAGTCGGCTGTTTGGTCAATTACCGCACTTGGGGTCATTGAACCGTTTTCTTGATTCCGTATCTTTGTTGGCCGTTGAGCACGGAGGTCCGCTTTCCGATTCAGCTTCTTGAGTAAAGAGATTGGTATGTTTGCTGTGGGCTCGCGCTGACCAGGCTCTGCTGGCAGCCAAGCTAAACGATTGGTCAGATTTACTGTATGAGAATCAAGATTACCTGGAATCACTTACAGTCCGCACGGTTCAACAAAGCCTCTTGGTCTTTGAGAATTTTCACGTCTCTGCTCCTAATTCGATTTTGACCGGTGTTTTGACCGGAGACCGAGGTTGTAAGTTTTGAAATGGAACGATCTGAGAGGTCCAATGGGGCGTTAGGGTACGAATCTGCAGTTTTTGATATCGAGGAGCTGGCTGACCGACTATGGAGTGCGTTGATGGAGGCTTCGGTTACAGCTGCCCTAGATCCCGCCTTCGTGTCCAGGTCACAATCTACACCCAAGCTCCCACAGTCTTGGTCGATCCCATGTACTCTATGACTGTCGGCTGCTTTCTTTCTTGGGGTCTTGTCCGGGGACTGTCTTTTTCTTTTCTGGCTTTCAATGGGAGCTCTGGTAACATCATCATCGCCGGGAGCGAGAGTGGTATCTCGAGAAGCTGTGTTCTCTTCCTCAACGACAGCGGGTCCGATTGAGGCCGCAGTGTACCCTAGGGAATACACAGTTGTTGGCTGCGGGATAACCTCTGGTACCGGTAGAGTACGCTTATGATGTTGGAGTAGGCCTAAGAGAGCTTTGGTGCTATTAACACTTGGTCTCTGAGGGGTTGCCTGCACTTGACGGGGACTCAAAGAAGTCGCTAAAAAACTCCCGTATTTTCTCTTTGTTGGTGGAGGTAATGACTTGACACTGTTTGCACTGGAGATAGAGCCTATGTTGATACCGGTAGTTGGATCTGATGGCTTGGGCTTGCTAACAACAGACGCGTTAGAGCGAGGTGCCTGAGTTGCAAAGCCTATCTGGCTACCCTGATTCTCCCCTGCGTCGGAGGTCTGTGTGCAGGGCTGAGACCTGATTGGTGACGCAGCGGCTGACTGGTGGGAGTGTGCGTCCGGTCCGTGTCTTCGCAAGTCTGCTAGCTTGTTCAAAAGCTCCTTTGTCCCCTCCCTGCTCTCAATAGCCTGAGGGGCGACCCCAAAGTTACCAGATCCGTCCGAGCCAATGCTCTTGAATTCTTTGACATAGAGCGTAAGCCTTTTATCTCTTGGACCAAGATGTGTTGCGACAATCTCGAAGTCGTGCAGTTGTATGAGGCCTCCAACGGTTCCCTCTGTAAGATTTCTTTTGTTCTTCTTAGCGTATCTCTGAGACGCCTGATTGGTGATGGAAGCATTGACACGTATAACGCTGTCAGAAAGTGTGACTTGTATAGGCTCGTCGAAGGTCAAGAACTACACTCGCAGGGTTAGTAAGATATAGCAATAACGGGTGTTTGCCAACCTTAGTGATCTGAACAACGGGTCCCTTTTTTGTAGATGTTATCCTCAGATTACTGCCATCATCATACGATAGCCCTCGGGGCTGCCCAATCGATGGATGTTTGTTTGCGCCTTCCTCCTTATGACGTAACGCCTCACCCAGCTCTCCCTCTATAGTGGCCGCCAGCCATGGCTCTAGAACGTCCATACTCCTTTCCGTGCCACCATACGTGGTTTATACAGTGGTTCGCAAGTCAGTGGCATGGTCTAGCAAGCAGCGGAGTCGACGAGACTCCTTCAGCTGTGGTGACCCAGTCTTGAAAGCCGTAGATATGATGAGGAAAGCTTCAGTTCAGTTGGGGTTGCTGAGGTGGCACCTAAGCGGCCTGGTGGTCTCTGTAGAACGCGACCGAGGTGTGTAGAGAACGTGTAGAGGTACCGGTGAGGCGATCTGAGTACAAGAATACTTTATTTTAGGCGAGCGGTTGAGATTCCGCTGCGTGCCAAGCCCTTTGATAGCGGAACAACGAAAAAGGAAGTAACATTTAACGTCTTCTCCCTCACAAATACCGAGAGAAAGCCAAAAGAGGAACTTCATGACTCTCAGTCGACGGATGGTGGCTTACTTCCTGGATAGCGGAGATGAAGTGCAGGATCATTCCAGTAGAGGAGCGTACACATCAACTCGTCTAAGCGCTGCGGGGGTGCTACTTCAAACGGCAGCTTTCCATGGAAAGTGTAACTAAGGGATGAGCATGTGTGCTTGTCATTTGTCGGACATCCTTTCCAATGCTCCAGCGCACCGCAGTACCATGAGACGCTCTAGGGTATCTACGAAACATGGGTTCCAAGTCTATACGAGACGCCAATAGTCCATCTGCCTCATCATTTCTCCTTCCTCAACTTCGCCATTCGCGGCGTGGATCTCTAACCTCTCTCTCTAGTGCTAACCAACTCGACAAGGGAGCTCTCTCCCAGGCTCTTGACCAGATTCATAGCACCGCGAGTCAGACCGAGACTCTCACAACCTTCAACGAATACACGTCGCCCCCAGCCTCATCCTCTGGACCAGATACCAAAGGCATTGCAAGCGAGCTCCAGGGAGGCTTGAGTGGGCTCTACAGCAGATTCAGGGCGTCGGTTGGAAATGTGAAAGATATTGTCAACCTCGCAGCTGAAGATGTGGCGGAAGAGAACGCGTCCTTGAAGAGCCCGAGAGCGGCCACATATAGTCCGAAGCCGCTTTCTAAGCATGTGTTCGAATCTGCACGGGACCCAAGCTCCTCCAACAGTACTACCCAAACCACGTCGGCCCCAGGGTCCGGGCGACAGTCCCCATTAGGCATCGTGGACACTGAAGGAGAGCACAACGAAACAAAGCAAAGCCTCAAGCCGTTTACAAAGTCTCTGGTTAGCGCCAGTACCTCGGCAAAATCGGCAACGGGAGCTCTCGCTGCACTCAAATCATCCTCCGTACCGCCGGCGCAAGTTGCGCAGCCGATTACGATCAGTCCAGCGTTAGTGGATGTCAACATTAGTACAGTGAAAGGAGTAGGCGCCAATGCAGATTCAGTCTCTGCTGCCAGAACAGCAACTCCTACCGAACCGCAAAGATTATCACGAAACTTCCGAAGACAGAGCTATTTGGCTGAACCGCTTGCTCAGGGAAGCGTGGATGCCTCTGTGTCCAACCCTTCACAAGGCCTCATATCAAGGAATTCAAGCCAAGGTGTTCCTAAGCAACAAGGAGATGAACCAGTACCCAATGACGCCAACAGCGCTTTCAAATCTCCTGATATACCCAGGGTCCTTGGGACGCGAGCTATGTCTACGGACAGCGTGCGCCGCTTTCCTGACCTCGAAGAAGGATCCGATGAGGCGGCATTTACTATGACAGGTTCGTCATCTGACCCGAAAAACACCCACATGGGTAGACCTGCTATGGTAGTCTCGAATTATGGCAATGGGCAAGATGATATGTTCAGCGTTCCTGACAGTAACAACACTAGAGGTGCAACAGTTGACGACGCTGCTAAAACAGGAGGGGGATATCAGACCATAGGTGTGGCAATACGGAAGACCGTGGCGCCACCTCTAATCACTAGGTCTCATCCGTCTCCTCTGAGCATGTCTCGGGCCTCTTCCCATGGTACCGAAAGCTTGAACAACTCTCCACTTCCGACAAGGTCACGAAAACGCCCTGCCGGATCACATGAGACACTTCCACCTCAAAGCAAAAATTCCCAACATATAGCATCAGCGGCGACTCACCGTGATTCTAGGACTATGAATGTATTTTCTCAAGTCAAGAACAAGGTCTTAAACAAAGAGTATTGGATGAAAGACGAGAACGCGAGGGACTGCTTTTATTGTGGAGACTCATTCTCAACGTTTCGGAGAAAGCATCATTGTAGTAAGTCCAACTGTTCATGTATTGTTTGGCATTCAAGTGACACGTGCACAGGGACATGCGGTCAAATATTTGATGCAAAATGCACATCTCTTCTATCTGGAGAACACTTTGGACAAGCTGGCATGCTGCGTGTATGCAAACCCTGCGAGGGCATCATCAAAGGTGATGACGACTCCTCGGAGATATCGGATGACGGCAGTCTTTCCATACGTGGTCTGAGACCTAGACATGGCTCTACAGGAGCGGGTGATGTCCTTGCCAGTCCTGTACCTACTGCAAGCCCAACCGCTACAAAGGGTTCTCGTCGAAGTCCAAATCAACCAGATCTTACGGTTCCTATGATGTCGATTCCAGCGACTCGTAAAGCAGGCGGGGACGCTGGGAACAAACCTCTTGTCCTAGAAATTGAGGCCGAGCGAACACTATTGCGGCCTTCCTCGTCTCGGTCTCTCAAATCATCTTTTGCCGTTAAGTCATTCTCGTCGGGCCACCGACGCTTCAATTCGCGGCATCAGTTCCAACGTAGCTTTAAGCCGGTCAATGAGGACAACGCTCCGTTTCACCAGAGTCCCGTGAGCGACAAAACAATCGCTGGCCGATTGCCTGCTTTTCACGATGATAATATCATCGATCCCGATCTGGCTCCATATCTGTCTGACGAAGGGTCGAGTGGTGATGAACAGGTGGGCATTATGGCTGCCTTGAATGGTGATGGGCTGTCTCGAAGTCATGACAACGAGAGGCATGCATTTTCTGGACTGCTTGCTTCCTCCAGGAAGGCACGATCAAGGGCTGGAGACAAGAGCATCAGTGGCGTCACCTTTGCTAGTAGGGATGCAGACACCCATAGCCTGAACAGCTCAAAAACAGCAAATATCTCTCGGTCCAAAAGAAGAAACCATAGCGTCGCAGGCAATCCGCATCTGCGGCCTTCGCCGAGAGGCCATCGAGGCAGCGCAGCAATAACGAATTTTGGCTTGAATATGCATGAAAGCCCCAGCACCTCTAATCTCGCACAAGTAGCCTCGTCCGCAGAGTCTGTAGTAGCATCTCGAATGATACGGAGCTCGTCAATGAGAGGTGCTGCTGCACCTGCCATCGAGTTGAACAATGCAAGTCTCCGTCATGTTCGGAAATTGCTGCATCAACTGCTACAAGATTCTAATGTGCCGAATGTCGCCAGTTGGGAAAAGGCACTTGTGCCTATCCTACTGAGAGCCACGGATGACGTCAACCCAGATGTGCAAAATGGCGACGATATTGACATCCGACACTACGTGAAGCTGAAGAAGATACCTGGAGGACGACCTGGCGACACTGCTTATGTCTCAGGACTAGTTTTCACCAAAAACCTCGCCTTGAAATGTATGCCCAGGAGCATGTCCCATCCTAATATTTTGATTTTAACGTTTGCCCTCGAGTACGCCCGTCATCAACAGCATTTCATGAGCCTCGAACCAGTCATAAGACAAGAACGAGAATTTTTGCAGAACCTTGTAAATCGCATAGCTGCTTTGCGACCGCAGCTCCTACTGGTAGAACGCAACGTCTCAGGCCTCGCGCTGGAATTTCTAGAGCAGGCAAATATAGCTACAGCTTACAACGTCAAGGCGTCTGTGCTGGAGGCTGTGTCTCGATGTTGCCAGACTAGGATCATATCATCGATTGACAAGCTTGCAATCAAGCCTGCGCAAGCCGGGAAATGTGCAAGTTTCTATCTCAAAACATATGTCAATGAAGGCAGAAAGAAGACCTACATGTTTCTCTCTGGTTGTGCGAAGGAGCTTGGTTGCACGATAGTGCTTCGAGGGGACAACGATGCAACGTTAGCTAAGATGAAGCGAATCACCGAATTCATGATATACGTCGTCTACAACTTGAAATTAGAAACCTGTCTCATGAGAGACGAATTTGCATCAATCCCGGCAAACACGGAAATCGGATCTACGCCTCCAAGCAAAGACAGCCTACCCAAAGCCTTTCGACATCTTCTCTCCGACAATCCGAACGGTGAGAACAGCCGTATCGGAACCTCTTGGCAGAGACGAAAGGAAAGCAAAAGCGATACTACTGCAGATGTTTCCAATGCTGACATTCTCAACACCCAAGGTCCAGAAGGACAGCAAGCAGAGAAACCAAAGATCAGTCTTCCCGACGACGATTCTGTTCCGGAAGATGTTCCGATGCCCACTTTCTATGGCGACATGGTCGAAGAACACCAAACCAAGATACTTTCCGCTTCTCCTTTCGTCAAATTCATGCAGCCGTACCTCTTGATGCGTGCCCGAGAGCAAGAACGTCGACTCGCGTATCTAAAGCGTTTGAGAGACCAAGACATCTTAGAAGAACAGAATGTCGATGAAAAGGCAAAACGCGAGAAATTCGATCTCATCAAGCCGGAGATGGTCCACGAAAGGATTCGCACAGCATCTAAGAAAGTACGCGAAGTACTACATGCTGTACATGATGCCGAGTATGACAAGGCTCTCCACAATTACCAGACTCAAAGCAAGCAGTGGGAAGCTTACATCGCAGGCAACATCAACTTATTCGATCCTTACGCACACCAGAATATTGCTGTTCTGTATAGCGTTGTCTGTACAGTCACAACTGTACCATGCTCTGGCCCTGATCTGCTGGCTTTAGGGTTTTACAACGAACATGAAACCGATGCCGATTTTGAAGCAGACTGTACTCTTGGTCAGTACGTGGAAGACTTGTGTCTTGGAGCCAATACTATCTGTACCGCAAATGGCTGCGAAAGGAAAATGTTCGAGCATCATCGACAATATGTCCACGGAGAAGCTCAGCTCAGTGTTTTTGTTGAACGATATCCCTGCAAGCTTCGAGGATTGCAAGATACTATCTTGATGTGGAGTCTTTGTCGGATATGTGGTAAAGAAACGCAAGTGATGCCAATGTCCGATAGCACTTGGAAGTATTCCTTTGGAAAATATCTGGAACTCTCATTTTGGAGCAGCGAGCTGCACGCTCGAGCTGATGTCTGTCCTCATGATCTTCATCGGGATCATCTTAGATACTTCGGCTTCCAAGATGTGGCGCTTCGAGTACACTACGACCCAATCACGCTACTTGAAATCATCGTACCACGAGCCAGGATAACGTGGAAGGTTGACAACGATCTTCGATTCAAGAATGAGCTTTTCACCAAGATTGAAGAACGCCTTGGCAAATTCATGCTATCAGTCAAAGCCCGGATCAAAAGCATCAACACCGAAAGCGTTGTGCCTGAAAAATCCGAAAGCTGCAACCAAGAAGTCGAAAAACTTGCAAAACGTGCATCCGATGAGCATCATGCCCTCGTTCAGAAGCTCAGAGAGAAGTATATGAATTCGAAGCATTACGAGATCATTCCCCTAAACCGAGCAATCCGAGCCACGCAAGAAAAAGTAGCTGAGTGGGACAATGCCTTTGCAGACTTTGATCGCAATTTCTTCCCTTCTGAGAAAGATATTCGACGATTGGCGACTCTCCAACTCAAAAAGATATTCTTAGACCGTGATGAATCGGTCACATCATTGGCTTCTACAGATGACAGCGCAACTATCTCTGTGTCGGAAGAGGCGATGAATGAGAAGACTTCCATGGATGACACTCCAGCATTGCCTCCCCAAACCCGGAGAATGTCTCCAGAAAAGGCACACGATATGCTTGCTGCTGTTGTTGAGAAACATGTATTGATAAATAGCCAGCCTGACCAGTATCAAAGCGCCCCCAACACTGCTGTGCCCAAATTCGAAGCCGACTCGGCGCCTCGTTCTGTTCAACGGGGTTTGGAGAGAGATGATTTACGGCATCTGGACTTAGCAACGTCTACAGACCTCCCAGATAGGCTTGAGATTGGACAAAAATCGACTGTCGTCGACGCGAAGTTAACGGCACCACCTGAGACGGAAGACAAGGCCCCCCAACTATCGGTTGAGCCGCATCCTAGCGTAGACATCAATGAGCCCGGCCATGGGGACAGCCTCAAAGCAACCAATGTAGGAGTTTCTGAACAACCGAAGTTGTTAGACCATAGTCAGACATCTGGTATTCCGCGACCTATCGAGTCTACTCACGGCGCCATAAGATCAAACGTCTCTCCGACGCTTTCTCGCGCTCAGTCGCAGCCTGCCCATTTCCGCCATGAGCAGTCAAACAGCAGTCAGTCTTCATCGGCCATGCTTCCGTCTTTAAGCGCCGATAGTCAGTCTACCAAATCTGGCGACGTCTACGTACCACCAGCTGCAGGCGTCAGCAAACACGTCGATAAAAAGCTCTCAGATCGATTTGGCCTCAATGCTTTGAAGTCTAGTGGAGTGACTGCGCATTCCATGATTCCACGATCAATCGCCAATAGGAGGAAAGAATCAAAAGTTTCCAATCTCGCAAAACATTTTGAGCAGTTAAGCCGCGAATTTGAGAAAGAGCGTATCCGAGAGCGACGACAACGCGCCGCCAAAAGTCGACAAGCGAGAGCCTACCCTATGGCTGCTTCGAAGCCCATCGTCCAAATCTATCGTAATGTACATGAAGCTGTCGAAGAGCGAGAGCCATCAGACGAGGACCTTCCGTCTTCAGATCCATCTCATACTGAGCAGGAAGGGCCGTCGAACACTATAAATCACATGGCGGAAAGTACGGACTCGCAGACGCCGGGCGAGGGTTTCCATGCGGAAGAAACCACAGCAGAGAACACCGAACTTGAGGATAGCAACAACCTTGAAAGCCACGTCGGATCTGACGTTGAGGGCGAAGAGCCTCGAAGCGATGAAGAGCATTCCATTCTAGATGATATTCAAACTCCTGGAGCAGCTGATGAGCATCACGCATTGTCACCTGAAGAAGCTCAGCTCGACATCAAGCTCGATCTACCGAAGCATGAGAAAAGTTCGCTGATGAAGATGCTGACAAACTTCTGGGCTGAGAGATCCGCAAGTGGTTGGCAGCCCCTGGAGTACCCTCTGAACGCGACAGATCACATCTTCGCAGACTCTGACATCATTGTGCGGGAGGATGAGCCCAGCTCTTTGATCGCCTTTGCTCTAGGGTCGGAAGACTATCAAGCAAAGCTACGGAGCATAACAGAAATCACTGAGTCCCAGAACGACCAGCATGGCAAACGCCAGCCGCAAGATTCGGTCTCGAACATCGATGACCAAGTTGAAGTTGAGCGTTCCCTTTTGAGAGCTACAGGCACACATCTCAAATACCAATTTGCGGAAGGCTCAGCGAAGATGCTTTGCAAAGTGTTCTATGCGGAACAGTTTGATGCTCTCCGTAGAAAGTGTGGAGTCTCTGAGCGTATTGTGGAGTCGCTCTCACGCTGTATGAAATGGGATAGCAAAGGCGGTAAAACCAAATCTGTCTTCCTCAAGACCCTGGATGACCGCTTCGTTCTCAAGTCTCTCTCGCCGATCGAGACCCAAGCCTTCCTCCGCTTTGCACCTGCCTACTTCCGCATCATGTCTGAATCCCTTTTCCACGAGCTTCCCTCAGTCATTGCAAAGATGTTGGGATTCTACCAGATCATCATCAAAAACCCCATCACAGGCATCGAGTTCAATTGGTTCCTCCTCGTCATGGAGAACCTCTTCTACGACCGCTCACCCACACGCATCTTCGATCTCAAAGGCTCCATGCGCAACCGCCGCATCCAATCCACAGGCGAGCAAAACGAAGTCCTCCTGGACGAGAACATGGTCGAGTTCATCTACGAATCTCCCCTCTTCTCGCGCGAACACTCTAAAAAGCTCCTCCGAGCAAGCGTCTGGAACGACACCCTCTTCCTCTCCCGTCAAAACGTTATGGACTACTCACTCATGATCGCTGTCGACGAGAACCGCAAAGAGCTCGTTGTCGGCATCATTGACTGTATCCGCACCTACACCTGGGATAAAAAGTTGGAAAGTTGGATCAAGGATCGTGGCAAAAATCGGCCGACCGTCACGAGTCCGAAGGAGTATAAGAGTAGATTCAGGGAGGCGATGGGAAGATATGTGTTGCAGGCGCCGAATTGCTGGCATCAATTTAAGGCGCAGCAGGTGGATACGAGGGCGCTGAGGGCCGATGATCCCGGGGATGATAGGGAGGTCCAGGTTGTGGGGCTCTGATGAATATTTCGTGTATGAGTAGCGTTTGGCGTTGCATTTGTGATGGTTGGATGGGAAAGTGCATGAAGGACAAAAGCATCCTCCTAGGCGGTCTCGTCTGATTAGACCCTTGTTGTATTAGAAAGCGTAACGTGTAACGATCTCAAGAAGCTGTCTACTATGCTCCAATCTCATCGCTTCTGGATGTCGCGGACCTACCAAAGAAGACATATCTACTTCGTTTCCTAGACCCATTATCGTGACCTCTTAGACCTCCAAATCCACCTCCTCAACCATTCCTGCCACCGCATCTCCTTCCCCTTCCTCGCCCTCCTCCTGCATGTCCCAGCCCCTCTTCACCGCCCCCGCGATGCCAGTCAACAGTTCCTCCAGCTCCTTCTTCTTCCTCTCCTTCACCACCTCCTCTTTCCTACTTCCAAGATCCTCCCTTTCCTTCTCCAACCGCTTCAACTCTTTCTTCAACCTCCTGTCCTCTTTCGCCGCCGCCCTAACACGGGATTGTAGAGACGTGTTGGTGTTCAGGGTAGTCGTCAATTGCAGGAGACGGGAAGCGAGTTCTTTGGCGTAGAGGTCTGTTGTTTGTTTCGTGCGTTTTAGTTCGGATTGGTTGGTGGATGGGTCGTCGGAATGGGCTTGTTCGGCGAGGGCGGAGCTGGATTTGGAGAGGAGTTCGGAGCAGAGTTGGGAGAGGACGTCGACGGCGTTGATTGTGTTGACTGTGGTGTGGGGTTGGGAGGTAGACAGTGGGTCGTCTTCGGCGTCGGAGGTGGGCGAGGGAGGAGCGTAGATAGTTATAGGAATGGAGTCTTTGGGAGGTGCGCGAGCTTTGGGCGCGGTGGCAGAGGCGGCCTTTGCTTTTGGTTTGCGAGATGCCGGGACTTTTGTTGTTCTGGTGTTTCGTGAGGGAGATTGAGCGGCGTCGGCTTTGCGTGGTCGCCCTCGTCGCTTCTTTTCGGGCACGATAGGGGTTGGGACTTCTTCCTCTTCTTCAGGTGTATGCCTTCGAGCTTCTTCGTCTGGTTCACCGATGGCATGTTCGGAAATTGGTTTGGCTTTAGGTCTCCCACGTCTAGCTTTGTGCTTGTTCTTGAGTGCAGGTTCTGAGAGTTGGATTTCTGCCTCTTCTTCGGGTACATGCCCCAAACTCTCGGCGAGTGGCTTTTCAATGACCTCTTCCGGTCGTTCTTTAGCTCTAGGTCGTCCACGTCTAGCTGTGGGCTTGCTGTTTAGTTCGTTTCTTGTGGCCAATTGACCTCTTGCGGCTGCCTTGCTGGCTGTCCTATCTGGTGTAGCGAGGTCCATGGGCTTTTTCTTGGGTTTCTGCTGCCCAATCGATTTCCGCTTCTTCCTCTTCGGCTTCTGTGTCTGCGGTTCTGCTTCTTCTGCAGTAGCCTCCGGTTCCTCAGCGACATGGCCCACAGTGTCCGCTTCGGCCTCAGCAGATTCTCCCATACCCTGATTTGCCTCTGGTGCACCTTCTGCAATGCTTGTCTCTTCTCGGGCCTTAAGCTTCCTGTTAGACTTGGTTGTGCCTGCTTTGGCGCGCTTCTTTGGCTGTTGACCAACGGTCACCCGCTTCCTCTTTTTGGGCTTCTCCTTTCGAAGCTCTGCAACTTCTGAACCATCATCTTGCTCCTCATTCACATTTCCCAAAGAGCTTGCTTGGGCTTCAGCAGGTGTCTCCATATTCTGAACTGCATCGAGTGCATCTTCTGCAGATATGATCTCTTTTTGGGGCTTCGGAGCCTTTGGCGCCCGCTTGCTCTGAGCGGAGCTTGCTTTGACACGTTTATTTGGCAGCTCTTCCACAGGAAACCGCTTTCTCTTCTTGGGCTTTTGTGCGATTTCCTGTTGGGGCTTCTCTGCGCTTGGCGTGAGATTGTCAATTCCAGAATCCAATGCTCCAGTGACTTCAGGCAAGTGCGCTGGCTCGCCTCCATCCAACGACACCGCACCAGTGGCGAGTCCCCTGCGTGCTTCTTTTGCCAGAGATCCATCGAGGTCTGTCTCTTCTGCGAGGTCTGGCTTGGGTGTTTTCTTCCGAGATTGGCGAGCTGGCTTGAGCGGACTTCGTGCCTTGGCAGCTTTCGCTCGGCTCGTCGCTTGCTGTCCGATTGACTTCCTCTTCTTCCGCTTCTTGACCCCAGTACTAGGCGCAGCACTTGGGTCAGCATCTCTTGTCCCTAGTCCATCGCCTTGGACCTCTGGCGCATTCGAAAGTACAGCATCTCCCTGTTCCTTCTGGGCCTTGCTGATTTTCCTCTTCTTCGTAGTAACACCCTCTTCATCAGCCTGCGTGACACGAGACGTAGATGAATCCTCAATAATATCGGAAACAGCCCTCTTCGCTGGCCTACCGCGCTTTTTTGTGAATCCAGTGGCCGGTGTCTTCCGTGATAATTGCTGGAGCTGTGTTGTTTCTGGTTTAGGTGTCCGTCTTGAGGATCGCTGCGGAGGGAGCTCTGGCTGTGGAGTCTTACGAGACCTGCCTGATTTGATAGGTTGGAGAGGCTCAGTTGTCGCGTTCTCTTGACCTGGCAGCACGAGGTCGAAGCCAATGTTCTTGACTTGGCGAGTGCTTGTAGCGAGTCAGTATAGAAGCATGCAAGGAAAGACTATGGAATTTACCCTGCACCTCGCTGGCGCATCAATTGGCGCTCTCCTCGATCTTCTGACGCAAGTTAGTAGAAGCTGCTGGTCTTGAGAGTGGATCCACTCACTTGGGCCCATCTCTACAGCGGCGAGGTGCATTTGACTCGGCGGTGACGAACGATGTTACGATGGAGGTAGCTGCGAGGACGCGTTTGTGTTCTTCGGAGCTAGGTCTTGGCAAAGGCGGAATGGAACCCGCTTCTGCTTCTATTCTTCCTAGTCAATAAAATGTTGAGCGAGCACATATGCCAGGGTGTTGGGGGGCTTTTGCGAGGTCTGGTGGGTCGATGGAGATTCGAGAAAGGGTCCGGCACCTAGTCAAAAGCGAAAGGAAGCTAAGAATAGCGGGAGTACCTGAGGTGACGGTCAGGACTCGGAACAGTAGCGGGAGTAAAGGTCAGAATACGGATGTCAGATGAATACCTCTACAGATATTGTGTAATTATTTACAACAAAAGGTAAAAAATGGCAGCTGATCGCCCACAGCCCCAATCTACTTGCATAGTCCAACACCGCAGACGCGAAGACACTAGTACAGTTCGCCATGCCCCTAATAGTGCCAATCCTACCTCTTAGTCTGATCTCGAGAGACCATCGACGCTCACTCTCGCGACGGACTTTCGAGTCCCAACCAGATCATCCCAGCGAAACAGGTGTCATACTGAGGTATGGCCGCCGAGCAGCTTCAGAATGTGTAAATATACGAAGCATTTCAAGAGCTCCGGGGAAACAAGTCATGCCATTCCGAAGCTCTGCCCTTGGAGATGATCAAAATTATACAGAAACAGAAGAAAACAACGGGGGGATCATGGTACTAGTACCCTGATGGCTCAGGGACTGCGAAAGGGTTTCTGAGCTTTACGCAATTTGGCGAGGTGAAGGACCAGATGAGGCAATGCTGTCTTTGGAGGAGTCTGCAAGCATCATTGGTGACCTTATCAATCTTTAGTCACAAACGACAACCATCCTTGATGCGTTGGACGGATGCTCGCAACCTTGTCCACATATACGATCTCTTCAACAAATCATTCAACTTCTGCGGGACGAGTAAGACTGTTCGTCTCTTGTTCGTCTCTAGCCAAAGCAATGTGGATGTTTCAAACATAAACATACAAGTCCAAGACACTTCTTCAGACACGTATGAATACCTTCTGGAAGGAGCTGAAGGAGAGTTAAAGACGACTTTCGAAAGGCAGAGAGCCAAAGCCCGAAGATAGGATCATCGATACAATAAGTAATCGTGCACAGGGCATGTGGGCAATTTCCCCACTAGATCTACAGCTCAGATGCTGATAAGTTCTTGCCGCCAGGTTTAAATGGGGCGAGCTTCAACTGGCCACCTTCCTAGATGGGAGTTATCCATTTCGCCTTCCTGAAAACGTCGAGACGCGACTCGATCAGCTGGATGCCGAAAGTGGCTTACCTGATCTGGTCTCCCTCTACAAGGAGATATACGAAAAAGAACACTCGTGTAGCCTTCGAAGACTGCGAATACGCAAGAGATGCTAACAAGTTTGTGCCCTGCTCTCGAAGACCCCTCTATGCCCATGAACCCGCAGAAGCGGTCTCTCTCAAACCCGACGGTAGCTCGAACAGGCTTGTCCATCGTCAATACGTGCTGCGAATGTGTAGCAATTTCCTTGTCATGGACCGCTGGACTCAAGTTCGTATCGCGCACCTGTCTCTGGTAGAATTCTTGAAGGGCGAAACCCTTGGCGACATGTTCTCGGATAGCTTTACACATGCACAGGCAGCAGAGACATGTCTTTCCTGCTTCCAGCCGGACGCAAGGTTGGTGGCAAGCAAGATTTACGACGGAAAGTGGGATGCGTACTTCTTCTCTGATTACGCCGGTAAATATTGGCTAGCTCACTGTCGGTCAATATTTGAAGTTGAGAGACAACACGGCCTTCAGGGGGAGCTTTTTGCCCAATTTTTCTCTGACGCGCAGTCGAAGCCTACTTTCATTGCATAGATGGGATTTTATCGTGGCGAGGATAAAGTCTACCAGAGACGTACCGATAGTGAAACTGTAGCTTCCGCACCGCTCGGTCCGTCCTTCTCCAGGCTCGCGAAGCTCTTAAAATTCGCGTCCCAGTCTTGGCTGGAACTAAATTTACGGCGCGGCATCACGCGGTGGAGTGGAACAGTATTCTCATGGTTTCACTACTTGTTGAGAGCGGTGCCGATGTAATGCGGTCAGTCAGGACGGAGGAACGCATTTCCATCGGGCAGTGCGTCTCGGGTATGACGAATTTGCAAGTGTTCTTGCCGAGCATGGTAGCGATATTCACAAAAGGGATATCGCTGGACGGACAGCAAGCTATTCGGGTTGGGAAGCCTTGGCTTCTTCAATGCGATCAGCCGGAATGCAGAATCTAGGTGATCGCGTTCGTTTGATTAGAAGCTAGTGTCTGGCAATTGCTCAGGAGTCTCGCGTGGGTCCGTTTCCCTTTCTAGTATCATTCGATATCTTCTCGCAGCTCAAGGTTGTATAGCTCTATATTCTAATATAAGCGTTGTACGAAAGTCTTTTGTTCTTACGGAGAAGACAAATGAAGGTGGCTATTATTTGCCAAGGCGCAAGCTTTTGTCATCGCATCAGCCAATGAGAATTTCGCATCTCACGTGATTGGATTAGGTTTAGGATTATGGTGAACTGTAACCCACAACTGGACTTTTCCGTCGTCATCATCGAGATCGTTCCACCTTTTCCGTCAGAGAACATCCCATACAACTTTCACTCCATACGCCATTTCCCCGCGTCATCAAGGTATCCCATAAATCAGTAAGAAACCCAACACCATGGCCTCATTCCTCACAACATTGCTCGCCTGCCCGCTAGCATTGCTATCCATCTACGCCGGCCAGAAATCGTATCACGCAATCATGAATCTGCACAGTGACCAAGATCGCGCCGAAAAGGCCGCAGAGCATTCCAACAAAGCGGCGCGCGAGCTGTGGCGCATAAGGCTCACCCAGGCAGGCGGGGCTGCTACGGTACGTTCGTACGATCAATCCGAGGTCAATTGTTTTGCAAGTGGTACATTCATCGGTCTCCCCCAACATTCTCGCCTGAGGAAGTCTCCCATTGTTATTTTCGACTTGGGTGAAGTGTTCTCGTGGTATGCTCCTTGTTCGACGTTATCGCCATACTGCGTTACCATGCGCAAATCTGTACTTTCATGCGGGACATCTGATCTCTTGTGCAGGTACTCTTGTCGCTCGTTAGCACCCTCGCACTTGTCTTTCTGAGTGCCGCCCCAGAATTGTTGGCGTCGGTCAATGTAGCAGCTGAGATTTCTGCGTCCTTGTATATTTCTGGGTACTGGAGGGCTAAAGCTGAAGTGCCCTTTATGACCGAGTACAACGAGGCTATCAGGAGGAGTAACGACTTGAGGAGGTTGTTGATCGCTTTGAGTGCTGGGTGGGCTTTTACTGGAGCCGTGGGATATCTGGCAACTTGAATTGCTCCTATTGCGAGGAGAGTCCTGGACATGAATCAAAGATTTGAGGGTTGGTCATTATTTTGAGAGACATGACAATAAGGTCCGATTAAAAGGCTGTGCTCTTTTCACTGTAAACAATGTGCTAGAAGGTATATATAGTCATCTGAAAGGCAGATGGTCAATCCCGAAACACGTCATGTGAACGAGAAGGCGGATGACCTCCCTCTAGGTCGACAAGCCGCAACTGTCTCTGCCAATGCTGACATCTTAACGCACCAGTCTACGTCGATCTCGGCAACTGTCCATGATATAGCCGACTATACGAGGGGAACCGCCAGATTGGTTGATAGCTTAGCTTCGATTATGAGCAGCATGGTTTTCAGGTCATCTCGATCCAACACAAAAGCAAGATGAGACATGTAGAGAGAGACACCCAGATACCGGTCAGTGGTTTCTTCAAAGAGTTCCGAGTATGGCTTGAAGGGCCAGCTCACCAGACACCACGCGTCTTGAACATCATTGGCAAGTCGAGTGCTGGGAAGACTTCCCTCATATCCAGCGCCAGCGCAATTAGAGCTGCCCATTCGATGGGAAGAGACCACCTTCAAATTGCCGCCACTTACTTTTCTTGTTCTTTTAACGAAGCCGCTTCCCAGGATCCCGCCCATAGGGTTGGCTCGTTCATATCTCAGGTCTCAACTGTATGTCCGAACATGCTGGAAGGGTTGGAGGTGGGGTTTTGGAGAATAGAGGGACCTACCCTTCAAGATCTGGAACAACGACTCACGTCCCAAACTGCGCGCTCCCCATTGAAGATACTTGTCCTTATAGACGCTGTCAACGAGTGCAAGAAAATCGAGCCGATGATCGATACCTTGCTCAGACTTGCCGAGTCTGCGTCTGACATCCGTGTGCTTTTCACAAGAACTGAGGAAGATCCTCTCATAACGACATTGATTGACCTTGAGCCCCAGAAAGCAACGGCCCTTGAGATGTCAGCATTGAGTGCAGATATCGATCTCTTCATCGAAGCCAAAATTAGAGAGAAAAAGGATCTGCAACGATTGCCTCCAGAAATGAGAGAAGAGATTGACGTTACGTTAAACATGAGAGCCGATGGCATGTAAGTAAATACAAATACTCCTACACACTGTGTATTACGGATCGGATGCGACAGTGGACCGGTCGGACCATCTTTCGGATAACCACGATCTTTTCAGATGGTGTCAAGGCTCGATCACCTACCATCCCAGGACGTCAGATTTCACCCCTTCTCATTCGTCGGTTCGTACCTACCTGCTGTCAGATCAGATCAAACACGGCCCATCTTCCTTCTTCAGCATTGAAGAAAATGAGGCAAGAAAGCTACTCTTACGAAAATGCTTGACATGCATGATGTTCACGGACTTCGGCAAAGGAAACGCCCCAATTCTCGTGAACGGAAAGCGTTCAGCCGTCAGTGGCCTCTTCTGAGTTACGCTTCTAATCATTGGGTTCATGCCCATTCTCTTGACGCTTCACTGGAACCGTATGACCAAGCTTTGATTTCGAAACTCTACAGCACGTCGAATTATGAGCGAGGTGGTAACTTCGGCTTCTGGGTCCAGTGCCTCTTTTCTCTTGATCCTCAGGCAGGTATCCGGGTCGCACGAGATACACAACCGCTCTACTATGCCGGTCTAGAGCGATGGTCGGGTCGCTAATCTCCGCGAATAGGGACATGGATCTAGACACGTTAGGAGGCCGCAATGCCTCCACTGCATTGCAAGTCACTTGTTATAGAGGCCATTATGAAGTAGCGAAGGATCTACTTGACGCCGGCGCAAATCCCTATCACAGAGACCGCTATGGACGCTCCAGCCTATTCTATACGTTATGCCACGGCAACAAAGACATCGCGGAGCTTCTAAGGCAATATCTGCGTTCGAGGACCGATCCGAAGGGCGAGGCTGCGTCCATCCACGTTGAGGAAGCTTTCGCTGCTGCCCGCATGTTCATGGCAGGAGCAGCGCATTAGGCAGGAGCGGGGTTTGTGTCAGTCTTCAAATCAGACTCCCTCCCTACGCTATATCCCCGCGCCGATTCAACTGACGCTTCTACCAAATTCTTCAGCCATTTTTTATACATACCCAACGACCTTTGGACCGCGCTCACTACTCTACATTCCTGTCAGAGACTCAACAATGTTGTCGTAATGAAGTTGTATTGGATTATATGAAGTGTACTACCTTCAAGTCCCATAGTGCTGCGAAAACGGTTTGCCAAGGCACGCTAGATGGGTGTTGAATTTGAACCATGACAATTCTATACCTCTTATTTGATTGTTAATAACTCTGGAATGTCTTCGCACCGCAAAACCACCGCCTGAGCGGTTAGAAGTGCATGCGAGTCTTGACCTTCACCTACTTCCCAAACCTCCCTCTAGTTTCACGCCTCAAATATGGGGCTGTAGGATTCTTGAGCTTCGTATCATGGAGGTAGAAATTACTGCGAGAGGGAACGCACCAGCTCCTCGGTTTTGTGCCCCACAGCGACACACCTTGTGCAATACTTGCCCATTCAGCGGTCGTAGTGCGCAACACAGCAGTCGGTCTGGAAGGCTCGAATTGTTTGTGGCATGTTGTGTATAGCTCCGTGTGCTGGTGCTGAGACGGCCGGTTCAGGTATTTCGGAGATCTGCGTGTGACCCCGGCATTCTCATGATTTGGGTATGAGTACTAGTACCAAGGCATGGCTCTCTTTGCAACTATGATAGAAAGATGGAAAAACAACCTTGCATAATGCCACGATGTTCAAGTCATGGAGCTCAGTACATTCCCTTTGCAGGTCTTGTGCGTAATTTTAGTCTCAAAAACATCAGATTGGGCGATCTACTTAGGCCGAAGTCGGGGTCGCGGGATGTACTCGGCACTATCTAAGCTGCACAATAACTCGCGCGGGCATCTTGCATAGCGCAGGATTCGCAGGGCGCCTCATTGGCCGTTCGTAAGCCACTACTGCATCTTCGAAGGATGAACTAATCAAAACGACAGCGATAAAGAGAATGCGGGGCATCTACTTTCTTTGCAGTTTCCGAAGTATCTCGCTCATTAGTCACTGTCATCGAGCTTTGTGGTCATCCGATCCAATCCAACAAGATGGCTGGGTTTGAAGGTCCTTCTGTGTCATATGAAGAGACGAAAGATCGCGCGGAAGTGGAGTTGCATGATCTCAGTGAAGGAAGTCCGATTGAAGGCAAGTATATGGGAACTGATTCGGACCGCCACGACATGATAGTGCTGGGAAGGAAGCAGGTCTTACGAGTATGTAAGGCCACGGCTAGAAGCGTAGCCTTGAAGATTGAAATAGCATCGGGCGGCATTGTTGATCTTGAGCTGATGATTCCGTCCTCAGCGCAACTTCCGATTCCTATCTACCGTGGGCTTCGCAGCCGTCCTGATCTCTACCTGGGAGATTCTCTTCGCGTACGTGGTTTATCATACGGTCGCCGCCAAGTGACATTTTACTGATATGGGCGGAATGGGTAGCAACGTCCTTTTCAGCTTGACAGATGGTGGTACTGCAGGCATATTTTGGGGTTATACGGTAACAGTCATTGCGAGTATCTTCATTTACCTCAGTGTAGGAGAGATGGCCTCGATGTATGACTGTGCTCCTCGTCAGACGGAGACATCACGTTGACGTCCTTGGTTTCTAGGTCCCCTACCGCGGGAGGCCAGTATCACTGGGTCTCAGAATTCTCCCCCGCTTGGTGCCAGAAGTATATCAGCTACATCACAGGTACAATACCCTCTACGTGGCACGCGTAAAAGTCCCTCTATTTGCTGCTAAACAGCGCTGCAGGCTGGATTCTTGCAACAGGGTGGCAAGGATCTGTGGTGGGGCTTTCTTTTCTGGCGGGGACTATCGTGCGTGACTCCTCTCTCTCTGTACTGGATGACATTCAGCAGAGCAGGTGCTTTCTGCCGAAACCCTACCACTCAGCTCTGTACCTTGTGGAAGAGATACTGACTCCGAACTCCCTTCCAGATCCAAGGCCTCATTACTCTGAACAACAGCAGCTATAACCCTCAGCCATGGCATGGCACACTACTCGTCATTGCAGTGGTGTTATTTGCTATCATTTTCAATACATCTATGGCCAAGCAATTGCCAATGGTGGAAATTGTCATACTGTTCATTCACATTCTTGGCCTCTTTGCCATTGTCATCCCCCTTCTGGTCATGGCACCTTCGCGTAACAGTGGCAGGACAGCCCTGCTGGACTTCTACAACGGTGGAAACTGGTCAACTGTCGGTCTTGCAACGATGATTGGCTTACTCACTCCTCTGGGCTCTATGCTTGGCTTTGACTGCGCTGTACATATGTGTAGGATCCTACATCCTGGGCTGCGTGGGAGAGTAAGACAGCTAATCAACAACAGCCGAAGAAATCAGAGACGCTTCCGACACCCTCCCAAGATCTATTTTCTGGGGTGTAGTCCTCAATGTCATCCTTGGGTACCTCGCTGTCTTCACGCTCTGCTTCACAATTACCGATCCCTCGGCCATACTTAATACTGCCACCAAGTATCCTTTTATTCAGCTGTTCTACAACATTACCAACAGCTACGTCGGCACCAACATCATGGTCGCCATTATAATCATCGCATTAGTATGTGCTGTGATTGCAGAAATTGCCACAGCATCTCGGCAGATCTGGTCCTTTGCCCGCGATGGAGGTTTGCCATTTTCGCCCTTCCTATCAAAGGTGCGTATGCTTCGAAGCACTTTTCCTTCTTTATTCAATCTCTTCTTATTTTCACCATCACCACCATCTCGACACCCTCAAGTTAGCCCCGCAATACCTTGTCGAAAGCACCAATATCTAACCCTCCTCGCCAAACCCCCACAGGTCTCCCCGAGCTTTCCCATCCCCCTAAACGCAGTCATAGTTTCCTTCCTCTGCGGCATCGTCATCAGCCTAATCAACCTCGGCTCCGCCGTCGCTCTCAACGCCATCATCTCCCTCACCATCTCCGCCCTCTTAGCCTCCTACATCCTATCCATCGGCTGCATCCTCTCCAAGCGTCTGCGCCGCGAACCGCTGCCATCGGCGCGCTGGTCGCTAGGCCGTGCGGGGATGGCAGTCAATATCATCGCGCTGGTGTTCTTAGTGGCTTTCTTTGTGTTTTGTTTCTTCCCGACGGCTACGCCGGTGCAGCCGGATACGATGAATTGGAATATTGTCATGTTTGGGGGAATCTTTGTTTGGGCTACGGTCTTTTATGTGGCAAAGGGGAGGAAAGTATATATTCCGCCCGTAAGGATTGTGAAGCGGGATGTCTAGGAGGGTTGAGAGGGAGCTGTGAGTCATCAAGAAGACGACAGTAGTATACACTAAAAGGATGTTAGTATTAGAAAAATTATTGGGTGCATGACCTTTATCCTTCTTTATCGCCGTCAGTGTCAAAGGCCAAGCTCCTTGCTCAAATTTAACCGCGTGAGAGAATCCGTGAGGCTCCCATTCAGAATGATGGCACTGAAGGATTGAGGCACTAATGGTTCTGGCCCAGCCGCCTTTGCAATACATATTCACGGAGAGGGAAAGTTCCAAGTCCAGGCCGCGCGCGGGGCAAGATATACCAAGTTCCGGGTCCGAATACCCTTATAGCGGCTCTAGGATACGCCGCAAACAGCCTGTTATAGATGATTCCGGCCAAAGTCAGCTCACGCACTCCGGGCAGGCGCATCTGGTCTTCCTCATGACTACCTTCGAGAACGCGTATTAACCGGCGGCGTACCTGTTCGAGTTGATAAGGACCTTGGAAGTCCACGCCCAGAACCTGTATTCTCGCAGCCCGTTCGAAGACACTCCCGACCGCCAACTTGGAGGAAGGGTAGCTACCGAGACCGGAGTTGGGCGCCTTCGCTACGGCGAAGGCTTTCGGAAACGTGGCCCAGACTCGAGTCACGTGAGGATGATGAGTAGAGGTATTCAGGTATAAAGAGGGTCGACAGTAAAGGAAAGAAAAGGGCTCACAAATTGAGCTTAGTGATGCTGAAGTCATTGCACAGACCTTGAAAAAGATTGCAACAGTCCAAGACAGCGATGTGCCTGCAACATTCATAGCCACTCCTTCAGTTCCAAAGAAACGAGCCTCGAAGGCTGAAATTCGACCAAGCGCCCTAAGAAACACGTCACACGCGTCGTTGGGGCCGGAACGCCAAAAGTCTTTACCAATACCAGGACGTAAAGCCCATCTTGAACAGGATCATCAACTCGCTCAACTAGATCAGGATGGACAGAGCAGAACGACGGAACGAGGATCAAAATCAATGGATGAGAGGCCGTTGCTGGACAAAGTTTCAGAAGAGCCTGACGTGATGTTTGATGACAACGATATCCCTCATCACCAGCGTGTCGACTGTTCTCCCGAAAGTCCTGTTCTTCCACGTCCGCACCAAAGACATTCTCGCCCGTTGCCGCCTGATCCTGTCAATCACTCCCGTGAAGCTTCGCCTCGACCTCAGTCCCGCAATTTAACCCTCAAGGGTCCTCGGAGTAGACTAATAAACGGACCGATCATCATGGAGCATGGTGGTTAAATCTCAGCATCTCAAGGCGAGGTTTCCGACCATGCTGCGTAAGACGAAGGGTACGACGAGGTCGAAAATACTCGCCAGATTAGCCGGAATCCTACTGTTCATGAGGAGGTGAGTTGATCGATGAGGATTCGGGGTAGGCGTAACCAAGATCCCAGCGTCGGCCACTTTGGAGCTCAAGCACCCTCACGGAGAATCGAGGCTTGAGTCCACATATTTATATTATTGACAGTGTTATTCAGAAAGTCATCGTCCATTCGCATGACTAAGTCCACGAACATGAATGCAGAATAAGCAACACTTTCCATCTTGGCTGAGTACCGGACAAATACCACTGCTGCATGGACAACCTCGGATGCATCCTTGTAGTGCAAGTGCTAGATGATGATGGTAGGACCGAAGGTGGGGTTCCCACCCGCAGCATTAACGATGTAGGCGCTTTTCGGTGGGATTGAGCTCTGCCGTCCTAAATGTCTACGTCCACAACAGAGCTAAGGATCCATGCGGAACAATCTCTACGCGCACGCTTTGCGCCTCCACCCCAGGAACATAGGTACGGATTTGACTGCGGCGGAGTGCGCAAACGGCCGTGGAAATCGCCGGTGTTTGCCTTGAAGGCACGAGGCATCGAGCATCGCATGCAGGGCTGATTCCGTTGCAGCGCACATATGCAAGCCATTCCCTTACTGGGCGTACCTTTGGATATGCGAGGTGATAGGGAGTCTGTGAGTCAATTGGTATGGAAGACGCATTATTGCAACGATTATAAGCAAGGGTTACTCGGTGAACCGTTGAAGGGCCCTGGGCTTTGGGTCAACGCCCATCCACCAGCTGTCTGAGATTCCTTGAACACTACTCAATCTCTGCGGTGTTCGACTCTGCGGTGCTTGATCTTCATTTTAAGAAAAGCTGCGATCTAGTTGACAGTCAAACAGTCTGCACGACTCGATCTCTTGTTCGTACGGATCTCCCACGATATCCACAGTGTTAAGGCTGAACCCTTTACAACAGTAAGGTATCCCATGCCCTAATGGTCTCGCGGGAAGACCATGGACCCGGTCACCCTTGACCACGTAGCCTTAAGCTTCAGCGAGATTCACGCTTGGGCCTGCGACTTCTTTTACATTGAACTATAATTACCTGCTCATGCCCAAAACAGGTCAGTAACATCCGATTCGATGCCTGGTGATTTTTATCCTCGTCGCGTCGTTAGAGGGTAGTGCCCACCAAAAAGCACCTCAATTAGCCGGGGGCTGACGCTATCCCCCACCATAAACATCCCACCCCCCTTCATGGAATGGGGCTGAGTGCGTATTACTTTTTTGTTTCTTGAATCAACTTCAAGTATTCCAGGTCGGTGCCGCAGACTCAAGCGAGAAATGCACCCTTCCCCTATTTTTGCAATGGAATTCTAACCGCGATTGAGCCTTGTGGGATGGGTTCGACACAAGACCGTAGGCATTCTATTCCCCCGGGTCCTTAGTCAAAATTCATAATCACCGAAAGACCATACAGACACTCTCACTGTAATAAGTCTGTTCGTCCCTCGACGGCAGTGCCCGCAAGGCGACCATAGAGCTACTTCCCACTCGCTGAAGGATTATCGAGTGGCTCTGGAAGCCGAAGGCTTCTTTTGGCCCTCATCAAATGTAGGAAAGTGGATGCTCGAGCAGTCACGACTGGGCGAAGCATCTGCAACTAGCCCTGCAGCGCTCTAAGTATGCCTCTGTATTGAGCGCAAGGCTATCAATCTGCGCACATTCTCTTTTCCATATGTCTTCCTCAAAAAAAACCCTCCCTGTCGTCTCATGCCTGTTCATTCAGATAGAGCTTTGATTGCAGAAACCTTCCCTTTCGCTGAGGTTGGTACTGAAGAGAAACCATACGAGATGATGTACAAATCGCTTGTGTCGTGTTTGTTGCTTGATGGTATGTTCTTCCCTTCATCTAGCCCTCATAGAATTCGAGTGGTGTTTCTCCATGCTGCGACCGAAGGAAGACTGCGTATCACTGTTGCTAAATCTGAGCAGCAAGCGGCCTTGCCACAGCTTTCGAATTCTCCACGATAAGCACTGCAAATATATCTTCGTTCTCCCATGCGTCCGCTACGGCGCCGCCAATGAGACTTGGCTCGACCTCTCATTCCTACACGACCTTGAAGTCTTCGAACATACCGCAAGGGCAGTCGCCTCCGAATTCCAACAGCCGTGGCGATTATGTCACAACCCGTTACACGACCCAACATCCAACATACACACTACCCTTAGGCTTTACCAACACGGAAGACTTTGGTCCTAGCGGTGTCGTTCTGGTCGGGCCGACCACGTGGGCGACCCAAGATGTGCTGCCAGTAGTAGAAGTTGCCAATGACCTGACCACGACATCCTCAACTCCACAACCGTGGGATGCCAATGGCTTTCTTTACGACAAAAACAAAACTGTCGTGGCATCGTTTATCAGCTACGGAAGACAACCGGCCTGTACCTCGGATTTCTTCTCTTACGCGGCCGCCAATCCGTCGACTACTGTGACTCCCAGATGGGCTACGTTTTTTACCTTGACCAATGGCCAGACTACAGTGGCTGTGTCTTACTCAACCGTACTCTGGCCTATAACCTCAGAGCCGTATTGTTGCGGAAGATGTTCGATATACTTCAATAACCTCCAGATGCTATACTGGCCTGCTCTTCATCCCAACACAGCCTGTTTAGGCAAAACTTCGGCTGGTTTCGATAGTACAAGTACCAATGCGGGGACTGCTGCTCGTAACCACTCCGTTTATGCAACCGACTCAGACGGATACATATAGTAAGTAGCTCTCATAGTGACGCTGCTACATGCTTGGGACTTACTAATGGATCGTTCAGCACATCGCCTTCCATATACGTCAAGTTCCCTACAGTGTCCGCGTCCGATGCCTGTGGACTGATCGGATCAGCAGCTACTTCCATAACCCTTGCCTTCTCGGCACGGGAGCTATCTACATTCATATTGAATGATGGGACAGGAACCAATTACCAAACCTTTACATCGGCACTTGACACTGCCGAACTACCATGTGGCCCGTGGAATGGGACCGATCACTTTCTACCCGAAGCATGGTCCAACTATTCCTCCTACCAGCCTCTGATAGTATTGCCTTCTAAATTGATTGCTATGGTGCCGGCATGGAAATCCTGCACAGCTGACATGTTCGAAGGCCAGGACCCTCCCCGTACCCTAAGCCCTGCAGCAGCTATGGCACCAGCGCCAACAAATGTAGGTACGCAGGCCCAGAATAATGCTGCTTCACCAAGTCCCTCAATTCCTGCTTTACCACACAAAACGGGAGCAGGAGTCTCTCAACAGAAAGATCCAGATCCAGATCCATCTCCGAATTCGCCTTCTAAACCTGTTGATCCGTCCACAGGAACTTCGGGAGATCCCAGTAATTCTAATCCGTCTCCCAAGCCTAGTGGTCCATCGACGGGAGAGTCTGGAGATTCTAGCAGTGACAACCTGCATCCTAAGCCTAATGATCCATGGTCAGGAGATTCCGGAGTTCCTAACGACTCACAGGATCCCGCAGGCAATGCAGCATCTGCGGCCACAGCGCCCGCTCTCGACCCTACACAAGCCCCTGCAGGCGACCCACCATCGAACGGCCCTTCCAATCCATCCGCAGCCGACCTTAGCGACACGAAGAACACTCCGCTCACTCTTCCATCCGCTATCGTCTTACATGGTCATACCATCACACAAGATGCTGCTCCAGTGACCATAAATGGAATGCCGGTGGTGTATCAATCAGGATCAATCAGCGCGGAGGGCGAGGTAAAGGCGATTCCGGCCGGCTGGGGTGTCTTTGACCCCATAGAAAAAGAGTGATATAGCCGACGTGCGCACAGGTCATAGCGGAGAGTGGCTGGGAACATGGCTGGGAACTCCACATTTCGACATAAGGCCTGCCATAGTTCGTAGCCGACTTTGAACCGGAGAAGTCACCATCATACACACCGATACTCTTGGCCCTCTGTCTCGTGCCCATTGTCTTTGGCCAACGGAAGTCTGTTATCAACCACCTGACATAACCGAGTTTGCTACCAAACATCATCTTCGACTCAATAGTAGCTGCACGACTTAAGCCCGCGTGATCCGCATTCGTCTACGGCCCCTCCGATAGTGGTGTCCTCCTCGGCGCGACAACAATCCTGAGAGTCTCGCTAACCACATCATTTCCGACTCAATAGTAGCTGTAACCACTGCCTCGTACCCATTGCTTGCGGGCCAACGACAGTGGTGTTCGGCCGTCTTTATCCGGAGAGTCTGCTACCACATCATTTCGGACTCAATAGTAGCTTTGCTACCACTGCCTCGTGTCCCTGGATTCAGCAGGCATTGGCGCCATGACATAAGTGATAGGGTGACTTGGCCACGAACGCACAGGAGGGTATAATGGGA
This sequence comes from Letharia columbiana, assembly GCF_014066305.1. Taxonomy (NCBI): domain Eukaryota; kingdom Fungi; phylum Ascomycota; class Lecanoromycetes; order Lecanorales; family Parmeliaceae; genus Letharia; species Letharia columbiana. The sequence continues at coordinate 243,783 of NW_023501090.1, read as the reverse complement.
CTATGGCGGGTAACGGAACTATGATGTTCATGGGTGACGGGAAGAAAAACGGCCTTCGGTTCAAGGGGTGGGTTGCCTGGGTTTGGACTGTATTAGTATTTATCGAGAGTTCTGATATTGTCAAATCATTTCGACTCAATAGTAGCTGTGTTCACCAGCTGCCTCAGTGCCCACGGTAGCCAGTGCAGAGGCCCGTTTACCAATGAAAGTGGTGTAATCGGCCCAGAACCTTTATCAAACGCGAGAGTAATTGCTAACCACATCATTTCAGAAGCCTTCTCAAGAAATAGAGACCATTTACCACTATCCCCGTTCCCCTTGCTAGTGGTCACGAAACAAGTCTAGTCTCCCCCAACATCCATCGACCGCTCGGCGCAGACGAGACTCGACATCAGAAGCGTTGGGTCTTCCAACGTAGACTTCGAGGTGGCTAGACCGCGGAGTCTACAGTCCATCATCGTTTCTTGTGATGCCTGCCACGGAATTTGTGGTGTGGGCTGCTGGCTCGGGTTGATTCTCTAGGCAGGTGTGCAGGGAACGGGATCAGATAGTAGGAAATGGAGTATTGACAACGAAGAGCTGCTCTTTGAGAGAAGGATATTTTGATCGAGAAAAACGAATCCGACTCTACATTAGGTGATGATTAGAATCAATCTTCCGAAACGTCCTCTATTCGTCTTTTTTTTGGCGTATAGCTCACGTCTCCGAGAGTCTGCTACCACATCACTTCGACTCAATAGTAGCTGCACCACTGCCACGTGCCCGCTCTCTGCGGCCCATGACAGTGGTGTTCGGCCGTCTTCATCCCGAGAGTCTACTACCACATCACTTCGACTCAATAGTAGCTTTACCACTGCCTCATTCCCATTGCTTGCGGCCAACGATAGTGGTGTTCGGCCGTTTTTATCCGGAGAGTCTGCTACCACATCACTTCGACTCAATAGTAGCTGCACCACTGCCTCATGCCCTTTCATTGCGGCCACCCGCAGAGTGGTGTTCGGCCGCTAATTCATCCTGAGAGTCTGCTTTTACATCATTTCGACTCAATAGTAGCTTTACCACTGCCTCGTGCCCATGCATTGCGGCGAGACACAGTGGTGTTCGGCCGTAATCATCCTGAGAGTCTGCTACCACATCACTTCGACTCAATAGTAGCTTCACTACCGCCTCACGCCCCTTCACAACCGCCCACAACAGTGGTGTACGACCACGATTGTCCTTAGACTCCAGCTCAGCACCGTTCTCGAGCAGTTGCTGCACTACTACTTCTTGTCCTTCTGCAGCTGCCTGGAGTAACCAATAATCACGTAATGTCGGCAATTTATCTAGGTCCTCTTCCCAGAATTTGCAGTCAGTGGCCAAAGCTGGACCAGCTGCTACTGCATGATTCCGCCACTCACGACTCGCATATGCGAAAAAGCAGTAGTCGTCTAATAAGCTTCCCCAATGCGAATCTCCAAAGAGTAATCTGTTCTCCAGCGTTTCGTGCATTGACTTCGTATGTTGTTTGAATTCTTCCAGGCAGAAATATGTCCAACAGGTTCTGAACATTAGGAGATTTGTCGTGTCGAGGACAACATGATACTGGGACAGGTCACCGTTCCCTTGGAGATGTGCACCCAAAAGGTAATCCTTGGCGGACTGATGAACGAGGTTGATGGTTTTTTTGACAGTATCAACGTAGACAAGCGGCTCGCAGCGTATGAAATCATCCTGAAAATAATTCAAGAGGTCTTCCGGTGGTCTCGTGTTACCTTCCCATTCTCCATTGCCTAGAACGCGTGCCATTGCAAGTTCTCTCACAGTCAGAGGCCTTCGCGCAACAGCCACCCAGTGGAGCACCGAACTTGCGATTTTCATGTCGTCGTCGTCTTCGATCCGACTGAGAATCTTGTCGTACAAATTGTTGAGGCCTGAAGGTAGTTCCTGCAGCGTTTTTATGACTACCGATTTCGCCTTTTTGTTGAGATCATCCAAGACCAGTGAGACATACAGGAACGTTCCCTCAGCCTTATTTGTCAAGGCATGCTTGACGTCTTCCTTCAGGCTCTCACTATATTTCTTTCTTGTCGACAACTCGTTGACTTTAACAACGATAAATTTGGACAAGTCGTCATTGACTTTCCCTGAGTCAACCTGGAGATTCCGGATGGCTGGACCGACTGCGGACAGTGACTCAACTATGTCTTTTTCCCGTCTACTGGTGACAATAAACTTGACATATGTCTTTTCGCTCTGCTGAGAAACGAATAGTTTCTTGAAAGCGGTGAGAAACAGCTGACGTGATTCATTCTCACATTCATCCAAAGCATCTATCAAGCAACAGACCTCACCCGCTTCGGGATCCTGTACGATGCTAATGAAAATCGTCCACAGCGCATGGAAATTCGTGAAGAGGCCGTCGCGCAACGTATCAAAGCGCGTCTGCAGAATGTGCTTGAAGAGAATTGGTCGCTGCCGTAATAATTGCAGCAGTAGTCCCCGGAGAATGGATGTGGCGGTCCTACGTTCCTGGAATTTGTCATCACAGAAGTAGTATGCCAACGTCATCTGCGATGAATGCTCTGCTAACTGCGTGAGTTCTTCCACCAAGAAACTGGACATCATCGTCTTTCCGATTCCGGGCGCGCCAGAGAGCCAGAGCAGCTGTGGACTGTCTTCAACTAACCATGACGTGTATCGGTCTTGAGTGAGAATCCATTCGCAAGTGCCATCGACTCTGTCTCCCTTAGCATTGCGGATCGCTGCGAGGTCAAATTGAGGATCGGAAAGGCATAGAGATTGCAGACATTCCAAGTTCTCGGGGGGTATCCCTGTGTGACTGAAGTCAGTCGATATGGCCGACCAATTTACTGGTGTGCATCGTACTTGAATTGTTTTTAACAATTGCCTGAGCTGTTCACAGATATGTCAGCTTGGGTACATAAATGAGTTGAGATCTGCTTACGGTTCAGTCTGCTTTGGACTACACGAATTGCCTTCTGGGCCATATCCACAATTGAGGGGTATACTGCTATATAGGACGGATCATCGGGTCCGCTGTACTTGTTGATCTTCAGATGATCGGTTGGTAGGGGCACCTTTCGATGACCGTCTATACAGCCTGAAATCTCGTCCACAATCTTATCGAGGTCTTGCTGTCAGAGAGATCGTAAAAGATCTGAAGTCATGGGCGCCTTACCAGCTCCGTCCATGTAACACCATACCTCTTTCCATAATCTGTTTTATGCTGCTCAAAAAAGCAGACAAGTTCGAGTGGGGCTCTGTTGGCCCATAAAGTGAACTCATATAGGAGATCTCTAAGGCTCTCTGCACCTTCTCGAAGGTCCTTCAATATACTATCCTCTGATCCAAACCCTAAAGCCTTTGCAGTCTTGGCGGCAATTTCTCCCCATTTCCCAGCTGGGGTACCGCGATGGGGAGTACCAAGAAAGATTGATCCCACGGTCGACTCAGCAAGGTACTGAAAGCTGCCACCATGAGAGTTTGCGGTCACCAAACTCTAAAAAAAGATAAGTACTTGTGCTGATCGCATATGAGATGGTCCTATCTCACCTGCTCAATGACTACTCCACCAAGGCTATGGCCGATGAAGATCAATGGTCTGTATTTCGTATCCTTCTCCTGCTAATATTTAGACCCATGAGATTAGATCCCTGGCTGGAGAGTCAATCACCTCTTTGCGTTGATTGTCCAAAGCCGTCAGCAACTGGATAGCGCATAGAGGAAGGCGTTGCTTTGGAGCCTTCAAAAACCACTTCGACTCATAGTTGAAAGTCATGATTCGGGAACCGGGAAGTCTTGCGGGAAGCATGTTCTCGTCTGCAAGCCAATTGACATGTACTTCTTTATCGCCGTCTTTCACTTTCCTGATCCATGCCCAGTCCGGACTGGCACCCAGACCATGAACTGCAACGATGCTGAGAAGAACAACACAGTCAGTACACAAAACTATACGCAAAGCCACTAGATTCGGGACCTACTCCACACATGGATCTTGGCCTTCAAAGAGTACCTTCAACCCCAGCACTTCTGGACAATCCGCCATTCAGTAGGACTCTCGATCAAAGTGTCCTTACCCGATTGACTAGTTCACGTTGAAAGAAGCAATGAATAGACCCAGTCGATTATCACAACGCGACCGCAGTATCCCCGGAGAGTGTTTCCCGTAGACGTGAAATTCTTTCTATGTGATCACACTTACAGTCAAAATTCGTAGGGGATGGACACCTCAATCATAACACAATTGATTGAGACAATACTTGGAAGCAGACGCCGGTCCCGTTGAACAACGTAGTGGATGGAGGGGTCAGCTCGCGAACACATGCCCTACCGCCTGATTTCAGATAACACTCGTCTCGCTGATTCGTGCGCGTAAAGTCGTAAATTGATGAAGAATTGGTCGAATGCAAGTACCAGCTTATGTAAACTACTTTAATCTTAGAGAGGAAGCTCGACAGCCTATGACGCCTATCTTTACGGCTGACACCCGCTCACCCTCCCGGCTCAACTCTACCATCTTGTCTGAAGGGCAGCGAGAGGCCCCCGACTTCGATTCAGGCATGCCAGCCTTTAGGAACAATAAATCTCGGTCAAAATCGAGAACCCGTGATAGTGTTCAGAGACAAGTCTGGCGTGACATCTTTATGAGCGGCCGAAGCGGAGGAGCACGAGGGGGTGGAAAAGCTACTACTAGAGAATGGCGCCAAGAAGGCTGGCACACGTGAGCATTTTGACAGGCGTTGGATGCATCCGGAATGGAACTCGGATAGTGATTCTCCGCGGGACTTCTATTTCCTACCCGACTTCCTCAGCACAGACAAAGGTCGTTCATCAATGTCCCGCCCTTTGGCTCTCCTATCAGTAGAATATAGTAGCGAGATAAGAGAAGACAAATAGTGAAAGGACAGTTCCGACGCGGCCTGCAAAGGGCCTCCCACATATTCACAGCTTCACAGTCGGAACCCTTTTCTAGCTCAAATGAAAACACAGGTGACAAGGGGGAGGCCTGCGCTTGAAGACCTCTTGCGAAACGAGCCCGGCGTTTGATTCGTCACATTTACCCTGCTTCCATGCTAGAAGATCAATATTACACTGGACTGGCAGCAAGAGAGCTCTGAGTTGCTGCAGGTTTCTTCGTAGGTTTCATCGTAGGCTTCTTCGTAAGCCCTTTCGTCATATGATACACCAACGTTGCAATCGTATGGTAGACGACGAGTATAAAGACGGTTCCGACGGCGAGACAGATACAGGCGTACGGAAAGACAATTGAAAAGACTGTGAATCCATAGGAGGCTCGTTGGAAGGCGTCATTGTGTTGAAGACGAGTTGTCGCAAGTCCGACCTGCATTGCGGTCAGGACGAGGGCGATAAATGCAAACAAAGAGACGATGCGGGCATAGTTGTCGTGCCAGAAATTATTGTATGTATTATAGCCGTATGGGGACTTCAAAGTACACCGGTATATCCAGTTCAAACGGGTCAGTTTCAGTTCGCCGTAGGTATAGCGCTTGTTGATGTTGCGCTTGTTTGCTGGAGTGAGCAGCTTTTTGACAAGCCTTCTCCAAGCTGGCCAATCCAGAGCGTTTGGTACGAGATGTGCGTCCTTAGCGATGTGAAGATCACTCTCGTATGTTATTAAGGAAGCATAGGATATCATAAAGCCAAGTGCGCATTTATATATCTCGCATCGGTCACAAAGAGGGACTTCTTCTCCCGTCTCGGTGCCGCTTGCACCCTGCGTGCTACCTTGAGCAGCTGCGCATTGTTCCTGGCAGCTAAGATTTTCGTCCCAAAATGTTGGATCGAAGAGATATCCAGGGATCGGCTTGAGAAACATTCGTTTGTCGTCCAAAACAAGATGCAAGTCAAACTGCTCATGGACAATAATATCGCGCTTGACGGCTTTTTGATAGTGTAGAGGCCTTGGAGGCATGGGTCGACCGACAAGGAATAGCCATTTGTGGATCTTGTGCAGCCTTTCAATACCAAACTCTTTCTTGAAGAAACTTGTGGAAATCTCGAATGGTCCGACTTCATCCTTTTTGGTACGATGTGAGGTGGGGAATAGGTCGTCGTACGAGGGTTCCGTCAGACCCGGGATTCGAATTTGGAAAGGTGAGGCAGGAATTGGGTTGGGGGTCGCGCTTGTTGTCGATCCGTTGGCTCCAGGATGCTGACGGTTGACTCCCGTCAGACTTGTAATTTGAGTTTGGATAGGTGATCCCAAGGGATCGTGAGTGAGCGATGCGGACATAGCCTGTAGCCTGTCAGTTCTAGGTTTTTATGCGTGGGTAAAACGTCAGCCAAGGGCTATTTACTCCAGATGTAGCTATCCCCGAAGCTACTTGAGTTCAGAGCAGCTCTTTGGCAAGTTGCTCTGCTTTATTTTCCCTCAAAAGCCAAAAAGCCCAAGACTGGGTGAGGTCGACTTAGGTTTGGGCACGATCTTTTCTTCAAAACTTGGCGGCTGGAAAGTAGGCAACTACTGTCGAGCGCCAAGATATCCTCCGAGCAAACTCACAAACATCCGAGGGATCCTCAAAGCATTCTCGGCATTCTAGGCCTTGATTCTCACAAAGACCTCTGAAACAAGGTTGATACGACAGCCTGTGCTGCCAAATCTAAAGCGAATGTCCTGAGCCTGCTAAGGGCAACCCCTCCCGCAATACTGCCCCACCTTTAAGCTCTGAACGAGCTCCTTCGCCTAATCCTTCATCATGTCTCATCGTTCGATATCGAGCCATCATTCAGCTGCGAGACACTTTACGTGCTACGTACGGAACGGCGGGCAGGATATAGAGGAGAAGGCGGAATTACACCACTCGCTGTTGACGACTGCTTCAATCCAGTCTGCAGCCTACGTACGGACGGACAAACTGTTCTCCCATGCTTAGCTGTGCGAGTCTTGCTTGTGCATGAGAAAGATTAGTTATATACTACAACGCTATGTGTCGAGGCTTGCGAGCACTATTAGCCCCACTATGAAGAACGCCATAAGGCTACTACACTGGGCGAAGGTCTTTGGTGAAAAGATTGGAAATGTCCTTCCGAAGAGCGCATTGACCATCTCTCCTGAGGTTTATCCCAATGGAACCGCCAGGGATACTGGGGACCGCGAGCGGGTACTGTCGTGCTGTTCTTACTTCTCCAGTATCCCAAGACACTTGACTTGGGCTGTCCTGCTTGTTACCTGTGGAGTCCTAGCACGTTGATACACATGTTGTAGAGCGTAGCGGAGACCAAGGCTTTCAGCTCTATAAATTGAAGAACACATTGGCTGGGTACTGAGGTCTATATGCTGGATATGTACATGACGCATGGGGAACTACATACCCTGGGCAATCGCCCGCACATATACAGGTTCACCATCAAGAGTTGAACATATCATGCAATGGTATAAACATCATACATAACCCATAGGGCGCCTGGAACATTGTGAGAATCTGGTGAGTGACATTTGCGCAAACATGCGTGTTCTCAATTTGTCACCAAAGACTGGTGAAGAATGACGTTGGGCTCGGCTCCTCAAGCCAACATATATGTGCCCCCCGTGCAGTCAGGCTTCGCGCGAGTGAGCAGGGGTAATAGTCGCCCCACTATTCGCGTTTCAGCCATCATTGATTCTTAAGAGTGGGGAAATCGGTATATTCTGACCTTATAGCACTCAACACTTTCGACTGATAGATCCGACCCTCCAGATTGCCAGATTGCCCGGTAGCCTTAACCCTTAGGTCTCCTACCCAGTGGCACAGAAGATGAACCCTGCTTATACCATTCTCCCAATGTTGATCCAAATCGCATGCCGCTCGAGGTCTCACACGGTGAGCCGTCCTTGCTCTACAATGTGTTGCACTACTGTTGAAAGAGATACCAGAAGTTAGAAAAGAATGATTGTGACGAAAGACTGATTATTGATTCATGGGATGTACGGATATTATGTACATAACAATAGAACAGGTGGGTGATGGTGGCTGGTAATTACTAGCCCTGGTAATACGCGACATGTATGCGATAGCCGAAGGGGCTGGTATTGTAGCACTACTGGCAATACCTTTCCTGATACTGGAGTCAGGAAGGCTACCTGCCAAATTCAATTTCACATCTCCAGCCAACATGTCAAAGACAAGGACCTCATTATCATCAACCCAACTGATATACGCGATATGGCTAGCTGGGTCCTTGGCAAGTGCTTCTCGGAGGAAAGGCTGGGTGGCGTTGTCACGGAATACCTCGCAAATGCACTCGATTGGCTACTTGTTCCTAGCTCTGATTACTTCACTGAAGATATGCATTAGTTCCCCCTACCCTCTAAACTCTGACCACGCTTCTCTCAACCACCTTTGCACGAAACCAACCAGTCCTCTGCCCACCATATAGCCCCTTCTACGACCTTCCCAAATCTGCATATTTGGAACCTTGATAACGACGAAGAAAATTGAATTCCTGGCGGTTGGAACCCTGCTATTGGCTGGGAAATCGGAAATTGTGTTAAGAATGCTGCGATAAAACGCTCGAGAGAAGCGAGCTGATATACCTGATATACGAGCTTGAGCGGAGATACAAGGATCTAGAAAATGCACTCAGGTACATGGAACATGAGGTCAACAACTGTTCACAAAATTGGTGGACGCCAGTATCGGACCATGAGCTAGCATTGAGTTCATCTGTGTTGCCTTCATCAAAAGCACCTAGTCCCCGGCGAATGTCTTTACGGACTCAGGCAGGGCTCGTTTGGCGGAGACCTAGGGCCCGGATGAACCGAGTGGGCTCGCTTGCAACGATAGGTACGGGAAAGTCCGGAGGGGAGTTCATGGTTCGGGTGGGTTCAACAACGGCAGTGACGGTGTTACAATTATAGGTATGTTTGACGTTGTGGGACTGAGGGTTCTCGCGCAAATATTAGGTTGAAAGGGAGGAGCGCGGAGGGTAGTTGCTCGATCCTTGTGTCTTCTTGGGTCCAACAAGTGTTGTAGGGGCGCGAGGCATCTACGTCGACTTTGTAACATGAAGATAAGGGCATGAAGTGTGATTCTGTTCTAGAGAGAGGGGCGGAAGGGTCTGAGGAGAGCTCATTTACCGATGGGTGGACCAAGAGGCTTGAGGACCGCTCATGTACCGATCAAGCGCGCGCGTGGATGCATTTTATCTTCTGTCAAGTCTTCTTGGAGTCGGGTCAAAACCTTGTCTTATCACGTCTTATGAAACTTCTCGCTGCCTCATGAAATGAGATAGTCTTTAAATACATTCTCAACATCTCATGTGGTTACCACTGGTCAAAAAGCCAGGGTTCGCCAGCGCCCAAGAGATAACTTACAGTTCTTTCAAAGCGGCGACCTTACTCGCAGATTGTCCTTGATGATACATTACCGTGCTGCCGCTCATGCCAAACCATCGAGTAACGAAGTGGAATGAGTATTCGTGGAGATAAAGAAAGTTGACGATTTTGCCGCCCTCGATTCCTCGCGACACGCTGCCTGCCCGTGATTTCTCAATCTGAAGTGCTCGGAGCCGGAAGTCTAGGCCGATCATTTCCAAAGTACCTTTGGTGAGAGCCAATAAGAATCTAGCCTGGCAGCCTTGGAGAGATAAGACACGATCTCCTTTAATTGGATAGTTAGACGAGGTGTGGGTGGCGTCCTGGGCCTTGGCGAGGCTGGAGGTCAGACGGACTCTTGACAAGAACAGAACAACTCTCCTCCGCTTCATCTAACATGGTTTTTGACCGTTGAGTTGAGGTAGTGCATCTTTGACCCCTTGCTGCCGCTATGTCCGCACGTGATGGGAGAATCGCGGTGTTGAAGATCTAAGCGTCCAGCTAATTTGCTATTGTTAGTCGGTCGAGCCTACGTTAGAGTCTTGTAACGATGGCTTTCCGACCATCGGATGAGGCCATCATGGGGCTTTATACGTGGACACCGACAGGTGACAGCCCTAGCAGTGATGGAGCAGAGCCCAGTAAAGCTATTGAGTGAGTCTATTGATGCCTCAACGTACGTCTAAATGACGAATGTGATTAGCATCATCGCTGTTCAAGGCCTCGGCGCCAGTCCGTATTATACCTGGATCAAGAAGGTCCCAAAGGCTGGTGGTGGGGTTGAGGAAGTGATGTGGCTACGAGACTTGCTCCCCGGGTTCGTGCCAAATGCGCGGATCGCCACCTTCAGCTATAGATCGGACTGGTACTCTTTTAGGAAGGGGGCCAAGAAGACCAGTATTCGCGAATTGGGAGAACAATTGCTCATGGCCTTACACCAAGATCGACAGAAAATCAAGGTAAGAGACTCTAAATCTCGTATGGCTTTCCCCACTCAAACCACAATGCTCAGGCATCTCGGCGACCGATCGTATTCATTGGGCATAGCATGGGTGGGCTGGTCATCGAACAGGCTCTCGTGCATGCCAGCAATCGATCCGAGTGCGAAGATATCAGGAACTCGACTACTGGTGTCGTTCTCCTGGGGACGCCTCATGAAGGGACTCCTGTTGCAGCAATCGGAAAGTTCTTCGCCAAGGTCAGATTCAATGACTCTAAGCTACTGGAGCAATTGCAGCCAAAGGAAGAACAGGTGTATAATCTAATGCATGATTTCGCTTCTGGATATAAGCACCTGAGCATCATGTGCTTCTACGAAAAGCTAGACAACAGTTACCTAGATGGATGGTTTAATGTCCCCATTGTTGACAAACGTTCAGCAGTGCAAGTGGGAAGGGGGATGATGTACTTGATAGCAGATCACTCTGGCCTGAACAAATTCTCCGGAGTCGACGATCCCAACTTCAAGTCCGTTTGTGACGCCATCACTGGAATGGTCAACAAGGCTTCTGAGCGCGAAGGTAAATCCAACCTTTCATAGCGGAATGCCCAATTGTGCCCCAAAGCTTGTACCTGCGCTTATGTACTGTTAGTTCCGCGGCTCCATGATCACCAATTCATGGTCTCCAGGCGATCAAATCCGCTGTTTACTGGGCGGAAAAGCGAGCTCGACAAAATGAGAAAAGCTCTGTGTCCCTCGACCCCAAAGGAGAAGCAAAGTACCGAGGCAAACGTATACGTCCTCTATGGCATGGGTGGCGCAGGGAAGAGCGAAGTGGCCCTGAAGTTTGCTTACGACCATCGCCCACAGTAGGATCTTTGAGCCGTGATTCGCATACTACAGCTAATCATATTTTAGATTCTGGGGCATCTTTTGGGTAGACGCAAGAAGCGAATCTTCTATCGCGACTGGCTTTGTGGATGTCGCTCGGCGATGTGGTCTTGCTGAGAGCATCAACAGTGCAGTTTCTTGGCTTCAAGATACGTCACATTCGTGGTTACTTATCCTAGATAACGCCGACAACCCAAATCTCGATTTGTCTCCTTACCTTCCCGCCGGAACAAAGGGAAACATAATAATTACTTCACGCGTCGTTGAGTGTGCGCAACGGTACAACAATGCTGGAAAGGACTTATACGAGCGATTGGACAAAGAAACTGCTGTGGAGCTCCTCTTCAAGTCATGTAATATTGATTTGGTTTCACGGAGTGAACATGAAGACCATGCGCATGCTATTGTGGACCTCCTGGGCTGTCATGCCCTTGCTGTAACTCAAGCTGGAGCAAGTATCTCGCAGGGAGTTTGCAAGCTTGAAGAATACAGATCAAGGTTTGTGAACGAACGGGGTGTGCTTTTGCAGTACTTGCCCGAAACGAAGTCCGAATATGGTGACGTCTATGCTACTTTCGAGGTTTCCGCAAGATACCTTGAGGGATGCAGCGATGAAGTCGCAAAGGACGCACTCCAGTTGCTCAACTTCCATGCATTCATGCACTTTTCGGACTTTCCGGAGGAAGCCTTCGAAGAGGCGTGGAAGAACTCAAAGGATGAGACTTTGATCTTTCCTCATCTACGGCGGAGTGACGAGAAGATGATATACAAGCTTGGTCAATGGCATCGGTCTAATCTCCCAGCGTTCATGCGGCAAACCCTCTATAACAAGGATCTTGATATGATATCCCTCCGGAAAGCCCGAGCAAAGCTCGCATCCCTTTCTCTCATCAACATCGACACAGCTACAGGCATGACAAGGATTCACCCTGTCACTCATGCGTGGTCTAGAGATCGATTGGTAGACCCCGGATCCGCAGATGCTTGGCTCAACGCTCTTGCCATGCTTTCTCTGTCATTCCAAAATTTGGCTGAAGATCAGCCGTTGGCGCAACCACTCCAACCTCATCTAGAGTCAATGGCAAAGCGTCCAACATACTATGATGATTACAAAGACACCTTCAGTTTTCAACAATCTTTCTATCGCCTCGCGTCTATTCTATACTACTCACGCAGTGACTCAGCTGCCTATGAAATGCTTCAACTCATTCCCATAAAGGCTGACGACGCGTGGATTGTGACTAGTCATGGTCAGGCCATTCAACTTCTTCAAGCTCAAATTTTGACACATCTTGGGGGCTATGAGAGAGCAAAAGTGCTTCTAGAACGAGTTATCGAAGCTCAAGCAGAAAATTTAGAAGCCAAGAACGAGTTTCGGCTTGCTGCTCAAGGAAACCTTGCTCGAATCTACCAGATTACTAAGCAAACAGCTGAAGCTGTCAAAATCTTCAGACGAATTGTCGAAATCAAGACGAGCACCTCGGGCGACGTTGAAAATCGCTCTCTCCTAGGCTCACAGTACGCGCTTGGTGTAGCATACTCCTTGAACGGAGATCTAGGGGATGCAAGAACAATCTTGGAGCACGTGGTACAAGTAGAAACAAAAATTTCAAAATCAGAATCTACGTCTCGGTTGGCTTCAGAATCCCAACTTGCTCGAGTGTATCTAAGACTGGGAGATAGGGTTGAAGCCACAAGGATGTCTAAACAAGTAGCGCAAATTCGATCGGAAATCCTAAGGCCGGGGAACCCAGATCGTCTGCGCTCTGAATACATGCTTGCTTGCTGCTACTACGAATCGGGCAAATACGAAGAAGCCATGAGAATCATTAAACAAGTAGCGCAAACTCAATCGATAATCCTAAAGCCGGATAATCCAAGTCGTCTGCGCTCTGAACACATGCTTGCTTGCTGCTACTGCGAATTGGGCAAATACGAAGAAGCCATGAGAATCATTAAACAAGTAGCGCAAACTCAATCGATAATCCTAAAGCCGGATGATCCAATTCGTCTGCATTCTGAATCCATGCTTGCTAACTGCTACTACGAATTGGGCAAATACGAAGAAGCCATGAGAATCGTTAAACAAGTAGCGCAAACTCAATCGAAAATCCTAAAGCCGGATGATCCAATTCGTCTGCATTCTGAATGCATACTTGCTAACTGCTACTACAAATCGGACAAATACGAAGAAGCCATGAGAATCATTAAACAAGTAGCGCAAACTCAATCGATAATCCTAAAGCCGGATAATCCAAGTCGTCTGCGCTCTGAACACATGCTTGGTCGCTGCTACCGCGAATTGGGCAAATACGAAGAATCTCTTCGGCTTGCAAGATCCATCGAACATCTTGTACGCAACATTCCACGGGAGCCGCTCGCTGATTGGAATACCGCACTCATCCACGTCTGTCTTGAAGGGATTAAATTGGAGCAAACATCAGACGGAGATGAGGGTTGGGCGGAGAGCCAAAAAGAGACTGAGGATGGAGCCCAGAACGAGGACCGAGATGAGATCGAGGACGAGCATGACGACAAAGTCGAGGATGGAGCCCAGAACGAGGACCGAGATGAGATCGAGGACGAGCATGACGACAAAGTCGAGGATGGCAAGGATGATGGTGACAAGCGTGAGCTGGGAGGGCCAGCCTGGAGGAGATATCCTAGGTGTATAGTCAACTTGATGATGAGGTCTAGAGACCGAATGAGTTGCACTAGCTGAGTAGGAGCGGATCCTTTTTAGTTGTTCGTAGCTGATGGCAATCAGCCTTGTCTTGGGGTAAGTTCCTCGCATTGGCGCTTGCGAAGAGTCAAGGCGCCAGGACCGCTGAGACGCGATCCCTGGAGCCACCTGCATTGAGCAATGGGCAGAGGCCGTTTTCGGATGTTTCCTTGCGCGAAGTCCCCAGCGAGTTTTCGTATATAGACATGGTCCATGCCCACCTGCATGTGATTCCTTATGCAGTCCGATCACACAGCTCTAGCCTCCGCAGATCTCACTCAACAGAATATGAGCCGGTCAGCCAAGTGAGCGTGTATACGTCGTCCGCAGGAACCTCCAAACGACGATCGAGCATCCGCGGCGCAAACAGCGACAGCAAGTACGGGCTTCATTCCGGATCCCTTGTATCTATCCCTGACGGATTGGGAGAGCGCTCACACGGAGCGCAATGATGCTAAGACTGCACGAAATTCTATGACCTGGCTTGCAAGTCATCGGCTGATTTTACGTGCTTTTGGTCCTATGCACCCTGCATAAGCATCGACTGCAGAGGCTCGACGAGGACCAGCTTCGTGATGAGAGTAATATCAGGCAGCAGCTCTCCCCCGTCGACGCCGTTAACAAGGTACATATGAAAGAGCTTAATCGAGATGATATTCATATTTCAACAGACGCCAACGCTGTTCTTGTGTGACAACGCCAAGACGCAGGTAAGAAGCCGCGAGAATGACATTATGAGATCGTAGCTCGTCTAAGGCAATGATTAGAAAACCACCAGACTGCATCCGGTAGGCCATCAGGTATGTAGAACGCTATCTGCGTAGCCGTGACGACTTTCAATTTGATGGTAGCGAGGTCCGGGCTTGAATCCATTATAAATTCGTTAGATTTACGCTTTTTAATTAGATATCGCGAGTAAATAAATTAGCGTTCGTAATTATTAAAAATCTATAAAAATCTATATATAGAAGTCTTCTACTCTAAAATAATTAGCTCTCTATAAATATTATTTCTTTATAATTTCGTAAATTATAGAGCTTAGTATACGCTTTCTAACGCTATAAAAATTATAAAGTTTAATCTACTATTAATAAATTAAACTAATATTTAAATATTATAGTTATATTAAATACGTTCGAAATCGAATAATAATTCTTTTATCTATTTATATAATTATTATTTCTTTATTACTCTATTAATTCTATTAATTCTTACTAATATAAATATATTTATTCTCTCTATCCCTCGCTCTTATATTACTAGATCTATAAGATATATATATCTCTTCTACCCCCCTTTTAGAGCCTCTATTAATATCTTTAAATTATTTTCTAATAAATTTATTATTATTAATAATCGAGCTTAAAAGCGAGTTTAATAAATATCTATTACTACTTATAAACGCGTTAAAAAATCTTTAAAAGAGTCTAAATAAATATATTCTTCTTTATATACTCCTCTTAAGCTAGCGATAATATCTTTTAACTTAGCGATACTATCTTTTAAAACGCGTTTTCCTTTCTTATTTATTCTTTATTATTCTATTTTAAAGCCTCTTAACGCGTATTAGATTCTAAATATTATTAAGAAGAAGCTTCTAAATAAGAGAAAGACGCTATTGAAGATTCTCTATTACGAGATCTATTAATAGACTTCTTTAATAATAACTCTTTCGATAGTCTATATTCTTTTAATCTATCTTTTAACTCTTATTTAGATTCTATTTAGTCTTTAATAAGACTTATTAGCTATATCGCGCGTTATCTATATATTATAAAGTCTATATAATATAATTTAGATTTTATAAATTAGATTTATAATAGCTATAATACGATATTATAAAAAGATAAGATCGCTAAATAATACTATAATAGCGAAAAGACTAAAGTTAATATATCTAAAATAAATATCGATTAAGAAGTAAACGATATAGAATAGAGCTATAAAAGCGTTAAAATAAGTATAAATAATTTAATTAATTTTAGCGAGTATATTATTAATTAAATTCTTTATTCTTTAATATTAGAGATCTTAAATTTTATTAATAATTATAAAGAATTTCGTTATTATAGCGTTTAATATAATAATATAACCTCTATAATCTTATAGTAGATTATTATTAATTATTTAATCGCTTTATATATATATAAAATTTAGAGAGTAATTACTACTTATATATCTATTCTAGCGCCTTTAAAGAGCGAAAAATCGATCTTTAATTAAATCTATATTATAAATAATATTTAAGATTAATTTATAATACGATATAACTTTCTTTTAATCGCGTTTTTTATATTAACTTTACTAGATATAGCTATTATAATTATATTAATTAGATACTTTATTATAAAATAGCTATAATTCTTAAAAGTATTAATTTATATATTAATATTCTTAAATCGATATTTAAAAAGTTAAAGGTTGATTTAAATATACGGGGCTATAAGTTACTTTATAAGAATTTATAATATTATAATCTATATATCTATAATTATTCTATTTTAGATAAAATCGCTATCGCTTAAGAGAGTAATATAAATAATTTATTAGATATATCTAAGACTAAGAATATCTTAATAGAGACTTAAAGTAATAAGAGATTTAGTATTTTATATTAATATTTAGTCTATATATATTTTTACGCTACTCTCTTATATTCTTATTTAACGAATAGTTATAATATAATAATATATTTAATATAGATATTATATTAAATAAAAGTCTTCTTATCTATTGACGTAGTAATAATAAAATTATTTTATAAATTAGAGAAAATATTAATCGAAGATAACTTTATATAAATAACGCTTATCTTATATTATAGATCTATATTATTTATTTCTTCTATTCTATTAATCGCTAACTTTCTATAAATATATAATATAAAGTTATTTTAATAAGTTTAATTATCTTTTTTACTATAGTAGACTATTATAATATTTTATCTACGATATCTATATAGCTATTAAAAATAATAAACTTTATTAATTAAAGATAAATTAGAAGATTATTTAAGCTAATATCTATTAAGTAGTTATTAATATTTATATTAATAAAGCTATTATAGATAATTAGACTAATAAATAATATATTATTCTCTCTTTCTTCTATTAAGAAGATCTATAATTTATAAAATAACTCTATTAGAATATTATTACTCTATTTATTAAGTTCGATTAATTAAACCTCTTTATAACTTTTATCTATAATTTAAAATAAATTAAGATTATTAAAAATCTTTTATTTAATAAACGCGTTATTAATTGATTTAATCTAATTATTAGAGTATTTAGATTAAAGCTAAAAACCCTTATAAATAATATTCTAAAGAAGAAGATATTAGATATACTTTTATTTTTTTTACCCTCTATTATAATATAATAATTCTCTTTCTTCTTATTTAATAGAGTAGTCTTTTAGATAATATATTAGTTAGATAATTAGTATAGATTATAATTTCTAAGAATACTTCTAATATAATTTAACTTACTATATATCGTAATTTCTATTAATTAGCCCTATAATATTATTTAAAAAAATTTCTTTACCTCTATAAGAGCGAAGTATAATTAATTAAAATATCGATTAATCTTAATTCTAACTAACTTTATAAGTAATAGATCGAGTTCCCGCCTATATCTATATTATTGAATTTTAAAAACGAGGCTTATTATATATCTATATTCTTATTATATTATATTCTAAAGATTAATTCTTTAGTATCGCTAAGATAGATATCGCTATTAATACTAAGATCTCTAATTAAAATCTATTTCTTAATCTCTATATAATTATTATTAGATATATACTTTATAGAAATTATAGCTAATATACTATTAATAGAATAAATACTATCTTATCTTATTAGAACTTAGATAAAAATATATATAATAAGCGATTTTCGAAGGACTTTAGCGACTATACGATCTTTAAATTAGATTTTAAATATCTTATATATTATTAATATAAGCCTATTAAGATATTAGATAATAAATCTAAATAGAATTATTAGATAATATTTTATAGTTTTTATTTATTAATTAAGTATAACGCTTATATTAATATAAAGATTTACGCTAATATTAAAGTCTATAAATATATTTTTAAATATATTTATAAGAGTAGCGATTAAGTTAATTTTTAAATAGAGTATAAAGACGATATAAATTAAAACGATATAGAGCTATATTAGATAAATAAGATTTAAAAGTATTAAAACGTATAGTAAATAAGCTCTATAAAAGTCTATTAAAGAATTTTTAGCTTTAAATTATATAATTATAATTCTTCTATTAAATAATTATTTATTTATCTTTTAAATTAATAAGGCGTAATATTTAATAATAATAATAATCTATTTTATATAGTCGATATAGAATATAAACGCTAGATTAAGCTAATAGTCTTCTTTTAATTAAATTAATAACGTTAATAAAGAAAATAAATAGAAGATCTCTTCTATATCGATCTATCGATATAATATATCTAAAAAAAAATAAGTAAGATATATTTAAATAAAGTCTACGTTAGAGGCGTAGAGATATTATTAAAAAAATATATTATATTAATTTAAACGCTAAAAAGCTCTTCTATCTATAATATCTCCTTCTAAATATATTAAATTCTATATTCTTTAAAGACTTATATATGATAGATAATAATATTCTTTTTTTTTATTATAATATCTATATAATAAGAGACTTACTTTATAATAATATTAAATAAAATTAAATATTAAATAAAGTAGCGGTTTAATAGAGAGAATATTATTTATAAAGTCTCTTCGTAATAATTCTACTATAATATAAGCTTAATAATTCTCTAAATCTATAAAATAATTATAAATTAAGATATATAGATAATTTCTTTTTTATTAAATAGAAATACTTTAAGCGTAATATAAATAGCTTATCGCGCTAACGATAATATTAAAATATTATAACTTTTTTTAATATAATATTTCTTTTTTTATATATTAAAACTTTTCGCGCTAGATATATTTTTTCTTAGTAATTTCTTTAATAAGTTAAAGTACTTTAAGCTATAGAATAAGAAGATTATCGCGCTAACGATAATTTTAAAATATCGCGACTTTTTTTAATATAATATTCTTTTTTTAGCTACTAAAACTTTTCGCGCTAGATATATTTTTTCTTTTTTTATCTATAAATAATTTAATTTTTCTCTTATACTTTATATATATTTCTTAACTAATACTTATTATTCTTTATTTAAATTATCTAATAATTTTATTTATATTCTTTAGACTTAGTATTATATTCTTTTTCTATTAAACGATATATAATATAAATAAACTATCGCGGAAGACTTCTATCTTTATTTAATTTAAATTCGCTTAAAGAAAAATAATATTAGCTCTATAAAGAATATTAGTCTTATTATTAACTTTAATTTATTTATAATCTAGCGAGATTATAAATAGTATTATATTAATAATTAAAATCGACTTCTACGCGAAGTATATAGCTATTAAATTAATATCTAAAATTAAATATAAATAAGTTTTAATAATAATTAAATTACTATAGCTAACGCTATTTAAAATATAATCTCTTATTTTAATAGTTAATTTTTTTTTCTCGATAGTTATAAAGATATTAATAAGACTATACTTTAAAATATTGTATTATAAAGAGTATAAAATAACTTTAAGATAGCTATTACTATAGCTTTATCTAATATTATCTTTATTCTCCTTTAAGATAATATTATTACTTATTCTCGCTTTAAGATTTCTCTTAATATTATTATTTAGTTTAATTATAATATATTAATAAAGTCTAATTTAACTTAATTATTAAAGATAATTAAGCTTATTTTCTAAGACGAGATCTCTATATAAAATCGCTACGATATTAAGACCGTTAATTATATACTTTAAGATATTTAAAAGAATCTTACTTCTTTTAATAATATAGTTATATACTTCTATAATAACTTTTATTAAATTCTTTTAATTATTAAAGATATTAAGTTAGATTATATCGCTCGAGCTATATTAAAAACGTTCTATCTTTAAAATTATATTTAAATTTTTAGACTAATAAAAAATATAAGACTTCGAAATCTTAATTTAATTAATTAAGATTAAATTAATATAGAGAAATTCGTTTAAAAGCTATTAAATATAAGTAATAGTATTTTAATAAGCTTTAAAGAATAAGAAGTTATTAATTAATCTATCGAATAACTATTAGATAACTTTATTATTTAACTAATTAATACTATTTATAATAATCTTAATCTATATTAAATAGCTAATTTCTATATATTTAGAGTAATTCTTTATATTCTTAATAAGAATATCGCTTAATTTAATAATTAAGTTCTTAATAAGTTTTCTAAAATTAAGATTATTTATAATAGTAGAGATTAAGTTATTAATAAGAAAGATAGCTTTCTTCTATTTACTGAAATAATAAATATCTTCAAATCAACCTCGCTTTTATTTTATTACTTAAAGTTAAAATAAAATTATATAATAATACTATTAAGAAATTTAAAGTAGCGTATAGATTTATATAATAAAATATATTTATAAGTTAAGTATATTAAGTCTAAGATACTCGATTATTATATTCTTAAAGGCGAATATAATAATAAATAATACTATATATTATATATCCCTCTAGCTTCGCCTAATTCGAATAATTTATATACTTTCTTTTAATATATTTAATTTCTAATTCGATTAGTCTTTAGTATAATAATTAATAAGATCTAGAGTTAATTATTATAGTAGATTAATTTATATTTATATCTCGAGGTCTTTATTTATAGTTAATTATATATAGTCTTAAGTCGAGTTATTAATAAGATCGATCTATTAATTATAATTTTAGACGATCTATTAAGAAGATAATTTACTTAATTAACGAGATATATTAAGAATAAAGATTAAGTAAATATTACTTTCTTAAATAAGAATATAATTAATTAACGATTTATAGTAATAGAAGTAGACTATTTATTATATAGAAAATAAGTAGAGTTTAATTTAATTTAAAGTTAGAGCTTTTATCTTCTTTATTAATTTTATAATAATAAAAGTAGATTAAAAACGTATAATAAGCGATTAAAGTTCGATTTATACTTAGAGCTAAGGCTAAAATTTCATTTAACTTAGAAAAATTTAACTTCATTTAATTTAGAAAAATGAAAAATTCAACTTCATAAATTTAATTTAATGGGTATTTACTTGTATATACTAATATTAATACTATCTTCGAGAATAATATTATTTTTATAATATTAGTTAATAATAATTTATAGTAAGTTAACGCGCTTAATATTAGCGTTTTTATAGCGCTAATTAATAGCTTCTATAGCGAATAATATTAGATTTAAAAATTTATAATAAAATCTCGAAAATCTAATAGATAAAAGAAGAGAGAAGAGTTCTTTTATAAATAACGTTATTTTTATAGTATATTATATTTATAGCGAAATAACGTAGTAATAATCTTTATTATAGAAATTTAAAGAAAGTAATTAATAAAGCGACGCGTTCGCGATAACGCTTTTAATTATTAATTAATAATAATAATAGAAATAATAATAATAGCTAGACGACGCGGCTCTATAGATAATAGCAAAATATTATTATATTATTATTATCTATATTACTAGATATTACCCGCTAGTATTAGCGCTATAATAAAGAATATAAAAATCTCTTTTAAATTATTTATTTTTATTCTTTATAACTTCTAACGCCTCTCTTATAAGTATTTACTTTAGCGTTATAATATTAATATTAATATTAATATAAATATAATATATCTTATTATATTAGTAATCTACTTCTCTTTATTATAAATATCTTATTATTATTAATCGCGTTAATATATAGATTAATAATTTTATAATACTCTTTTTTAATAATAATAATAACTTTAATAATAAGTATATAGTCGCCTTATAGACGCGATTACTAATTCTTAACTATTCTTATTATTATCGCTTTATATATATAATTACTAATAAGTTCTAATATCTAATTTATTATATAAAACTTACTTTTATTAAAATAATAATTTATATATTTAAAATAAATCTTTTTTTTATAATAATTATAAGATCAAAAGACGCGATATTAGTCGCTATATTAAAATCTCTTTATATCTTTAAACGTAGATAAAGAAATTAATATAGCGCTATCGCCGCGTTAAATAATTTTAAAAGTTATCTTATTAATAAATTAAGCTTAATAAAAAGATTACTTAATAATATAAATTATAGAGATATATAATAGCGACGATTTCGGCTATTTTTACTATAATTATAAATCTTTAAAATTAGCTTATAGCGATATATAAGCGTATAGAGAAATTAGAGAAAATAAATAAGTTATTAAAAAAGAAGTTTAAGAGCTTTTATCGATATATAGCGAACGTTAATAAATATTAACTCGAAGATTATACTTTAATTATCTTCTTATTAAAAAACTAGGTTAATAGATTTAACTTAAAATCTAATATTAAGATAGCGAAGAATATTTAAATAGCGATCTTTTTTTAATAATAGCGCTAGCGTAAAGTTTTTAGATAATTCTTTAATAGCTATTTTAGATAAAAATATATTTATATTAATAATATATACTTTAATATAATAAATTCTCTTTATAATAGAGCTTAATAGATAATTAAATAATATAATTATTTTATTAATTTATATCTTAATAGTAGTAAGTATAGAGAAGTATACGCGTAATATAAATATTATTTAGAAATATATCTAATCTAGTCGATAGTTATATCTTATTTTATCGCCTTTATTTACTTATCGTTAATTTATATAATTAATTAAACTCTTTAATAATAAGAGACTTATTATTTATTATTTAATACTTTCGCTTATTATTTATCTATTTATAAACTTAAATTAGCTTATTAATATTAATAAATTTATTATCTAATAATTATTAATTATACTCTTTATCTTAATTAATTTATTTAACTTTATATTAAATATTTTTCTTATATTTAATCTTATTAATAATTTCTTTAATTTTCTAAAGCTTATTATTATTAATAAGATTAAGAATTTATATAAAGACTTTTATTATATTATTATAATCGCGAAGATAATAAAACTTAAATAACGATATATAAAAGATATTATAAATTCTATATATCGAGAATAAAAGTAAACGATATATTTATATTCTTATCTTATCTATAATCTAAAATAATTTTATAAATTTATAAAATAACTTTTTATTTAGATATTTTTACTTTAGATTCTTAATCGCTAATATTATTAAATTATCTATTTTATAGCTTTAAAATTAATATATTTTATTATAATACTTAAATTAAGTCGTAATAACGCTGCGAAGACGCTCTACTATCTTATTTCTTAATACTTATAATTTCTTTACTCTATTATTTATAGCGAATATCTCCCCCTTAATAAAATCGTTTTTAATCTTTTAATAAATTTTAGAATAATATTTATATATTAGAAAGAACGATATTATTTTAATAAAGAAATATTAACTATTTATATAAGCGAACTCTATTATTAATAGTTATTTCGCCTAGATATTTTACTTATTATTAGTAAATACGCGTAAAAAGTATTTTAGTATCTAATTTTATCGCTTAATTTACTTATTAATTTACGAGTAAAAGGCGATATTTAGATATTATTTAATTTTAAAATAAAAATAAATAGCGAATTAGAAGCTATTAATAAATATAGAGTCTCTATTATTAATAATATTATTTAATATACTATAGCGATATACTATTTTAAAATAAAATACTTTCGCTAGTTAAGCGATATCGATTATAATAAATATAAAAATATATCTTATTATTTTTATAAATTAATTTATTATAATTAGAATAATATTATAAACAAGTAAAGGCCCATGAATTAAATTCATGGAGTTGGATTTTTCTAAGTTGAATCGAATTTTAGCCCTAGCCCTAAGTCAAATCGAACTCTAATCGCTTGCTGTGCGTTTTTGACCTATATAACAGGCACATATGTACGGAGAGAGGCGCGCTAAGGCCTAATTAGGAAGGTGTATCGAGTGTAGAGAATTGATTGTCCTTATGGCAAGAAGTATCGAAATATCGGAAAGAAATGGAGACAACATGCCAATCAGTGGTGTGAATCCCATTATATCTCCTGCCGCAGTGAAATCTTTCGAATAATGAAATAGCTGTCAGAGCAAGATATCGGACGGTTTCAATTCGTCCAAATATGTATCGTCCGATGTTCCTCCTGCAGAGGCCCAATTGGCTGTGATCGTCGCAGTAGATCCTCCTCTTGTGACGTTATTGTAGTGATATACCATATTAATGTAGTGGGGATGACAGGCCAAGTTGCAGTGGTGTTCTCCGCTTGCTGAGTGATGATTTGATGTGGAACCGTGGAGAGCATGTGACGTGGGATCTTGGAGAGCTGAGCCGTGTTCTTGACGATGGTGGCCTTGTTGCCGCTTGGTTTCTCCGCAGTGTTCTCCGCATTTGCCTGTTATAGTTCCTCCTCTTGCTCCTCAATGTAGTGGGGATGACAGGCCAAGTTGCAGTGGTGTTCTCCGCTTGCTGAGTGATGATTTGATGTGGAACCGTGGAGAGCATGTGACGTGGGATCTTGGAGAGCTGAGCCGTGTTCTTGAGGATGGTGGCCTTGTTGCCGCTTGGTTTGTCCGTAGTGTTCTCCGCAGTGTTCTCCGCAGTGTTCTCCGCATTTGCCTGTTGTAGTTCCTCCTCTTGCTCCTCCTCTTGTAGGGAGAGTATCAGACTGAGTGGCTAGCTGAGTGGCTGACTGAGTGGATGACTGATATGACGTGGGATCTTGGAGAGCTGAGCCGTGTTTTTGACAATGGTGGCCTTGTTGCCGCTTGGTTTCTCCGCAGTGTTCTCCGCATTTGCCTGTTGTAGTTCCTCCTCTTGCTCCTCCTCTTGTAGGGAGAGTATCAGACTGAGTGGCTAGCTGAGTGGCTGACTGAGTGGATGACTGATATGACGTGGGATCTTGGAGAGCTGAGCCGTGTTCTTGACGATGGTGGCCTTGTTGCCGCTTGGTTTCTCCGCAGTGTTCTCCGCATTTGCCTGTTGTAGTTCCTCCTCTTACTCCTTAATGCAGTGGGGATGATAGGCTAAGTTGCAGTGGTGTTCTCCGCTTGCTGAGTGATGATTTGATGTGGAACCGTGGAGAGCATATGACGTGGGATCTTGGAGAGCTGAGCCGTGTTCTTGACGATGGTGGCCTTGTTGCCGCTTGGTTTCTCCGCAGTATTCTCCGCATTTGCCTATTATAGTTCCTCCTCTTATTCAACTGAGTGCGAGGGTACCGAGGGTAAATGTGTTCATATTGGTGGAATTGGTAGAATTAATAGAATTGGTAGAATTGGTAGAATGGTGGAAGAAGAATGGTTACACAAATAGGTGGAAGGATTATTATCCGATCCCGGACGCGTTTGGTGTGACTACAATATTTGAATATTAGTTTAACCCACCTACCGCTGGCTTGGGAGGAGTATATAGAGGAGGACGTATCCGTTCGGGCTCTTTTTGAGGGCCTTCCAACGCGTTTATGAGCAGTAGTAGGTAGCTGTTGGGCTCGCTTGCGGCCTCGATTGCCAGCAGTAGCGGATTCGCCGAGGGGTGGCCTGGGGGCGTCAGTAAGGGGCTCTAATTGGGCGAGGGGTACCGAAGACGATTGTGTTCATATTGGTGGAATTGGTAGAATTGGTAGAATTGGTAGAATTGGTAGAATGGTGGAAGAATAACAAACAGGGTGGAAGGATTATTATTATCCGATCCCGGACGCGTCTGGTGTGACTACCATGACTACCATATTTGAATATCTATTTCATCCACCAATAGTAGGCCAAACTTCATTATTTTTACAGCGTTAGAAAGCGCAAACTGAGCTCTATAATTTACGAAATTATGAAGAAATAGCATCCGTAGGGAGCTGGTTATTTCAGAGTGTAAAACTTCTACACACAAATTTTTGATGAGGGAGGCGCGGGAGGGCTACCGGGCTGACTCAGCCGGTCTAACCAAAAAGCGTACAGGACCCGAATTTATGATTGGCTGCACATACAAATTCAAGGTTTTCAAGCTCAGCCCTACCTTATTCTATTATATATACTGATAATACTCTTATATTTACTCGCTAATAAGTTAATAATAAAGTTTATAGAATTTTTTTTATAATTTAATAGCGATAGAAAGCGAGCTTAATTCGTTATATAAACGATATTATAAAGCTTTAATTCGCTAATAAATATTATATATCTTAATATAATCGATAACTTACTTTAGATTTTTATTTTAATAATATTTATAAATAAATAACTTATACGTTTTTATAGTGTTAAAGTATTTTAATAATAAATTATTATAGTATTTACTAATAAGCTCTTTTTTTAAGATCTTATTTTTAGAAATATAAAGGCGATTATTATATCTTAATAATTTTTTAAAGTTTAAAATCTATATTTAGCTATATACGCGACGCTTAATTATTAACTTATTAATATTAATTTAAAAAGAGCTTATCTAATTATTATAAGCTTATAAATTTTAAATTAATATTTTTATTAATCTTTAAAATACGTTATAAATAATCTCTTATATAATCTTAGACTTTCTTTTAAAAATAACTATTTAAACGTCGATAATACGAAATATAGACGCTATCGCTATTATAATTTTTTTATTTCTTTATAACTACTTATTATTAATTTAAAGTATAAGCTTATTCTATAGTATTAATAAAAGTTTAATATTTAATAACGAAATTTTTTTATAATTAGAGCGTCGCGATAGCGGATTAATAAAATTTAATTTATCTATTTAATAAAAAATCTTAAAGTTATAAATAGCTAACTTTAGTGTCTAACGAATTTATTTAAAGTTTAATTTCTTCTACTTTATAAAGCTCTTAAGATTATTATAATTTATTAAAATCTTAATATAAAATATATTATCTTTTAGATAGTAATATTATTACTTTATAAACGCTATAATAGCGAATAACTCTTAATTATAAATCTTATAGTTTTACTTTATAGAAATTATTTTTTTAAATTAGAATATTACTAATCGCTAATAGCTATTTTTATTTAATTATAAAAATATAATTTCTATATCGAAGTTAAAAGCG
The DNA here is from genome assembly GCF_014066305.1 of Letharia columbiana. Lineage (NCBI taxonomy): Eukaryota > Fungi > Ascomycota > Lecanoromycetes > Lecanorales > Parmeliaceae > Letharia > Letharia columbiana. Next base: position 216,759 of record NW_023501090.1, on the reverse strand, counting down.
TCGATTTTAAGATATAATTTTAAATTTAAATTATAATAATATAGAAATAACGTAATTATAAAAGTACTTCGAAGTTATTAAAACGCTAGCTTAGCGCTATTTATTTACTCTAGCGATCTAGATTTTTTATTATTTTTATTCTCTTTAAGTAAGTTAGTAAATAGCGTTATTATATTAAAATAATTATAAATAAATCGCTAATAGAAATTAATAAAGTCTAAAAAGACTTATATATCTTAATAATTTTTTAATTTTAACTACTTCTTAAAATTAGTAATATATTTTTAATTTATTATAATATCTTCGATAAATATAATAAATTTTAAAAACTTAATTCGCTTAATATAGAATTAATTTTTTTTTAAATTAGCGTATAGTTAAAACTAGTATAAACGCTTAAGTACTTACTTAATATATCGTTAATACTTTATTAAATTAATATTATAAATTAGAATATTATTTAAATATACTATATATATTATATTTATTAAACTTATAAAAGCTTTATTAATATATATTTAAAAAGTTATTAATATATTATTAAGTTTAAAAGATATAATTAAATATTTAAAATAGTCGTAGCGACTGCGAAATACTATTTTCCATTTATTATCTTCTTTAATTTAAATTTAATAATAGATATTCTTAAGATTTAGCTTTATAAAGACTTTAGCGTTATATAAGCGATTTAGAGTCTTAATAATTAGAAATAGTAAATATTAATTTTTAATAGTTATCGCGTTTAGATCTTAATAATTAATATAAAAATAAAATTCTTTATTCTTTTTAGAAATAAAAAGAATTAATATTTTAACTAAGAAAGTTAAATAATAAATTTAATTTTTCTAAAGAAAATTCTTTAGATAGCGTTATAGCTTCGCTAATTTTATTTAAGATAAATTATATAAGAGACTATATAGCGGCTTTTTATCGCTTTTAATTTTAATAATATAATTTTTCTACTTAAGCGTAAATAAGATTTCTATTTTTTTATTAAAAAAAATATTATTAAATTTTAATAACTTCTAAGAGAGCTTTAAATTACGCTTATTTTTTAATTCGCTTTATATTATTATAGCGTATACGATTATAAATATATTTAATTTATAATTTAAATAAATTTAATTAATTCTTTAATCTATAATTTATTAGCGTTAATTTTAAATTATTATTACTTCGTCGCTAGATCTAATAATACTTATAATTAACTTAATTTAAATATATTTAATACGATATTAAGGCCTTTTTAGTTAATAATATAAAAGAGTATACTATATTTTTTATTTTAATTCTAGTTATTTATTAACTAGTAATTTAGCTAATACGCGCTATAGTAATATATACTTTAATCGCTTAGCGCTTTTAATTACGATAAAATAATATTATAAGATTTTAAGTTCTATTAAATTACGAATTTTTATAAAATTAAATTAATATACGCTTTAATATCGAGTAGAGTAATAAGTTATCTCTATTTACTTTAAAGCTTTATTTATCTCTTTATAAAAATAAAAGAAATTATCTCTATTAATTATTATTCTTATCTCGCTTTTAAGGCGATTATAAGATTAAATCTTTTTTTATTAATACTATATCGATATAAATTATAGGCGATTTATTAAGATCTAGATATTTAGATATCTAATAACTCTATTTTTTATAATAGAAATAACTATTCTTCTTATAATTAGAGTTAAAGAATTTAACTTTATACTTTATATTATTATCTTAAATATATATTATATAAGCGCTATCGTTTAAAGCTAATTTAGACTTTAAAATTTAATTCTTTAAGAACTTATCTTTAATAAACCTTCTCGAAGATTTCGAATAGAAACTATCGTTAAAGCGTATATATTCTAAAATCTTTTTCTATATAATAGTCTAGATAAGAATTTTTTCTCGTTATTTCGATATATTATTAATACTTAGAATCTTATTCTTAAACTCTAATTTAAGCTTAGCTAAAAAGAAATTAATTTGATATTTCTTAGAAAATAGAATTATATAGACCTTTAGCTTCTTTAAATAAATTTTAAAAATAAATATCTTCTAATTAAAGCGTTATTTAATCTTCTCTTACTTTTCGTATATAAGAAGATAATAATTTATTAAATTCGCTATTAAATTAAATAGAAATTACTTAAAAAAATAAAAAGTTATATTCTTTAGATTATAAATTTAATAGTATTTATATTATTAAGTATTAGAGTCGCCTTTTAAGAATTATATATAATAAATAATTCTTAATTAGTTAATAATAAAATATTTAGAATTTATAAGAAATTTAATTTTAACTTCGCGAAATTAGCGTAGATACTCTTTCTTATTAATACTCTTATAAAAATATATTCTTTTAAAATAAAGTATTTTTATTTTAATTAATATATTTACTAGAGGCGTAATAATAATTAATATAAATAAGTCTTCGCTAGTTATAAATAATAAGTTAATATTATAAAGCTCGCGATTATAAACCTTTAATATAATTAATTTATATTTTTATTTTAAATAATAATTTTTAATCTTAATAATTATAAGACGTTATTTTTTAAAAAAAATATTTTTTTTTTTAAAAATTAAATTTTTTATTAATTATTTTTTTTTTTTTTTTTTTTTTTTTTTTTTTTTTTTTTTTTTTTTTTTAATTTAAATTAAATTTTTTAATATTAAAATTTTTTTTTTTTTTTTTTTATAAAAAAATTAAATAATTTTAATTTTTTTTTTTTTTTTTTTTTTTTTTTTTTATATATTATAAAAAAATTTTTTTTTTTTTTTTTATTTTAATATTTTTTTTATTAATAAAAATTTTTTTAAAAAATTTTAATTTTTTTATATTAAAAATAAATTTATATTCTCCCAACCTTTTAAAAAAAAAAGGACGTTATTAAAAATTTACCCCAAAAAGGGCCCTGACGTAGAACATGCGATGTCGGCGCCTTGGCGTAAGTAGCGCCAAGGCCTATAACGCATCAGGCCTGATGCTTTCATATATCTCGCTGTGTGCAGTCTTCTTCATACGCAGCGAGTCCAGAATCACACTTTCCACTCCTGATACTATTATGATCACCCAGTGCCCCCTATTGCCAGCTCTAAGATACGTTTATAAGAGACACCGGCACTCTATCCATCCGTATCTACCTCGTTACTCCTTAGTATGACATCCACTTGTGCGGTGGGCTCGAGTACCGGAAAACCGTTGCCCGAAGTACTCTCTAGAATTCCATTGTACAGCTGTTATCTTTCATGTCGGGAAATAAGATACGAACACGAACATGAGCTTCTCTGGCATATTCGACTGGCCCGCATTGTTCGGGTCTTGATATACCAATTCGCTAATTATGGTCTGAAGTCCGTGTCTTTACGATTTGATCTTAGCCCTTTTTTACAATGCATCAGAGGCAGGGGCACCGAAAGCTAATTGTCCTGTCTTGAGTACATACTGAACAAGACAGCAACTTGAATCTTCTCCTCTTGATGTAACAAAAGCTCATCCATCCATCATTAAGAGGATGAGAGTAACACCTGATGTAGTACTTATTCGGTGAGGTATTCCCCTAAAGAAGAGTCACTGAGTCCTTTTTTACTCTCGCACCTTGGGCGGATGGGCTCTGTAGATCTGGTAACAGTGCACGATGTCGGCGGATCTCAGGTCCATGGGAAGAAAACAATAGTGGCGGATTATTCTCGTGGAAGCTTATCATCAAGTGAAAAGGGATACGCCAATGCTTTGTTGCTTCGCTTGAACCTTCCCAAAAGCCGCTAGCTTGGTGATGAGTAATCAGAGTTACCCTCGCGTTTGCTGAACCTTGAAGTTTCAACATTCTGGTCTTCTTTAAAGAACAGTCTTGACACAGGCGACCAATCTGTTTCGTAGAGGATCTCCCACTCATGTTGAACTTGAGCCATGTTAAGACGACCTTCCTCACTTCGCTCCTTTAAAGGCGTCGTCGGCCAGGAAAATGTTCCCTCTTTTTAGAAAGAACTCCTCCAGCAATCTCAGCACAAAGCTGTGTCTTCTACTCCTCCTTTCAGAATGTACAGCAGCCTGGGCCTTGCCTTTTTTTTCCACCAACGCGCCTAGCTCTTTGGACGAGCAAGATCGATGGCTGTCCACCCCTTCCGAAGTGATCCACCGAAGCTTTCGCCCAACGCCCCCAGCCCCAAACTCCGACAATAGAGCCCAAAGAGACCGAGTCCTAATTCTAACTCCATTGAAAGATGCCTCATTCCATCTCCCACATCACTTCGCCCTTCTCTCAAATCTCACCTACCCTCACCACCTCATCGATCTGGGATTCATCATTGGAGACACCGTCGATGACACCCGGGCTGTACTGGATGCTGAACTCGACAAGATTGAGAGCGGTAAGCAAGATAAGGCCTTCAACAGCTGCACTACAGTTCTCCAAAACCTTGGCGATGTGGCTTCGCAGGAAGTAGCTGCGAGACATGGCTTTGCGGCGCAAGTGGATAGGCGGAAGAAAATAGCTATTGTGCGGAATACGCTACTCCAGAAGACGCTAAAGTCAACGCATGACTGGGTCTATTGGAGGGATGTTGACATTGCTGAGAGTCCTGATGGGATGTTGGAGGATTTAATAGCTCATGATAAGGATGTCCTCGTTCCCAGTAAGTTTACCCTTCTAGGTATATAAGTCTTCGCGTTGGCTGAAAATCATTAGATGTCTGGTTCCGTCGCCAGCAAAAAGGCAGTCTAATCGAAGGTGGATGTGAGTTCCCTTGGTTTCGGACCGAACTCCACTGATCAAGGGCCGCGCTTGCCAGACGACTACAACTCCTGGCAGGAAACTCCCCAAAGCGAAGCCTTCAAAGAGCGTCTAGATACCGAGGTCATAGTGTTCGAAGGTACCCGTCATAGCGCCCTTTTGACACGCACCAGCTAAATGAACAGGCTATTCGCAGTTCAAGACCCGCCGCCGACACTTGGCCAAACTTGGCGACTGGCGCAACAACGCCGCACTGGAAATCCCACTCGACGGCGTTGGGGGAGTCAGCCTTCTAATCCGAGCAGAAGTTCATCGCAAAGGTATCCTTCCAAAGTTCCTCGCCCGCTCCTTCATTCCTCCCTTTACTTTTTTCGTGACTGATCAAACAGGCATCGACTTCCCCATCAAACCAGTAGACCACCAGATTGAAACCGAAGGACTTGCAAGAATGGCGAAAATTGCCGGGTATGGGGTTTACGGTCTCCCAAATTACGTGATTTGGCATTTCGACACGTCAGAGAAAGAGGGCAATCTTCACGAGACACCTGCATGGCTTTGGCCGTTGCTGGGGATTGTGGCTGTAGCTGTGATAGTGCTAGGCTTAAGATACAGGAAGTGGAGTCTGTATCAGATGCCGGAACTGCGACAACTCGGTTTTGCGCGATCGGCGAAGGTGCGACAGTACTGAGGGGCACCTCAGCGCTTGGTTGTGCAACCGAAAACACGTTCGCTTACAGAGGATGGCTCAGCTACTAGCTTCTTACAAGCACACGGAGAATCATTTACCTCGAACAGGCCTTCTCGTAGATGTTGCATGTCATTGGTAGGCTATAATCATCCTTGGATAAAACTTGTCACCCATGGACAATATTCTCCATGGCGAATTTACTTACTCATGGTGTTATGGTATTCATCTCATAGGCAAGTTTCCATCAGTACCATGTACCCTCCCATAGACAAATTAGATTACCGATGGAGAATATATCTTCTTCGTATGGGATATAGAAGTCAACTACCAAGACGACGACTACTACTTACTTTCTCAACCCATTTCCACTAAATTTTGCTACCTCCCTCGCTACCTGCAAATTTACATCGCTATCGCTTTCCCTCACGGTCTTCTAAATTACGTTCTCTATAACCATGCTAAATCCTCATAGCAGTGGACGAATGTTTAGACAGTCAGACATATTATTCTAACTCGTTCCGTCGTGGCAAGCCATGGAACCCTTAGCCTCTGTCTTCCCACAAGCACATCGACGTGTAAAACACCAGGTCTTGGTGTCTCGGCAGTTGCAATGGACAGAGGCCTTCTCCGTAGTACTCTCGGAAGCAGCGTAACGGTGAAGAGTCACTACTCCTTGCCCTCCGGCACAGTATAAAGGTTCTAGCGTGGTTGAGTGCCAAATGGCTTAATCTGAGTAAGAGAAGACGGTATGTAAGCTTATTTGTCTCAATCTATCGTGAAAGAAAACGCATCACCTGCACAAACAGGACGCAGATAGAAGGTAAATAAGTGATTGGGCCGTCTCACGCCGGGGATAACAAACCTGAGTAGGCCGAAATGGAGGCCTGAACAGGCATATTCTCGTACCGCAGCCTAAGAAAACTCTCATGCCTATGCCATTGAAATGACTATATACGGGGCGTGGGTGGGTGGGACAAAAACAATGCAGTGGCTCTGAGAGAGAGGAAATGGAATGAAGAGCCATTGACAGGTGCAAAACAGGTGGCTATATAGTCCGTACTGGACACCTGTCTCCTACCCCTTGCAGGGATCATGGCATGGGCCTGAAACAGGGGCATATCCTGTGATCAACTACCCCCGGTCCCACTGTGGTGACTTATCTTCGACTTGAGGAGATAACGTGTGGCTGATTCGACCGCTGCTTAAGCACGAGAGATGAATAATTTGATAAAAGGAGAATTAAAAGTAGAATGTGTGCGCAGAGGAGGTGAGTGTATAAGAGAAGATGTGTATAGACGACCAGACAAAGAGGGCAATAGCGAGGTTTGTATATTCAAAAGACCTCGAATGGAAGGCCTTACCTCGGTGAAAGATACAGTTCGAAAGAAATGAACTCGCTGTATCTTCAAATAGTGTCGCATTGGTGTGGGATTTATAGGTGACTACCATAGGCGACAAAGTAGGATCCGTGGACAACATAGATTATCCATGGGGAGTTACATGGTACTGATGGAATTTGGCCCATGAAAGGGTGCCATGACCTGTCCGCAAGAAATCGCGATCCAATGAGATGCTGGGAAAGCTGTCGAACTTTGGTAACTAGAAGATGTCTCGGTAATACAATGATATTCAACACCGATCTTAGCAGTGCTACATCTTGCAGAGAATCTTAGCTGTCTTGGGTCGTTCTCGAGAGAAAAAACAACTAGACGAGAATGCGGTGCCTCCTTGCGAGGTGCGTATATGAGATGAAGTATGGAAGATAAGCGTTTCATCATTACAACGAATGTTCCCAGGCATTCCAATAACCACCAGAACCCGACATCGTACCTTCACTCGAAGTCCAGACATTCTCTATATTCTTGCTTCCCCGACAAGAGCCTTGTCCATCTGGAATATCGAAGACACTGTACGAGAGAAGTCCAGGAGAAAGTCGCTGCTCCATTGGAAGAGGTTCTCGAGGAGTTGCGACAAAAAGCTCCTCCTACCACAATTCCTCCAAGCCCAAAAAAAAGACCCATCACGTCCTCTGAGCACTAGCACCTTGATCAACGTGCCCTCCAAAGCGATGTTCCGCCGTCTCAAAGATGTGGAATCTGTAGTCAAGACCTAGAATGCAAGTCCCTCAACAATGCTTTGCTCACCAATCTCGTGGCCCAGCCGCAGCCTCATCTTATTCGTCTCCCTCTCCTTTACCACGACCGTCCTCGGAGTCAATAAAGAGCGATCGCTCTCAGAGCTGTCTTCTGCTACCAACGTCACAGCCGCAATACCCTTCTACTCTCTACCAACCACATACCCGCTCTCCCTGACACCGCAGAACCCGACCATCGAGAACCAGATCCGAAACACCCTCGCGCACTACCCGCTCGCGATCGACGGCAAGAACTTCGCGGCCCTAGACCTCGTCTTCACCCAACATGTTGTCGCCAATTACTCCGAACCCTTGGGCGTTCTGACGGGTCTGCCTGCGGTTGTTTCGGCGCTAGAATCAAGCTTGTCGCCGGTCGGAACGCAGCATGCATTTAGTACGCAGGTCATTGAGATCTTGGCGGGTGAGGTTGAGGCGAGGACGTATTATACCGCGTCACATTTTGGGCAGGGGGACTACTATGGTCAGGTAAGCTGTCTGAAGAGTTCATATTACGTGCGTTCGTTCGTTCGCTCGCTCGCTATGTCTGGGACACGTTCTTTCTCTATTCGGGAGTTGTCGGATGGGACTAGTGAGGCAATGTATTGTACCTGGGATGTGTATGAAGAGTCTTTGAGATTGACACTGATATTCGCGGGAAAGGTGCTCTACGCGTATGGCCAATACCAGGATGACTAGATCAAGATCTGCTGCCCAGAAGTGTGGAGGATTAAGACTCGCACGCTGGTCTACATGGTATGTTTTACGTCACACCGAAATTAGCTAGCTTCGTGGTAGTCCAGGCGGCCGAACGTGTTCTCTGATCATTCATAGGGCCCGTTGATCGGCGACTTGTCGGTATTCACATAAAAACGTCCACCAAAAGGCTACTACTGTTATAGGTGGCCGCTACATCCAAGTTTACTGAAAGACATTTAGCAATCATAGCACCTAATTTCAACACAGGATGATGTCAAATCTAGTTAGCATTGCTGTTGTCGCAATTCGTATGCTCGCAGCCTTGATCCCTCAAAAGGCTATGTGACGGGTCTCTTCAAGGTAGGTCTGACGTCTCTGTCAGCAACAGGTAGTATAATAAACAGAGGGTGAAAAATCCGGTCCTGCCTGCCCCCTGATGCATACACAATCCACCAATTTTGGGTCCCTTTTCATCATTTATCAAGGTGCGCACTATGTCTTAACTTTTCGAAATTCCCAACAAAGTCTTGCTCCTTATCGTCGACACAATCCCCAACGGCGACCTCGAAAACTTCACTTCGAGCTGTAGGACCATTCGCAATCTCGCCAGTGACGTCTTGTGCAAACACAGGGAAAGGACACAGACCTACCGGACGCTCACAAACGGCGACTCAACCATAACATGGGAGGGTACAATCGGGACTCGTCCAACGGTTGTGCTTCGCTATCTTCTCACCAATGATATGCCGTGTAATCTCACCAGTTCACACTCCAGCGACCAGGATTATGACAATGTAGAATAGGGGGACCGCAGTCAGGCTTATCCGTCCCGATAAATTCTGAGTAAATCCAGCTCTTCGAGACGAATATCACGAGTATTTTAAACAGCAAGTAGTAAAGAAACCACATCCATTACATCTATAGATTTCCAAAACACCACCCAGAACGCTGAATCCAAGAACCGCGCTCACCCAAGCACGACGAGCCGCCCAGGGAACAATGCGTACGTCCTTCACAACGCGTGGAGGACGCTCCTGTCCCCCCACCTGATCTCGCCAAGACCTATGCGTCACAGCCCGCTCCCAAGCACTCACAGCCTTCACACCCATCATTCGGGAAACGTCGCGTCTCACAGTCCGCCTAATCCCGCGCTGGTGAAGCGACGAAGAACGCTCTCGCTCGCGCATCTCCTTCTCATGACTCATCGTGGACAGTTCCCAAGCCCGTATGGCCGCTATGGCCGCTAAGCCTTGCTCCCGGTCACGGGCGCGCTGGACGGAGTTTTGGCTTGGATGGGTTGGGATCTCGTATTCTTGTTGTCGGGTGTTGTCTCTTGTAGGATATAAGTCCGTGAGGCGAAGCTGTCGTCTTCGATCCTCGACTGATGATCCTGGTCAGAATTTGTATCATCTCTATTATTTCCAACACGACGTTGCCCCCCCGTTTGTTCATGCCCCTGCTCAACCTGACTTCCACACGCGTCTTTCTTACTGACGGATCCAACGAAGCGCTTCCCAGCTGTCTTCGCGACCGCGAAGAGGCTTCCGAAGCTCAAGGCCACGATTATGAGCAAGGCCGCAAGAGCTTCCTCGTCCGGACGAATGTCGGTCGGGTTTTGAGACATGTTTGGGGTAATCTGAGGTGGCAGATGAGTCGTATTATTCCTTCTGAGTTGGGTGTGCTGGATGAGAAAACGCAAGAGGGATATGGATAGGTATAGACCAGTGAATCGATGGGGCGGAGACAAAGGAACGATTCAGACAAAGAAGTTGTTCACGCAAAGACATTTTCTGCGCAATGAGACAGTTACCTGCACTAAAGGGATGCTCTGGAGGCGTTCGTTGTCCTACACCACAACTGATAGTGCCGTAAAAGTTTTGACAAAAATCCGACCACAACTTCTCATCGCCCACATGTTGGCAAAAGACCGCAACAAGTGCGCACCGGTTAGCTATCGCATCCAGGTCACCCTGCGTCGCGCCTTTGATCCAAGTCGGGCAGTGAACAAAGGGAAGGAATCTCTTGTAAATACATCAAGAGACACTATCTGAAAGAAAATGACCTTCTGCACAGACGTCTTCGTCAACGACCCACCTTCGCACCTAATACCCAGAGTTTCCCGGTATCACGCCGTAGCAAGGCCCACCCTTCCCAAACATTCTCCGCAAGTCCTCAACGATAGCCTCCGGCCTCTCCCACGCCGCGAAATGACCACCCTTCTCATGCTCACTTTGGAAAACCACCGGACCGAGCGTCTGCGCCCAAGTCTTCGGCACGACGGTGATCTCTCTCGGAAAATGTGCAACGCCCAATTTAACATGCGGAATCCATCCGCGCAGCGTGGGTGTCGAAATGCTCGAGAAGGGTTCAGGGTGGGTAGCTTCGTAATAGATCCGGACACTCGCTGCGGGTCCGGCTTTGGAAAACCAGTAGATCGATACCCATGTCAGAATCTCGTCGTCGGTCCACCGGTAGCCGTCGGTCCAGTCGTGCAGCTTTTCGAAAATCCAGGCCAGGAGGGCGGTCGGACTGTCAGCGAGTGCATAGCCGACGGTCTGGGGTTTGGTGCTCTGAAGGAGGTTGTATCCATAACCCTCATTCATAAACCATGCTGATCTCTCGTGTCCCGCCTTTTCGCGAGCATTGTACGGGGATATGGCGTGCTGGAGGGCCAGGAGCGGTTGTTGAGCGAGTTTTGGGGCTTGTCCGAGGACCAGGTTGATGTGGGACGCTTTGCAATGGTCGGGGTATTGCAGGCCGATCGCTCGCGTCACTGAAAATCCCCAGTCTCCGCCTTGTGTGACTATCAAAATATCAGGTATGATGTACCGGACAGTCAGAGGGCAGCCTACCATATTGATCGTACCCAAGCTGAAGCATCAGCTTGTGACATGTTTCGGCGTACTTTGTGAGTGTAAACCCTTTCTTGTTGATGCCGTCGGAAAACCCGAACTGAAGGTTTAGCAGTCAGCTTCCCTCCTTAATGCTGAACGGGAATTTACGATGGCGGAGTCGTTTGCAGGCAGGGTCATTTGTTTGACGAATCCGTACTTACATTAGGTAGTGAGGGCGCTACGAGATGGAATCCAGGGGCATTTCCGTCTCCGTTGAGGAAAGGCAATAACTTCTTTACCTCAATAAATGATCCTGGCCCTAATAGCGTCCGTCAATTAAAGCTGGCAAAACCGAGAAGGAGACGGCGTAAAAGCTCCTGTGCCAATACCTACATCCATGAGAAAACAAAAGTGGAATAGCTCCTTTCTTGGTACATGGTTGATGAACGACTCGAAGTCACTCTCGTTAGCCAATAGCAATGTCAAACAGTGATCGAGGAGGGTCCCTTACAATGAATATCAAGATCGCCGAAACCGTCAACGTCCAGCTTGGTTTGGTAATTTGGCAATTCATTCAACGTCGCTTCCGCTTTCCTCCAATCGAAGCCTTCTTTCCAGTAGTTCGCAAGTCGACGTATATCAGCAACGGGCGCACCAAATTGCCAGACATCCTGGTCCGCGTACTCAAGCTGATCAGGGAACTTGGCAGTTGAGAGACGTTGCTTCAAGTCCTTGAGTACCTCATCTGATACTGAGATTTGGTATGGTTCTGGCACCATGGTCACTCTTCATTACTTGGAAGGGCGGTCGGTTCCTAAAGTCAACATTCCACTCGAGACGACTTCTTCTTTCTTTAAACGAAGCTTCGTAGATGTATGACTCACGCGGGTATTATTAATCAAAAGATTTCCATCAGAGCAACAGGGGCCATCGCAACCCCTGTGAATCACGTTCATCTCCCGCAAAACTCTTGGCGGACAAAGATACAAGTAATAAGCAAGTACTGTAAAGCACGTATCAAACGGTATGGACTGTTCGTCAAGAAACATCATTTCCGACTCGGCCGTACCACCTATAACGACGTAACTTTGCGTATGGATCGCTCGATCACCTACTGACGTTCTTAGTAGAGCAGATATGACTGAGGTACTCTGTACGTACTCGTGCCGCGCTCCAAGTGAGGAAAGCTGAAAATCATCTCGGTCGTCTAGGTCACGTGATGACTGACAGATGTCTTGGCACTCGACCCTCCGCCCTCCCTTCACACCATCAACGACCAATTGCATCCCCAACCCCGGCCAACCATGGGCTGGCTCTGGGGCAAGTCCGACCCTCCCAAATCCTCCGACAGTGACCCCCTCCGCGACCTCGACCCCAGCCTACGGGACTTCCTCTCCAAAGAATCCCCCGTAAAATACACGCCCGCTCCACCTCCCCCAGCTCCGCCTCCGGAAACCACCACCCCTGCACCTTCCAGGGAAGCAGAACCTTCCTCCACCCCCGTCGTCCCCGCCGAATCCCTCTACCCCGACGGCCGCTACGCCCACCTCTGGACCTCCTACAAGTCCCTCTCGGCCATCGAAGCCGAATCGAAATCCGACCAAGAGAAACTCCTCGACATACTCGAAGGCTACAAAGAGCGAAAAGCGCAAATAGGGCGGGCGGCGGTGGAGAACTGCGTCGAGGAGCAGTTGGCCGTGAACGACTGCTACGACACGGGGCGGTGGAGGGACAAATTGATGATGTGCAGGGGGGAAAACCGGGCGTTTGAAAGATGTTACATCATGCAATCGGTATGCCCTCCACCTCTCCCTAAACGGACTGTTCAAAAGAAAAAGAAAACCGGGCTGGGTGATAGAACGCTGACATCGATCCGTCCAGCGCTTCCTCAAAGCCCTCGGCTACCTCTCCACCTACTCGCGGCCCGAGTCCGTCGACGAAGCCATCCAGATGCACGCCGACACCCTCTACCACCGCATGCTGGCGCAGGAAACCGCCGCCGCCGACGCCGCCGCCGCCGGCCTGCCCGAACCCCAATTCGCCCCCATCCTCGCCTCCGTGTCGCGATCCACAACGCCTGCCGCGGGACCAACGACTCCGGCTCCATCACCAGCACCAGCAGCGGCGGCGAAGAAAGACGACTCACCGCCTCTGATGCCGGAAACGCAAGCGCTGCTGACGGCGGAGACGCAGGCTGCGCTGAGGCAGCGGTTGAAGGGTATGACGCCGACGGAGAGGGAGTTGGAGGAGAAGGGGTTGGTGATGGACGCGAAGGCGGCGAGGGAGACGGGGAGGCAGGTGTCGGATATTATTGGGCTGAGGAAGAGTAGGAGAGAGGAGGGGAAGGCGACGGTGGGTGATACCATTAGTGGGTGGTTTGGGTGGTAGATGATCTACGGACAATCTTAGCACTAAAATCATGCATTAAGGGCATGTTATAATGGTATGCTGGGGCTCATTGATAGCCTAAGCAAAACGGGCGCTCCATACATGATAATATGTGTGCCATTTTAGGCATTTCATATGTGTGTTTCTGAGTTTGGCTCATAGACCAGCTCGTGTATCATTACATGGGATCTCAAATATGATTACCCTCACCATAAAACGCCCGCTCAATGCACCACTCATAATGCTGAAGAGATTCATCAAGGCCATCAGGGCCAGGCTCCCTGCTGTTGCTGCGATTGCCCCGGCCTCGGGAAGATAGGAACAGTGCCTAATTGCTCGAATCCGCCCATCGTGCCCTGACCCGCCTGCCAGCCTTGTCCTGTTTGCTGATTGACAAAGACGCTCTGCCGGAACGGATTGGTACCGGTCTGGTTGGGCACTAATGGTGATGCTGCAGGTGGAGATGCGGTGCGCGCGAAAGGGTTCGTCCCTGTTCGATGAGGCGTGACTGGATTATTTGGAGATGGTTGTTGTTGAGGTTGGGGCGCAGGTTGCGAGGTGAAGGGGATGTTTTGCTGTAGTTGGGGTGGTGGCGAAGTGAATGGTGATCCTTGTGCAGGCGGCTGAGATGCGAATTGAGAATTTTGCATCTGGCCCGTGGGTTGATTGGAGATGCTACGGGCGAAAGGATTGGTGGATTGATGTTGTAATGGTGAGGCAACAGGTCCAGTATTCTGGTAGGAAGAGTTCGAAACTCCTGTGGGTTGGGGCATCATAGATTGTCGGAACGGGTTTGACAATCCTGTCTGTTGTGGGGCAAACGATTGCGGCGTTGTAAAGGATCGCTGCGGAGGACCAAAGGAGGGTTCACCTGTATTGAACTGCTGTTGAGATGTTGGAAACTGCGAGGTACTGTTCTGTGGTGCGCTTGAGAAGAGATCCTGCTGTTGTGCGAATGGCTGCTGGCTGTAACCGCCGAAGCCGGCTTCACTAAAATTCTGCTGCACAGCCTGTTGTGCTTGAGGTTGCCCAAATGGGTTTGCACTGCCGAAATTCCCGCCGTTTTGTGGTTGCGGCTGCTGCCCGGTGTGTGCAAAGAAGTTATGTTGTGGAACAGTAGTTCCCGTCTGCTGTGGTATTGCCTGCTGTTGTTGGTACTGAGGTCCCGTTTGGAAGTTGAGCATTTGCTGCTGAGGCGTTGAAGCCATAGGTTGTTGATTCTGCTCGATTGAATCGAAGAAGTCTATCAAATCCGGAGCCGGGCCTTTCGCCTCTGGTTTTGCTGGAGCTGGCTGTGATGCAAGTTTCAGCTCGGGGAGCGCTTTGCTTGCTCCACCTTTGTTCAATGAAAGTTTCGAAAACCCATCCACAGGCTCTGACGCCCCATTGCTTGTGCTCTTCTTGCCCTTCTTCGCATCTTGCTGTGCCAGATACTGCCGTCTGTTGATCTCAAAATCTGGATCTTTGAGGTATTCTTCCAGAGAAGAAGTCAGGCTGGTCGGAGCGTGTTTAAGCTTCGGAATCTCTAGTCGTGTTGCATTCTCATACTGTCTAGCTGTGCTCAAGAATTCCACGACCAGGTTGGTCTGCTTAGTGAACGTCTTGTATATAGCTAGAGCTCTTTCTGCATCGTATTTGGACATTTCAAAGTAATGCTCTGACCGGCCTACGTTAGCCAGCAATTCGTCGCTTTGATTACGAAGGTTCGTACCGAGAACATTGATCGTCCCTTCGTTCATAACGCCGTAGAGTATCAAGAGATCCATAGTCAGCAAACGAAACGCGCATACGGTGATCTCATTTTCCGCCTCCGTATTAAGGAGCTATCAAGGCGGTCAGTGTCCCTCTGTCGATGTACCGAGACTCGAACAAGTAGCACCCACATCACATTGCAGCAGCTTTGAAATTTGACTCTGCACAGCTTCCGTCTCCCTCAGTAGACCCTTGTCTATGGTCTGTCTCTTTAATCGAGTAGGACCTTCCCTGACCCAATCTATTCTGGTATCTTTGTACGCCTTTGCTCGAGCCAGTAGATAGGTATAGTAATGCCGGATATTGGTTCCCTGGACCTGCACTAACCTCTCACACCCATTAGCACAGTCTCAAGTCGTAGGATTCTTGTGAGGGAAAGCCCCATCTCTTTACAAACATGTAGACCCACATTCTGTCGGCCCCCGTGCAGATACCATCTTATACTCCTTAGACGTACCATCTGAGAAATTGCTTATGGCAAGCTTCGAAGGCGACTCCGCTACGTATTTCAGCGTCACGTTGGGTTCCCCTTCTCGTACCATGAGATGCACTATGATGAGTGATTTGAAGACTATTGTCCATGTTGAATCTCTGAGGCGGTTCTGTAGGGCTCGAAAGATCTCAGCGACTCCGGCTTCTCCAGCGTGGGTTGCGACTAGGATATGTTCGACATATTTGGCCTTGGGTGGGGCGAGCTATCTCTAGAGGTCAACAAAGGGATCGCGGCACTGCGTGACGGGTCTTCTCGCCTTGATCTTCGTCCCGCCTTTGACCGACTTTTCGAAAGATCCAGACATGGCAGATGGGCACCCGTCGCAACGACAAGTGCGGGCTTGGCTGTTTGCAGCAAGACTGCTTGTCTTGGAGGTGGACTTGGAAGGCTTTCGGGCATTCCACCGAAGCTATCGCGAAAGCCCCGGTAACGGGGTCATGCTGTCGTCACTGTGAAGGTGTTTGCTAGGTCCGAGTGTACCTCCAGTGGAAGTTATCAGAAGCGCACGTGTTGGCGGCGGGGCGCTAGAGCAGGCGTATAGGGTCGTCGTCCTGGTGCGCTTCAACTATTTATCGTTGCATCAATTACAACGTGGCATCAACGAACTGTTAAAGTTGTGGCAACGAGAACGACTTCTCTTGTGTATGCTGATTCGGGGCCCAGCCTGCCGGATGACAATGGATGCTTGGCGCTGTCCCCGCGGATCTACTATTGTTTCTTCTACATATCTCTAAACTCCTTTGATTTCTCGGACAGAATAACACGCATTCTATATTATTTCCCGATACTCGAAGAGGTTTCAGTGTCAGATCTATGGAGGACGAGCTCAAATATGGAAGTATCTTCTGTTGTATCGAATGGGCAGGCAGAGATGTTGCGTTGTTGTTACGTCCGTTCAGTCATGTAGAGACTATCGGTAGTCAGGAAATGATGGACTGTTGACAGCGCTGTGCTCAATCTGCCGCGCAGCAATCTTGACCCTCAGTATCGCTTGAGCTGAGCATCTAGTGCGCCTACGGCCATGATTCCAGATTTTACATAAGGCGGGAATAGGCAAGAGATGACGGAGATGTGATTGACCTTGGCCTTGAGAAAGAGGTTGACAAGGATATGCATTGCGTTATGTACATGGCGTGCTGGTGATAAAACTCTTGTGCAGGACTTGCACTTCAACGCCCCAAATCGCGGATGGAACGTGCAGTATGTAGTCCATGGTAGGACACCTTCCAGGTTTGAGGATCAGAAATGCCTTCATCGCGTCCGTGAAGTAACAAGGTGTGTGTGCCGAACGCCGATTTCATACTCCCTTTGTCACCAACAAGCAGCCACTCGAGCCCGGTGAAGGGAGAGCCGCATGCCAGATCAGAAGGAAGCTTGTCATATGGTACACTCTAGGCTTTCATCATCTGCAACAGGTATTAGCTTCATTGGTAATTCGTGGATGGGACATCGACTCACATGTTCAAAACTTGGAAGGATGTAGAAAGAAAAGATTCCTTCGTGCGGAGGAATTTTGGAACACGGGCAAAGATGCACTAGAGCTTGATTAGGAAATTAGCTCCCCACAGTTGCCAAGACAAATTTCCCGCGCTATTTACGAACGACAGACTTCTCAAACCCTTCCAGCAATAGTAGGAGCGTCGGACACAAAACTCACTCAACCGGCAACCCTGGATTTGACCTGTTTATCACGACGTAGCTCGGACTTTCAATGCTCTCGAAAAACAAAGATCTAGACACCAAAGTCAATCTAGTCAGAGCCATTGGTTGTCTCCACTAGCTTGACGAAAACCATCAACAGCTCTATGTCCACGCGAGCATGCCACAATGTCCGGTCTAGCTACGTGGAGGTGTCGAACTTCGTTCGACTGTCAAAAACAGGGGTGTTTAAGGATGTACTATTTCGTCAGTTAAATGTCTCGCATCGATGCCTGTTAGAACGAGCTCAGCAGAGATGTCGCTCGCTGCACGAGTCTTCCTGTCTTCTTCACGAGAATGCAGTGGTGGGAAGTAGGCCACCATTTATTGACAAGTTTAAAAGATCCCGTATGTACCGGCCCTAGCCGTACCTTGCTCCGTACATTGATGCTTATCAACATCATTCATAGTAAGCCTTCCCAAAGCTGATAATAAGGTATGGAACATCTCAGAAGAATACGTAACTGGGTCTCCTGGAAGAGAAGTCGTGTTGCATGGTTACCTTGGTCCACGTTCCGACTTGTCCAAAAAGCTATCCTTTGTGACTCTTTTCGATACAGCGTATAAAAAACGAGTCCAGATCGTTGCAACCCCATATTTTCCGAGAGAAGGAGATCAAAACGTTCATGAGAAGCTGAAGTCCATAAAGGCAAATACGCCAGTGGCTCTCAGGGGCTTCTTTGGGCCCAAACCGGGAAACCGCCAACCCCCATCAAGCAAATCAACATGGACACTTGATGATTTTGAACTCAAATTGTGCGATATAACAAGTCTCAATGACTTACCATCCGATTTTATTGTGACGCCTGATTCCGAGTTCTCCCCCGAGCAGCGCCACCTCCAGATCAGGACGAATCAGCACATTTCTGGCGCTCTCGGTCTTCGTGGCGATATTGCATTCCTCTGTAGAGAAATATTTCATTCGAAGCTTGGGTTTCTTGAGGTGGAAACACCACTTCTATTCAAATCCACTTCTGAGGGTGCACGAGAATTCATCGTACCTACAAGGAGGAAAGGATTGGCATATGCATTACCCCAGAGTCCTCAGCAATTCAAGCAGATCCTCATGGCGAGTGGGATTCGAGAGTATTTCCAATTTGCTCGATGCTTTCGTGACGAGGACTTACGGGCTGATCGGCAGCCTGAATTTACTCAGGTAACAATGCCCATTGGGAAGCCATTAGCTGATGCAAGCTAACTTGGTATTATTCAGTTGGATATAGAGAAATCCTTCGCGGAAGCGGATGATGTGATAGCAGTCGTCGAAGAACTCATACGCACGGTTTGGAAACGCTTCCTAGATGTTGAGCTTCCGAAACCCTTCCCTCGCATGACCTATACACAAGCGATGTCGAGATACGGTTCAGACAAGCCCGACTTGCGCATTCCGATACAGCCATTTTCCAGAATCGACCATCTCTTACCAGCCGATCTGGTTGGCAAGATAACGTCCTTGATGAAACCTATAGTCGAGGTAATGATAATTCCAGGTGAAGGCCCGACAGAGACTATCCGTGGTTTCATTCGTGGCTTCCTCGACTCCCCAGATAACAAACAATTCCTTGACAATCCTGCGGGGGGTCCTGGCATCTTCATCTACGACTCCGGCAAGCCCCTTCAGGGCCTGTCTGCCTTTGGCTTCGAAGCTGTCGAAGAACTAGAGAGGATGTTTGGCTTGCAAGATGGCTGTATAGTCATTCTACAAGCTCGCGAGAATGCTCCACCGAGTGGTGGATCTACAGCGCTAGGCGATATGCGCAACGCAATCTACAAAGCTCTCACCACCCTTTCACCACCCGGCTGGAAGGACTTCAGTCCAGTCTGGATCACCGACTTCCCACTTTTCTCACCTTCCAACTCCTCTGAACCTGGCCAAGGTGGTAACGCTGGTCTGGCATCTACCCATCACCCCTTTACCTCACCGAAAACGGCCAGGGACGTGGATCTGCTGCTAACAGACCCTTCCCAAGTTATTGGAGACCATTACGACCTGGTAATCAACGGAGAAGAGATTGGTGGAGGCAGCCG
The DNA here is from genome assembly GCF_014066305.1 of Letharia columbiana. Taxonomy (NCBI): domain Eukaryota; kingdom Fungi; phylum Ascomycota; class Lecanoromycetes; order Lecanorales; family Parmeliaceae; genus Letharia; species Letharia columbiana. Next base: position 197,318 of record NW_023501090.1, on the reverse strand, counting down.
ACGTATCCATCATGCCGAAATGCAGGAGTTCGTCATGCGTGATATCCTCAAGATGGACAACGAGCGTATTGCGGAATTCTCCCATCTGCTGGAAGCTCTCAGGTCGGGCTGTCCGCCTCATGCTGGGATTGCACTAGGGTTTGACAGGCTGGTCGCTATGATCCATGCCAGTAGGACGGAGAAGAAGACTACTCTCAGGGATGTGATCGCTTTTCCCAAAAGCGGCAAGGGGGATGATCTCATGGTGAAGAGTCCAGGTCCAATGACTGAAGATGATCTTCAAACTTATCATCTGAAGCTGCGAGAGTAGGTTGTCTGTATGTGTATATATTATATGTAAAATAATCACATTAGATAGAAATAACATATGTCAATCAATAAAAGAATATAACGTATTCTTCCTAGAACATTTTTTACTTGGGTGGCCGTAAGATTACTCGAAATGGTATCATAACGGAGTATTCTTTACCGGCATGGCGCATCGCAGGCCCAACCATTCTACAAACCCCCAACAATGGCACCCTCATCCACCATCACCGTTGATACTGTTCCCCTCACGCCCTCCGCCTTCGCACCTTTCGGCACCGTCCTGATCTCCCCACTCTCCTCCGCTACCACGACCCCACCAACCCCTCCGCCCCGCGGCTCCATCTCCGCAAACCAAGGCACCGCCCTCAAATTCCCCGACATAGCACCTGTCACATCCATTTACCATACCTCTCCGAGTGGTGCCCTCGCCAAGCCGTCTATGAGTCTCTTCTCCTGCTTCGCACGAGCTCTCCGCACATCCAATGGCCGGCAAATCTTCGACGTCAAAGTCCTAGAACGACATCCTTTCACTACGCAAACATTCATACCCCTCGCTACCTCCTCCCCCTCTTCCTCAGTCACCACCTCTACCACCAAATCCATCATCATTGTCGCACCCACCCTTCCCACCCCTCCTCCTCCCCCGCCTTCGCCCCCAAACCTAACGCCCTACTCTCCACAGCTTCAATCGAAACAAGGCGGGCCGCCCGATCTAAAGAATCTGAAAGCCTTTATGGCAGAGCCGGGTATGGGCGTCACGTATGGAGTGGGGACGTGGCATGCACCTATGGTTGTGGTGGGAGGGAGGGTGGATTTTGTGGTGGTGCAGCATGTTAGTGGGAGGGGGGACGAAGATTGTCAGGAAGTGGATGTGCAAGGGGTGGAGGTGGTGGTGGAAGGAGCAGAGAGGGCAAAGTTGTGACGTAGTTTGGGTCTGAAAGGAAGGAAGGGGGGAGGAGTCATGGTACGAAATATGGAGGAAAGATATCCGATGGTTGGCTGGAAGGGGTTCATCTAGCCCAGTACGCACGACATCCCACTGAATGCTCTTGATATTCGAATATCTCACTCTGATGGCGGCCAACAGTGGCCTCGTCTCAACTCTGCTGCCAACAAACACTTTGAAGCATCACATAAGTCCCATCGCAGTTTCGTCCTCCACCGCCTTCTGCACTATCGAAAGTCTCTCGAGTGACTGGACTAGCTCATCCGCTCCCGCGACTCCGAGTCGAGGCCAGCTCGGAGGAGTGTGGTCGATACGTTTTTGAGGTACCGTACTGAGAAGATCCTCGAAATCTGAGAACTCCTCGAGTGTTGCCGTCCTTTTGTCGACTAACAGCGCCATATCTGCCAGGTGGATGACGGTCTAGAAGGCAATGTCTTCCAAGCCTTCGGCTTCACAACGAAGGCCAATATGCTATGTCATCTCTATTCCCACCAGATGTGCTGAAATCATATGGACGTGGCAGAGGGCTAAGGTGATTTCTCCGACATCACGCATGGGCGGCTTTCCTTGTACTTTATCCATCCGATATCGTGGTGGACGCTTGGTTTCACAGTGGTGAGATAGCGAACGAACGATCGTGACCAGAACCTAGGGTAGCGACCCTGAGTCGTCCACCTATTCGAAACCGTGGTGGACGCTTCTTTCTATGGCGAAGGTTCACTCCAACGAACCATAGTGTCAACAGGACCCGAGGTGGCATTAGTGACACGTCTGTCGATGGACATGGGCTGTTTGGTGTGGTTGGACAAATGGTCATCAACACCGCCCAGTCGTCGGGCGCTAACTCTTCTTTCTCCATACTTTTCAGCTCGCGATAGCTTGGTTGGAGTCAGTGTGAAAATCAGAAACATTTCGAATACTTCCTTCCACAAGATTCATATACAGAGGGTTTCGAATCTGCTGCTTGCCTTGCGTGAGCGTTTTCCCAACTATCAAGCACCCTACGGAGACTTGCGAAACTCCTTCCAACAAAGAGGACTTCTCGATTCTACTATAACGAACCCATCATGTTCGTCCGTAGACATTCTGCATCGCTAAAACCACATCTACTTTCGAGATCAGTTCAAGTTCCATACGAACAGTCGCGACTCACACAAAGGTGAAGACGAAATTGAGGAGTACGTGAGCCAACTTTTGCACTAAAGGTACGGTCCCCGTTTCTGTGCACCAGGGCCACTTGCACATGATTTGAGACGCAAACGTACTGATGTGATTCATGGCTCCAGCTTTCCCGTTTATTGCTCTATTGGTCGCCGCATGTCTGAGCTCAACCATCCTTATGAACTTCTGGCATTCAAGTAGAGAAGATGCATTGATCTCTACTTCGCAACCATTCACTCTCCTACGCCGACCATGTACGAATTCGTCAACCAGATGACAACGATTTCGCATTTGGGCCTCATGTTGATTTAGGCAGCGTTGAGCGATTGGAGCCGGAAGGCTATGGCCGTGGTTGTTTGTACGACCAGGTCTGGCAGGGCAAATGAGAAGAGTATGATCCATGAGAGGCATCTTGCAGTGTGCCACTGATCAGCGACCTCTGCAGTGGGGCTGGAGCATGTTTGATGTTCCACGTGTTCCAAGGATGGTTGACCATGTCCCGGACGGGCCCGAACGAGGGAACGCTGATGGTCAATCCACTGTTGCATCTTTCTACGGCGTATTGTTTGCTGATGTCTTTTTTTGCACCGAGAGCGCAAGCTGTGACGCCAGTTGCCGGTCACTATAGCGCAGAGTTCTTGGACCCTGATTAGTGGATGTTGAAGAACGCGTCTGGAATTACGAGTGATCTTCAAGGCGCAAATCCTGGTTCCGCCTAAGAAATGAACCAAGTGCTACACCCGCAACTTGACCTGCAGAAGACGATGGTGCACATTCCCGACATCAAGGCTGGTGGCGCTGTTGTATGGCTATGTGACAGTGAGTGTCCCGTAATCCTTTCCAATTCACCAGACCACGCCAGCGCTGACTATCACTCTTCTAGCAATCCACGCTGTTGATAAAGTGCACATGGGCAAGTCCGATTCCAGCGTCATGTATATTCCAATCTGTCCGTCACTGAAGGAAACACGGAGTATCTTCGTCGCCAACGAGACACCTTGTTGCAAGGGTTGCCAGGTCCAGACTTCCCTGGCGACAATGGAGAGTCTGTGCACTTTGGCCGACCGACCGACATGTACCTAGGGCATTATGTGGCGATGGAAGGACTGCGGGCGGTGGGAATGGAGAGACTGAGTTGCAAGGATTGGGCAGAGACGCCTAGAGCGAGGAAGGTCATACAATTGGCGACTCGGCACCTGGTTTTGCTTGAAACACATTGTTCCTGGAGTTGTTACTGCATGGTCGCATATGCTCATGACGAGATTATAAGCAGACTTTCCTGGAACATTTGGTTCAAGGTCGATACCAGTTTTCAACGAATCATACAATGGAGAGAATTTGCAGACATCGAATATGTGGAGGATTTTGTATTTGTCTACGCACATCGCCACTGTGTCCGGCGTTGCATTTCTGGACCCTGTCGAGGTTAGTACTTTGTTGTGTTCGGGGTCTGCGTAGGTTTGAGTACTGTTGTCCATTTTAGTTGTTTTTGGTTTCGGACAGTTGAACGCTGGTCGAATAGTAATAGATTTGATGTGTAAAGGATGTCTCTTACCCTGTGGTGTCTGGCGGATGGGTATAAAAGTGGTCTGAAGAACTATTAAAGAGCGAAGGTGGGTCGTTCTCATACATAGAAGAGTCACACCGACTGGAACAAGTTTGTGAGGATAATCCATTGCACAACAAAGACTTCAGATTAAATACACACGTGCAGCTGTCCAAGACATGAGATTCTTTTAAGCGTTTCAGGTGGAGCACAGATGGAGATCCAGGTCTGGAATAGATCTGAGACACCGACATAAAAAGACGGGTAGCTGCTTGCTCTAGACTGAATCATAGAGGTCATGTCCTATCTCATTGGGGAGGGTGCAGAAGGTCCAAGCGATTCCAGCAACTCAGACTGGGGAAAGCTGGGATTACAGCTGAAACACGTCAAACGTATCTCTGCTTATTCGAAATCAGATACTCTCCAACAGCAAAGCGTTCCAAAAGCTTTAACATGTCTGCTGCAGCTAGTAATGCTACTTACTAAGACATCTTTAGATACTTGCATCACGTGGGTGTTTCTACCAATATGCACAGGCTCTACCGTACCCATGAAAGAGCGCTGATTGACGGATTATCAGGCTTTACAGAGTGGCTCGCTTTCATCAGAATACATATAAATCTTACTGAAGTCAATCCACAAGCCATTACACCAGGGCCAAGGCTCGCCTTGATTGCCACAGCACACGAGAAAGTTGTAAGCATTGTGATGCAACTGAGAGTGATAAAGAAGTTTTTCGAATAGATCTGGTCTGGTTATCAGGGCGGCACAAAAGGTCGAACCTTTTTGGGTGAGAGAAAGTAGCATCAAGAGAGAAGGAAGTCAACCGGGATTAGGCATGAGCAAGATGACATTATCCACGTCGAGAACAATTTCATTACCTTCTTCTAGTAATACTGCTTCAGTAGACAATATTCCACTTGCCAGTCACTGTGCAGTTGACTCTGGCGTCTTTAATGTTGTCCTAGATGAGATTATTTCATCTACACATGCTTCACAGTCAGCTTGTGGAATTCATCAGTAAACCATCGCGGCAAGACCAGGTAGTTGACTACTGCTGTATCGATAGTGTGGGCGGTTGTAAGATTTACTACTGTTAGATAGTGTAATGAGAATACTCGTTTGGTATATTTAGAGCACTAATCATGTAGAAGTAGAGAGCAATATAGACATTGATGAATGGTCAACATCGTGTTCGCTTAAGCTGTAGGCGCATAACCACTTAGCGATCTTGGCACGTTCTAGGGACAATGAGGCAATCGTGCTTGCTGTGGCACGTGACAGATTGGTCAGCTCGGGAAACCTTCCCTATGAAGTTCTGGTTATCTATCCCGCCATGGCAACGTCTCTAAAACATGCTACGACACCTCCGGAGCCATCAGTGAAACCGAGCCTCCTCTAAGATGGCACCTTAGAGCATTTTTCAGAAGGGGACAGAGCTATTGAGCTCCAAAGTCTCCCGCGATGCAGCATCAAGAGGCCACGGAGACCTCTCCTCTGCTGGCAAAACCCACCGCTGCTTTGCCAGATCCTAGTCTCACTCCCAACAGTGTGCCTCCCAGCGAAATTGGGGCCACTGGGCATCCAAATGGAGACGCGAAGCCTGCGGAGGATGAGGAAAGCCAAACTAACGGCGAGGATCGAGGTCACCAATATGAAGGCATGCCAGATGTGAAAGCGAAGCTCTGGTACATCGTGCCAGCAATCGGGATTGGTGTAAGGCCTTCTTCATCGTTGCATGAATTCACGGCCTGACATTCTCTAGACATTCCTTTCAGCTGCAGACCAGACCATTATCGTATCCTGTTATGGGAAAATTGGTAGCGATTTGAAGTCGTTGGAAAATACTTCATGGATTGCCACAGCGTGAGTGCCTTCCCACTCAGTACTCCAAGACCTCTTAAGTATACAGCTGATGCTTTATGAGCATAGCTACTTCCTCACACTGAGCTCCTTCCAACCGCTGTACGGAAAGATGAGCGACATCTTCGGAAGAAAGTCCTGCCTTCTTTTCGGCTATGCGATCTTTGGCCTCGGTTGTCTCTGGTGTGGTTTAGCGAGGAACATGAACGAACTCATTGCTGCCAGAGTAAGATACACAATGGAGGGCTAGGTTTCGGCGAGGCTGAAATATGCCTTAAGGCCTTTGCAGGTATCGGTGGTGGAGGAATGACGACCGTTGTCTCGATCATACTGAGTGACATCGTACCGCTTCGAGAGAGAGGGACCTGGCAAGGGATAATCAACATCATCTATGCCTCAGGGGCTGGCTGCGGTGCACCACTCGGTACGTGTTCGCTGTCCTCCGATGGAGGCTGTATACTAACCCGTAGTAGGCGGTCTGTTGGCGGACCAAGTCAGTTGGCGATGGTATGTGGACCCCAGCTTCTCGATTGGCGTAGGCTAACACCACCAAGGGCTTTCCTGGCACAGGCACCAATGTGTGCTGCAGCTTTTCTCAGCGTTGCTCTTGTCTTAAAACTTCCCGAGCAAGAATCATCGGACTGGAAGACCAAATTGCGGCGAATTGACTTCTTAGGCGCGTTCCTGCTCGTAGCAGCGATTTTTCTCCTGCTCCTTGGATTGGATCGAGGTTCAAATGACTCCTGGTCGGCCCCAATCACTATCACTTCGCTCTGTATATCATTCCTATTGTTCCTTCTCTTTATAGTTGTCGAGCTCAAGCTGGCGGCCGAACCATTTGCGCCTGGACGCATCATCTTCAAAAGGAGCCTTGTGGCCTGCTACCTTTGCAATTTTTTCGCGTTCGGAGGATGGATGACAGTACTCTTCTATATTCCACTCTTCTACCAGGCCGTTGATGGGTTCTCTGCTACCCAAGCTGGGGTGAGGCTTCTACCAAATGTTGTTGCTGCCGTCTCGGGATCTCTTTCTGGTGGCCTCCTGATGCAGAGGACGGGAAAGTACTATTGGCTCACTGTTCTGGCATATTCAACCTCGACCTTCGGAACCCTCCTGATCATCCTGTGCACAGGATTGGTAGTCAACAATACGTATGGTATCTCGATTGGACTCGTCATGGGTGGTTTCTGCCTTGGAATCGGAACCACCACTACCCTAATCGGGCTGATCGCCAATGCTGCACCAGAAGATCAGGCCATTGCGACAGCGTGCTCGTACTTATTCCGGTCTCTTGGTTCCGTTGTAGTCTTGTCTTTAACTGCCAGCGTCGTTCAGCAATCTTTAAAGAACCAACTGCGGGAACATCTAAGCGGAAATGACGCGGACGATATCGTGAAGAGAGTACGAGAGAGCTTGGACTATGTCAAGACTTTGGAGCCAGCAGTGCGAGAAGCTGTCCGGCAATGCTATGCCAGTTCGACGAGGAACGGGTTTACATTCTCACTGGGCATAGCTTGCTGTGCAATGTTGGCAAGCTGTAAGTCGAAGATGTGACATTGAGCTGGAATAGGAACTGACGCATAGAGTTTAGGGTTCATAAGGGAGAAGAGTCTTAGTCGATAAACTCGAGAACCTCCGAAATATCTATATATACATAATGTTTCAATGAGGATCCAAGGATTTCTTACGATATTCATTCTCTCACGTCACGCCAAGTCTGTAAGGCTGTTGCGGCAGCAGCCAACACTTCACGCACAACTCAGCGACTTCCTGCCACATTCGAACCCATTAGCAGTATCATCTCCTGCTACAATTCTATGTGAAGTCCCAGCCTTACTTCCTATCAGCCCACTTGAGAAAGATGCATCTCAAAATTGGCTCCAGACCTCCCCACCGAACTTACAAACATGGCAAGCGTGAACACGACTTCGGGCCCCCAGCTCAAGTCCAATCAGATCCAGCAGACCGTTAGCAGAGCAGTCGATCTCGTTCAATGCCCTCATCAGTCCACAGCATCGGACCCGCCTGCCGCAGCTACACTTGAAGTACCTCCAATCTACGATTCGAGTAATGGCCTTTCTACTCTGCAAGGCCGCAATCAGGTCAACTACGGCGGAATCCCAGATCGTTCAAGGTCTTTGCATAGACCTGCCCTGACAGAGCTACATTCATGGACAGATGACATGACGATTCAACAACTTCGACAAATAGTGAAATCCCACCATGCTGAACTTCTTGAGTATTGCCAAAGAATCCCTACTGTTCAGCACCTTGAGCAACAGCTCAGATCTCAGAATGGTAAACTTGTTTGGTATCAAAGGAGCGCGGATGCACTAGAAGCCTCCATCAAGCATGCAGAGATCATGAACAAAGCCATCGTAGAGCTTGAGGCTGAGATAGCGCCTTCTATACCAGCGAATGGGGCTCCTCAGCCTGGCACGAGTTATTGCCATGGGTTTGATCTGGTTGAGCGTCAACGCCCGGGCAGTTTTACTCGGATCGGTGTAGTACGATTTGCAGCCTTAAAGCTACGGGACTTGAGAGCGACTCTGCCTCCAGCCTCCAGGGGCCGTGCTAGAGCCGCAGCCGACAGTACACGGCTCGACAACTCTGAAATCTCAACTCCTCCGCCTCTTATCCTGTCTCAGCGCAAACACCGGACTACGATTGGTGACGAAACCGAGGAAGACGACTGGAAGGGCAAGGGGAGGGAGTCACAGAGCTTGGGTTTCCAGTTCTAAGTCCTGATTTGGTTCCAGACTGCGGTGCAACCTCTACACAGCCACCTTGCGACCGGAAAGGTGTGTTTTGAATTTGTTGGCAACTGATTGGATTACTGATTTGCAAGATACTCAGATTTTTTCAAGTATATTCTGCAGCACAACCCTAACTTCCATGCAAGTGCAACGCCTGCATATAGCAATATAGCGTTCCAGCTATTTGATTTTTCAATTTTTTTATATTACTGTTGCGAAAGGACGAATTACTGAAGTGGATTTTAGACCGTGCATTACCGCGTAGCGGGCATTACCGGGTATATACGAGTACGTCTTCAAGCCCGCCGCAGGCCGCTCTGATCTTTAGCGTATAGCCGCACACTGTCTCAATGATTTGCTGGACCCAGTAACCATTCTTCTTACTACTAGATAACGCTTGTATGCTACTTTCTTATGATCATAAGAAATTGTTCCGTCAACAAGCAACGGCATCGTTACTTCGTTGTCAAACGCCGAAAAAGAAGTCAGCATCTTTGTATGTGCTCTTGGTAACATCCCGATAGCGGCAGATGGCAACTCTCTCACGCCGATGATTGCGAGCCTTTGTACATAATGCATCTTGTTTTCATGAAGAGTCCAATTCCCCTTTCTGCGGAGTTATTTTCTTTGAAAGATAAAGCATGCGTGTAAATGGATGCACATCAATGCATTTTTTCGTCATGCCGAGCTTAAAGAAAGAGTGTGCCGCCCTCTTTTTATTCGATCCCCTGGGGGAGGGTATCCCAAAAAGCACCTTACTCTCAAGCATTGGTGGCCAAAAGAAACAGAATCAGCCATTAAGAGCACCAGATACACATCCGGCCCTTTGATAAATATCTGGCACCATCTAGCTTGGCTCAACCATTAACCATTCACATGTCACTTCGCAATAAAACCACCCTTCTTCCCCTCCACATACTCCGCCCAACTCGTCATCCTATACCTCCTCTTCAATTCCTCCACAGGAGTCGCGAAGCCCTCATCCTTGAACCACCGGAACATAAGCCCCAAGTCCTTAACCGCCCACATCGCCGCTCCAACCAGCGGCCCAAACGTCACCGGCATATCCTTCCCAACTTTCTCTTTGAACACAGCGTCAGCTTCAGCGTAAGTGATCTCATCGCCTGCGAGACTCATCGTCTGGTTCCTATACTCCTCGGGATGAAGAAAAGCTTCGGCGGCGACGACGCCAATGTCAGGCGTGTGGATGAGTTGAATCGGCTTGTCGGACGGATCCAGTGTGCGTTTCCAAGCCGTGGCGAACAGCCTCCCGAGGAAGTCTGGCGTGAGATTGTCCATGAAGCATACAGGTCGCAGAATCGTCCAGTCCATCCTGCTCCCTTCGCTCTTCTCCATGAGATGCTCCTCAATGTGATGTTTGTGCGCAAAATGCGGCACATCTGTCGCCGGACTCCCGGCTCCCCGCTCGACAGAGCTGTATACGAATTGCTCGACCGCATTCTCCAACGCCGCATCCACGAGGTCTTTGCCCTGTTTCTCTTCGTTTCCGCTCATGGGCGTTTGCACGCTGAAGACGCCAGAGATGGGTGCTTGGCTCGGTGTTAGAGATTCACGGGCCGACGCGAAGACAGCGCGGGGGTCGTCGAGATTGCCTTCGATCAAGGTGAGCTTGGGCGACCGGGCAGCTAGGGCTTTGGCGGCCGCAGAGGTCTTTTTGCGCGTTAGGGCGAGGATGTTGAAGGAGGAGGCGGAGGGGGAGGCGAGGAGGGAGGTGATGAGGGCGCCGCCTTGTTTGCCGGTTGCGCCTGTTATGAGGAGGGTGCGTGGGGAGGGCATTGTGGTTGTGGTAGAGTTGAAGGCCTGCGAGTGATGCTGCTTGTGGAGAGCAACGTCAGGCCTTGGATTTAATCTGAGTCTAAGAATGGACTGGAAGACGGCAGAAGACGTATCGAGCTTGAGATACAGAAGCAAATAGGTAGTAGATCGAAGCCATACTTATACTCTCGCAGTCTCAGCTTTTACGAATACGGGCTGGGGATAGAAGCCTTGTTCGCGAAATCCAGGCCGATGGCCGCTGATAAAAAGCACGTCACGGACCAGGGATAAAAGAAGGAAGGCGGAAGCAAAGGATCAACGACGGAGAGCGGAACCTCTCCGGAGGTGAACTTGAAGAATTACCGAGACGCTAATCGTGCCACACACTCCGCTCCGGCCCTGGGACCGCTGACTGATTATCCAAACCTGATCTTAAAGTCCCTATGCCTCGAGGTGGATGAGTAGGGCAAGACGACCAGCCTCATACTGCCCCTTCCTTTCGATTCTGCGCATGTTCATTTGAGTAATGCAAACGGGAGTTGTAAGGCAATGAGTCCCAATTGCAGGCCACGTTCGTTCAGAGCTATCCCACATTGATTGTGACGCCAACTTCCAGATGTAAATTGACAAACATGAAATGAGTGGCCTTAGGTTTAGCAGCCTAACTCAAGACTTGGAAAGACATCATCCATCCTGCAACAGCATCAGCGGACCCAAAGCCTGGATTCCGCCCGGATACTCCAAGCGCAAAAATGGTAGAAAGAAAGCATAATATTCCTTGCAACGATACAGTCCCGAAGAAAAATCTAATCCATATCGCCAAGACCTCCGCCGGGAAAAGCACGCTGAACGCCGTAGCATTCGCAGCTGAATCTCAAACAAAACCACCCCAGATGTTCAAAGCGTAGGATACGGCCATGTGTCTGCTGCCTACACTGCAGTCCGCAGCAAAATTGTGCGCCCGGACGCAGTATCTCTCGAGAGACGTTGTGTGATTCTGCAGAGAGGTGTGCTTGGGTAGGTCCATGATCCACTCGAGCTGCTTTTGCGGGTGACGTCGCCACGCTATTCCTCCGGGTTGGATGGGTTCAAGACCTGTTGTTTTTGGATGATCTGGTGTGAGGAAATGAGTGTCTGAACCGCTTGCTGAGATTTTTGCCCAATTTGGAGATAGAGATACGACCTCGACCATAATCTCCATTTAGGTCATTCCCTCCCATGAGACTATGCTTCAGCTTCAGCGAACTTGCCCTGATTCTCGCAGCATATATCCAGATTGCAGAGTGTACGTAACGTATCTTCGTGATCTGGACCCAGCACCGTCTGATATCCCGTTAAAGCTTGCTGATACATTGCTTCAGCTTCAACGAATTTGTGTTGTCTGTGATAAAGAACACCTAGATTGTCTATCAATTTGAAAATCGTTTCGTTTTTCCGAGCGTCTGGTCCATAAAGCTCTAGTTCCTGTAGACATATGTGTAGCTTCAGCGAACTTGCCCTGACCCTCGTAGCATTCTCTCAAGTTGTTGAGTGTACGCAACGTATCTTCGTGATCTGGACCCAGCACCGTTTGATATCCGTTTAAAGCTTGCTGATACATTGCTTCAGCTTCAACGAATTTGTGTTGTCTGTGATAAAGAACACCTAGATTGTCTATCAATTTGAAAATCGTTTCGTTTTTCCGAGCGTCTGGTCCATAAAGCTCTAGTTCCTGTAGACATAAAGGTGTAGCTTCAGCGAACTTGCCCTGACCCTCGTAGCATACTCTCAAGTTGTTGAGTGTACGCAACGTATCTTCGTGATCTGGACCCAGCACCGTCTGATATCCTGTCAAAGCTTGCTGATACATCACCTCAGCCTCAGCTGATCTCCCTTGTTTTTCGTATAGACAGCCTAGATTGTTTGACAAGTCGAGAATCGTTTCGTTTTTCCGAGCGTCTGGTCCATAAAGCTCTAGTTCCTGTAGACATAAAGGTGTAGCTTCAGCGAACTTGCCCTGATTCTCGCAGCATTCTCTCAAGTTGTTGAGTGTACGTAACGTATCTTCGTGATCTGGACCCAGCACCGTCTGATATCCCGTTAAAGCTTGCTGATACATTACCTCAGCCTCAGCTGATCTCCCTTGTTCTTCGTATAGACAGCCTAGATCATTTAGGAAGTCGAAAGTTGCTGAAGTCTTTTGTTCATCTGGGACGTGCTTGAATGGTTCTACTGCCTGCAGGTATAAAGCCTCAGCCTCAGCAAGCTTCCCCTGCTTCTCAAAGACGATAGCGCTAGATACGTCCAGTGTTTTTTCATGATCCGGCCCAAAGACTGTCTCATATCCTCGCATAAAGTTAGCTCGCAATCTTCCCGGACGTTTTCAATGTCGACCCGTGTTTTGAACCGAGTACCCTGATACGTCCTGCCAACGCCTGCCGATATATGGCTTCAGCTTCCGTCAATCTTCCCTGCTTCTCAAAGACGGAGCCTAGGTTGCGCATCACGTCCAGTGTTTTTTCATGATCCGGCCCAAAGACTGTCTTTCTGCCTTCTAACACCCCTTTAAACGCAGCCTCAGCTTCTGCTAGCCTTTCTTGGTCAACGTATAGGAGCCCTAGATTATGATTGGCTTGCAGTCTGGACGGATGATCTGACTCTAGTGCCGCCTCGTACCCAGCGAGTGCTTGCAGATACCTGGCCTCGGACTCTGTCAGCTTGCCTTGTTTGCGGTAGAGAGCTCCCAAGGCATTGTATAGGTTGGGATTTGTGGTATGAATTGGATCCGGCGACTTTTGATGCCACGTCAATACCCGCTGGTACAAGTCCTCTGCTTCAACTAGCTTATTTTGGTCTTCGAGAACAATTGCGAGATTATAGACTGAACGCATCGTTGTCTTGTGATCTGGACCCAATTCCTCTGTTCTCTTGGCCAGCACGCGCCTACCCATAACCTCGGCGTCTACCAGCCTTCCCTGGTCATAGTACAAACTACCTATGTTGCTAAGTGTATGTATTGTATTCATGTGATGGGAGCCCAGAGACTTTTCCCTGCCCGACATTGCGCGGTTATACAGAGCCTCAGCCTCTACCCGCATCCGTGAACCGCTATCCACATAGAGGTCACCTAGAAAATGAAACGCAGTATGAAGGTCATTCGCTTGCTCTGGCTCAAGGGCCTCTTCCAACATGTCCATCGACTGTTGAGAGAATCGATTTGCATGCGGTAGCAGACGACGCTGAGTCCTCCAGTAGTCTCTTTCATTTCCATCTGGCACCCCAAACGCAACGGACGTGATCGCCAAAAAAGCTGACTCGTGTTGCCTGTCCGTCGTCACTGTCTTTCTGCACCATTCATGGACTACCGGATGTACCCCATAGGAATCAGAGTCTTGTCTTGCTTCAATCAGTGAGTAAGCGAGAAGGGTGCCAGCGACCCCTTTGAAACTCAATTTGTTGCGAACAACTCTGCGAAACCACTCCGGTGGGCTTGACCACCCTTCTAGGTCCGAGTTTTTCTTGTTGTTGAAAAGCTCAAACCAGATATCCCTATTGTCGAGATAAGACCAAACTTGCAGCATGTTCGCGGCATCTTCATTTTTCCGCTTGACGGACTCAAAGGAAATATTCCATGTGGTCTGGACACTGCGATTCCCATATTCGCGTAACAAGGATTCTGGACGAGCCTCGTGTTTCATGAGATCATCCCAAGCGGTATTGTAGAAGTCGAGGTATTCGGTCACGCTAGTGCCTGTCTCTCGCATGTACGAGGCTGCTTGCGCAAGAGCCAGTGGGAGGGCCCCTACACGATTCACAAGTTCAGATGCCTGTGGGTTATCTAAACAGCATTAGCATTTTGATACCCGCCAACACTAAAAGGCTTAATGTGTTATCGACTGGTGCGTTTTTGAAACTAAGATTACCTATCAATGTAGATCCTGATTGATTCTCCAGGACTTTCAGTCCCTCCTCCATTGTCATCTTGGTGACAGGCATCTCATCTCCTAAGGTTCCGAGTCGTAATTGACGAGTTGTGATGATGATTGCTCCGTGATCGCTTCCGGGCAGGAAATCCACAATGTCGAAAGCCTCTGGATCGTGAGAACTATCGCGATCAACATTGTCGTAGATCAGTAGCCATTTGCCGTTACCCTCCCTGCTGAACCATCCCAGGACTTCCTCGACAAGTTTATCCAGCTGTTCGCTGCCTTGCTGGGTGCAACTCGTGGCAAATTCCGACATCTGGTCTTTCGGCAACCGGCTCGCAATCCCTGCAATACTTTGTTTAAGGCTTTCACGAGCCTGTCCATTGAGCCAGAATACGGCAGTGTAATCAGTTTGATGTTTCCTTGCATAAGCTAGAGACAGCTGTGTCTTGCCAATGCCTCCCAGACCATGAAGCACGAGTTTTTTTTGCTGCTTGCTTTCTTCTTTTGGTAACAATTTTCCCTCCATGTATTGCATTTCCCAATGTCGCTCGACATATTTCCCTACGATCGGGACTCCTCGGATGTGGAAAGGCACTTTGTACGCTTGTCTGCCTGGAAATCAACGACCATCAGTAGTGATTCATCAGGTTCGCTGTTGAAATATTGAGCGATCGAGGTTGACCGATACTCGAAGACAACAGCAACTCCAAAACGAAACAAAGGACAGGTCAAATCAATGCGATATCAGCTTTTGATCGCAACAGCGTGTTCAGTTTGTTCCGCTTGAGAGAATTAGATTCGTAGACATTTAATCGAACGAGCACTAGCGGCTTTCGTTCTGACATCTTCACAACCAAGTACACTGAGAGAAGAAAATGAGGTCCGCCAATGACCCATTTCCATGGGAACTAGCGACCTCTATCCTGCAAAAGCTTCATGCCTAAGCTTCGCGGTCACACACCTTGTTTTAGACGCCCTTCTGATTTCCAGTTGCTCTCTATCTTTGCTTGTGCCTTCTGAATCATGGACGCTAGCATTCGAGACAACTTCCTGAAGTCTTGGTCGTCGCTGTTCGAAAATTTTGTCATTTGAATGTGGTCTTTACTGATACCAAACTCCGCAGCATCTGGAGTGCCAGGAACCACAGCGGACCATTTTGGAACGATCTGGCTGTAGTGAGATGATTGATCGACGTTCATGATGCAGCACACTTACTACTTTGGCCGCTCCACCAACAAGAGGGGTCGGCAATGTCTCATAGGCAAATTTTATGTTGAAGTCTTGACTGATAGATGCAAAGTCGGAATTCTGTTGTTGTAGAGGCTCGGAGTGTTCCTCTAGGTGTTTAAGAAGACTATCATTTGTGTTGCCCCGTACCTTCGCCAGGTTGAGCAGTATTTCCCCAACTTTCACCCCCTGGCCGCCTTGGTGTGGAGTACCCATGAAGATGATGCCGTAGGTAGAGAGCTTGATGGATCTCTCTTCTTCAAGATGACCTTTTCTCACTCGATCGGAGTGAAGTAGTGCCTCGAGAGATGTTAGGTCAAAATGTTAAGCTGTTGTCCACTCAAGCGAGCTTAAAGTTGGTATGCACAGCAGTCCGAAGCGGCAGAAGTCAAATAAACATAAGAAGCATCAAGGAAGACAAAGCTTACACTCTTGACAACAATTCCTCCCAGACTATGAGCGATGAAGATAATTGGCCGTCGATATGAATCATCATCTCGTCGCTCGCCGTCGAGATCCTGTACCAGCGCTCTACCATGATCGTACAACTTCTTGATCGTCAAATGGTCACGATGGCTCTTAGTGTGAGTTCGTGAGTCGTAACCCCAGGTCCAAATGCGCGCGTTTGGAAGCTTGGATGGCAACAGATCTCGAAGCCAGAGTACATCATGTTGATCGGTCCAGGTTGTCTCGCGGTGGCCGTTGAGTCCATGGACTGCGACTATGCTACAATGGGTTTCAGAAGACCTATTTAGCGCCATGGTCGGGTGTACATCTGACTTACTCTACTATCGGCTCTACTCCCCGACAAAGCAATAGCAGCCCATATGGCACTCCAGACACTGCGGATGACGAAGAGCTGGGGAAAGGAGCCCCAGCTGGTGGTTGAAGCTGGCTCTCTGGTTCCGGCACCGGGAGCAATGGTCCGGGAGCAGTTGCAGAGTTAAGATTCGAGCTCGATCCCTAACAACAATAAGCTTGGACACACAAACAAAACAGTGACCAGTAGTCAAAAGGTTGCAAGAACCCGTACCGCTGCCGATGTTCGAGGCTCTTTGCCTTTGGCACGCAGGCGCTTTTGCGTCCATTTCTTCATTGTTCCTGTCTTCGACTGTATCTCGGTCTTGATTAGTATTTTTGTTGATCCACCAGCGTTGTGTAAGACGGTCGTTATCGCTGGTCGTCTGAAGGCTGATTGAGGGGCCACGTTTCGCTAGTTCTATTGTATGACAGCATCATGCATGTCAGAATCCTACGGGGATGATCGCGCCAGACCCCGATATTTTCCCAGAGGTCAGCCTTATTTTAGACGCATAGATGGGGAAGTGAGAAGACATAAAAACCCCAAACATACTCGCGACAATCGAGATTGGGGTCTGAGACCCAGAAAAATGCCAAGTGCTACGCATGCAGACATACCCCGGTACTGCAGAATACTGCAGACATCATGAGCGAAGTTCCATAGATGCTGTTAGACTTGCCAGGCTTGTTCACAGACGCCAGCTTCATCACCTCAACAAACAGAATGTGATCATGCATGACTCGGCTCGCTGTTTCGGATCTAATGCTCAAAGCTGTAGTGCAGCAAGGCACGTAGCCAGTAATGATTGTCTCACACTTCACTCGTTCACAATCCATGCACCCCATCGCTATGCAAGCAAAGACCCATCTCGCTCCCCTCCCCCTCCCCCCTCCTCGCTCAGCTCCCTTTCAACCCATCTTCGCATTCGAGAAATCCATCTCCGGATGACTCTTCTTGAACTTCTCCAACATGTCCAACTTCCCCTGCTCCTCACTCGTCGGCTTCCCCATCTCCTTCTGCCGCTGATCATACATCATTTTCTCCACCATACCCCTCGTCTCCCCATCCAGATCGCCCAGCTTGCTATTCTCCGGC
This sequence comes from Letharia columbiana, assembly GCF_014066305.1. Lineage (NCBI taxonomy): Eukaryota > Fungi > Ascomycota > Lecanoromycetes > Lecanorales > Parmeliaceae > Letharia > Letharia columbiana. The sequence goes on along the minus strand of NW_023501090.1, from coordinate 179,929 downwards.
TGGATCTTAGAGGTGTCGAGGAAGTAGGGGGCGTTGGCGGTGACGGAGGCCCACCATTGCTGCTTGTTGGCTTTATCGAGGTGGATGGAGATGTCTTTGCCGGAGGAGGTGGGCTCGAGCGTCCAGGTGGATTCGGAGGGGTGGATCTCGTAGGGGAGGGGACCCTGTGAAAGCAAGGAGCATCAGCGCTGGCTCCACATATAAAGACGTAGCTTAGTATAGAACGTAATATGTAGCTGCGCGTACATCAATGAAAGCCTCCTGGCCCTTCACCCCAACTTTCAGCTTCGTCTTGGTCATGTCTACCACGATGTCTTTACCGCGTAGATTTGAGGCCACGGATATTGTGATGTCGAGGTCTTGTATTGTCTGAGTCCATTTGTACGGTAGCTTTGCTTGCTCTTCTGCCTCTCTAGTGCGGTCTTCCTTGTCTTTCTTCTCGCGCTCCGAGGGTGTAGGTGAGGAAGACATTGTAGGGGTCTGAGGAGAACTACAGTGCCTGACTTTGTGTGTGGTTTTGGCAGCGAGGCAGATGTAGGCCGCGATATCGGCTGAATTGATCTTGACAATCCTTGTAGTTGATAAAAAAAAACCCCCCCCCCCCCCCCCCCAAAGCTCTTCCCCTCGGCTAAATTACCTCTTTTGTCACTCTATACGACGCTAATTTGAGCCGCGGAATCTTTGTCGCTGTGCAACTTCTCCTTCTACAAACACAGCTTCCCGTAACATTTATCTTAGCTAAGATTACCTGATTCAAATATTCGTTATACCATTGTCATCTCAGTCAATATCTACGCTCATCCAAACAAACAATATGCCGGCAACGGATTGTCTCAATCATATTCCCATCTACTGAACAACATGCTTGCAAACCCTTCTCCCGCGCGTATTCTTCGGTATGCGCTCCGTGCACATCAATCCCACTGCATTTCTACATTTCGCTCATCAAAATTCATATTGGCAAAACGCATGAGATACGCAAGCACATCCGCCGCAAACTTGCCACCGTCCAACATAAAGCACTTGGAGTACTCCGAGCAGTCAAAGACTCCCGTTTTGTGAAAATGTGAATCGCAGAGCTCGTCGAACAGTATCTGGCGTAAGCTCCGGTCTCGAGGTCCAAACCGATGCTTGCCGGGCTCTTCAATGTCCGGCATGGTATTCTGCCATACCTCAATGACAATATCTGGTATCAAGGGTGTTCGCAAATTATCGTCCTGAGCGCCGCAAAACAAGTCATGCAAGCCCCAACGGATACTCCAAGCAAAAGATATCCCAGGCCATCTTCTGCTCGACTCGGGTTCATGCAGAATCTTATCGCCAAGAATCCAAAGCCGGCATAGGAGACGGCAAGCGTATTCGCGCCAATCCTGTCTACCGTTCTTCCATTGATATTTCTGTCGGAGTTGCTCCACCATTTCAAGGTTTCCTTGGAGCATCCATTGTACCAGCCAGTAGAAGACCTCGGGGTCATCTTGCGGAAGCCTAAGCGCCTTCTCGGAGGCTTCGCGGAAGAATCCTTCTATAGCGCGCTCCGCGAATCTCGAATGATAATAGAGGAGTTTACGCGGTAAGGTAAAATGTACTTCCTCAGGGCCGACGAATATGTCAACAGCTGGTCCAACTATGAGTCTAGTATGTGTTAGTACTCGGGGGCGATGTTTTCGAAGACGAACAGGCACTCACTGGAAGAAGTCCGAGTCTGAACTCATGTCCGCGTACTTGTCTGTGTACGAGCCGGAATCGCTAGGTGTATCATAACGCTTGGTGTGCGGTGGTGGTGAGTGTGCAGATCCAGATCGCGACGATCCTTGGAATGACCATCGATCGGTTTCAGGGCTATTGGGTGGTCGTACGGGTGCGCAGTGTTTGAAACGTGGAGGCGACGGCACTTCGCTCAATGGCATGGTTATTATAGCCTCTAGCGCGGACTTAAGGCATATATGGTTCTTAGTAAAGGTGGCAGGATCTTCATCGAATGTCCCTGGCGTCGTGATCGCAAAGTCCTCAGCGCGGGCTGAAGTTACACGAGCCTCTCGGTCAGGTGTTGTCAGAAGGTTACCCATGGCGAGAGTAATTGAGTGTTTCTTAATATGGATGCGATGCAGACCGCCAATCAACGTTGAGGTAGGGCCGAGGGGGAAAGAAACCTGCGCTACGCATCAAGATTGCTGAGGTGAAGAGAATGGAAGCAAAGAGGGGTGGGAAGGTGGCAGCGGGGCTGGACGAGGACTGTGTCACTGTCAGAGTTCGGAAATAAGAATTCCCACGAAGGATCGAATTCTTGGCATCCCTGCATAAGCGAATGGGAGTTCCCAAGGTTTTGAGACCTATATAACCACAAAATGGCTAAATGTATATATTTCATATTGAGCGTGTATAAAGTCGTCATTCTCACGCTCTTTATCAACGATCAAGCTATGTCCATGAGAGGGGGTATTATAGCTGGATTGCTCAGTGGACACAGAGGAGAAGATGTACGTGTCTTTGACAAGCAATCAAGATTTCGCAACGTGGCCGTTGAGGCCTGATTGTTCACAAACAGATGCTCAAGCAATCGGACTGTGTTCGAGGACTGAAGCAAACACTCGGCTGTATGAGGCGCTGCTAGGCAATCAACTAAGACTCATATCGCAAGGGACTGAGATCAAACAATTTGAGAGTACCGAATCGAAATTGCAGAACTGGCGTAGTGCACAGGTAGATAAATGTCAGTTAACATGCGGTATAGCGCTGGGCCAATTGATGTCCTGAAACGTAGTCGGCGGCGGATACGCCAACGATCGAAAGACCTCCGTCATAAGGTACAACCTCGCAAACAGATACAGCAATGTGCAAATCGTAGTAAAGGGTCTCAGCAGCGCATTCGTCTTGGTGTCCGTCTCGTTGTCTTTTCTAGCATTGTGTATCGTCACAAAGTACATAGCGGTGCCCAGCAGTGGCATGCTGAGATTTACGCAGCAGGACACGCGCCAGAGCATCCGCTCGACTGGCGTTGGGAACACGAAGTTCCAGGCAACGAAATGGATGGTACCGAAAAGAGCGCCGCCAAAGCCGATGCCTATGAAGATTGGGTTGAGGTAGAGGGTATCCCCTTGCCGCGGGAGTCGTATCGGTATGCCACGTGTCCAAGGGAAGACGGTGTCTGCCATGGCTCGAACAGCCACCCCATGAAGCCAGAATTCGTGCACGAACAAAGTCGATACAGGAGAACGGGCTGCTAAGCCGATGACTTGCTCCCGGGTGAGAATGTTGGTGGCATCGATGTATGTGGGTGTCATGACATCTTGGGGCTTGTGCCACAGGAGGATGTAGGTAGCGATTGCACAGGCTGCGAAGGCGAGGGTGGTGATCTCTAGTAGACTTATCGCGAGACCCTCGCTTGCACGAGCGATTATTTGGATCACAAGCCATGAGATCTGTAAAACCGCGGCTCCCTTGACGAATATGTCCCCTTTGCTTCGGTCTTCCAGATCCGCAGTGCTAAGCTCAGGCGGGCCTGGAATAATACCCTTTTGACACGCATAGAGTAGCTGAATGGATGACAGTGCCCAAGTACCCTTCCATGTTCTATGCGGGCCCAACTTCTCACTTTCAGGTATATTGGTATTCGGCCAATAGCCCTCAGGTGAGGCACCTTGTTGCGCCGGAATGCGCCTTGGCATGACTGGGCTGAGGGCATATGTACTGGGTGCCAGGCCTGCCATAACGTCGTGTTGTGAGAAGTCAGGGCTGTTCACGAGCGTAACAGCTGTCGCTTCTGTTGGCGAGAAGTTTTGTGGAGGCGCTCGGTCTGTCAGGAGTCCCAGCGATTCGGGCTCGGTTGGTATACCCAACGCTGATGTTTCCGGCTGTTCCAACTCTTCAATGTTTATTCTTTGCTGCCCCGTGTTGCTGGTTAGCTCGGCAGGCTGATACCGACGACTCGATGGAGGGCTCGTGGGGATTTTGTAATCGTGAGTGCTAGGCACATTAGGACGGTTTCGGCAGGGTTTCTTGCAAATCTCTCGGCAGTGGTCTAGCTCTGTGGCCTCAGCTTTTTTGGCCTCTTGTTCGTAATAAGGTGGATCACCGTCCCGGGTCACCACCCTGGGATTTTGACGCGATCGCCCAAGCGCAGTCGGCTTTGAAGGCTCAAGTGATGTTGGCACGGCTGCGACATCAAAGCGGAGCACAAAGCCTTCGTTATCTCTCTTATATACTCTTTAGCGCGATAATCTTCTAGAATCTTTTTATAAAACTTATATATCGAAAAAGTACTCGCCTTTAGTAAGTTTAATTCTCGTCAATTATATCTCAACTGTGTGAGTATCGGAGTAGATTGTCGATTATCGTCGCCGCTAGAATAATTATTAAATTGGCTTTAAGTGTTATTAGTACTAGTTAGAGCCGTATAGGTAGTTATTATAATAGTCGGATTGAAAGTTATTTCTTAATTTATTATAATTTTCGATGTCTTACTAAGCTATCTCGGGTGTAAAAGAGAAAGAAAAATAGAAATCTTCTCGATAATATAGCGAAATAGCTAATATTTATAGAATAAACTATATCGTTTAGAGAGATAGTATGCTTATTAATACTTATTCTTCTCGAGTTTTTAAAATACTTTATTCTTAACGTCAAAAACCCACCTTTTCGCCGCAACTAACTTTATATAAACGAGTTCGATTATCTAGTAGATAATGTAATCGAGAAGGTCTACGAAGAATGATCTACTGGCATTAATACTACGGGGATTATTTCTCTTTTAACACTTTAATTTATACTCGAAAGTATAAATAATCTTATTTACTTTCTTAGTAATCTTTTCTACTAATTATTTAATAGATATATAACGATTTATAATAGTCTTAACTAGAGGATAACTACTCTCGCTCCATTAAGTGAAATTATAGTCGAGATTTAATTACTCTTTAGTGTATATCGTAATAAATTAATGCTTCTATTATTGATAGAAACTAATTAAATAGTTCTATTTCTTTTAATATAGGTGATTAAGTAGAATACTACGATTTCGCTCTATATTCTTAAGGGTTTCTAATTTAATCTACTTTTATACTAAATTAGCTAATAACTTTCTTATTAAAAGCGAATATCTCTCGCGAGTTAGTCTCTTTTTAATTGCTTTAGTTATATACTAATTATATAGCTAAAGAAAATAGTCGCTATCTAATTTATTTAGGTGATAACTAAGTATTTAAGTAATCTTTATATCTACTTAAGTACTAGTCGAAAAGATATAATATATCTCATGGAATATTTCATATCAAGTGATACTATATCGTACCCGAATATGATATAAGTAGAGTCGGATACTATTTCATTTTTCTGATATAGGTTCGAGATCTTAGCGGGATATTCTACGGTATGATATATTTGTAATATTATATTATAAAATAATATATATATGAAATATTCCGATTGGGATTTCTATATTTATAGAATAATTCGACTGAGATATATAGAATATATTTATTCTTCTTTATTAAGAGAGAGGGAATATAAAGAGTAATCTAATATAGCTATTTATCTTCTTATTAATAGTAATAATTAGAATAATAATTAGAACTATAAGCGTCTCTATTCTTCTTCTTAAAATTATAATATAAAAGAATATTCTAAATTTTAAATCTTTAAATATTATAAGAATAAAATTCTATAATTATCTCTATTTATATATTTATCTTAACGTATTAAATAAGCTTAATAAACTTTATATTTATTCTTCTCTCGAATTCTCCGCTACTCTTCTATTCTACTCTATCGTAATTCTTTTAAATATCTTAAATTTATTTTTATTTAATTAAACTTATTAACTATTTATAGATAAATTCGCTTTTTAAGTTATTTTAGACCTCTTCGTTGAGGTTAGATCTATTATTATTAATTTTCTTTAATTATAAATTTATTAATTATCTTTTTATATATTATAGAGTATTAGCGATATATCTTAATAAACTTATAAATATTAAACTTATTAAAGTACTTTTCGTAAGCTTATTATCTTCGCTAATATAATTATTATAATTATTAACTAAATTTTTATATAAAGTACTATTAGCTCTTTTAGTTTAATTTAATATACTAAAATCTTCTTTAAGATTAAGTTTAGTCTATTTAAGCTTATTTTCTTAATACTTTATATAAAGAATTATTATTAAAATATAAAATATCGCTAATAAATAATATTTTTAAGTATTATAATATCTTTTAATTATTAAGAAGTATCGCTTATATATAATAGCCTCCGCGAAAGAATAAAGAATATTATAAGTTATTTAAATAATTATAATATATTTAAATTTTAATTTTTTCTATTACTTTAAAATTAAAAGATTCGCTAAATTATTAAAAGAAGTTTTATAAAAGTTAGAGGTAAGATTATAATTAGAATAATAATTAGAAGATTTATTATTTCGTTTATATTACTAAAGCTAATTATACTTATTCTTATTATCTAAATTTTTAATCTTAGATTTTATCGCTTAATCGAGCGTATTTTTATTTAATTAACTTATTCGCTTAGCTCTTTATAATTAACTACTTATATTAATATTTTAATAATTTTAGAATATTCTTTTAAGCGCTTTCTAATAGATCTTCGTCTATAGCTTCTCTTTAATATTAATCTTTTAATTTAATCTCTTTAACTTTATATTATTATAATTTAAATATAGAAGTATAACTTATTTATATAAATAGCTTAAATTTAATTAAGTTTAATTATAATAGATAGTTAATTTCTCGCGAGCTGTTTTAAGAGCTTTAAAAAGTTATTTTTTTTAAGAAATTCTCTTTCTTCTTAATTTTTTAAGCTTTTTATTTATATAATTAAATAGATAATTATAAACGTTAAAGACGTAGTAAATTATAATCTTCTTTTCTTTACTTATTAATTTTATAAATTTATAAAAAAATCTAATAAGCTAAATTAAATATTAAATCTATTAAAAATTAATCGAAAATTATTTAAACGCCTAAACTATAATTTTTATTTATAATTATTTTTTATTACTTAATCTTAAATAGATAATTAATTTATTTTTTAAAAAGTATATAATATTAATATAAAGAAGTAGAGCGCGAATTAATATCTAATAAGTTAAATCTTAGCGAGTCTTAATATTCTAAAAGAGCTTAAGAGAGTATCTCTAATAGTATTACTTTTTTTTAGAAAATTAATATTTATCTAATATTAAAATATTCTTATCTTAAAGCCGTTTAGCTTATAGTATAAAAAAGATCTCTTTACGCTAGTCGCTAATATTAATATATATAATAATTTTTCGAATTTTAATATAATTAATAATATAATAACTAGAATAATAATAAGAAATATTATATCTTTATTAGAGTTATCGATAAATCGACTATACTTACTCAAATTTAATTCTTATCTTCTTTATTATTCTAGCTTCTTTAAAAATTTTTATTTATTAAAATAACTTTAATATTATCTAGAAGTTCTTTTAAGGCTAATTAAATAACGTGCGCTATATAAAGAATATATTATAAATAATTCGAGAATTTAAATTCTTTAATATTAAGTAAGTTCTCTACTATAAAAATAGAAAGATAAATAATTAAATCTTTAAAGAGTATATTATTATTACTAGCGTTATTAGTTATAAGTCTAAATATATAAGTTTAAATCTTATATTTTATAAGAATTAAATTAATAATATTTATAAGTTTCTAATTAATATATTTATCTTCGATATACTCGAAGTCTATAAGAATCTTATATTATTATTAATTAATATTAATAAAAAAGATTAGAATTATTATAAATAATTAGTAATTATAAGATAACTAATAATCTAGAGCTAGAAAGACTTTAATATTATCGATTAATAAATTCTTTAATAATTCTATCTCTAGCTCTATAGCTTTTTTTATTAATTAATTCTTTATAATAAATATTAATTTTAATTATATATTAGAGTTAAGATAGTATAAAAGTTATAGTATTTTAAAATTATTAGCGATTATAAATAAAATATCGATATTTATAATCTAGCGATAAAATTATTTTAAGAAGTCTTCGCGTATAAGCTTTCGATCTTTTAATATTATAAGAAAATCTTAATATTATTTTTTCTAGAGTAAATAATAAGCTAGATATTTTATTTATTATTTTATTTATTAATAGTTTATATTATCTAGCTTAAAAATATATCTAATTTTTATAATTATTAATTAGATTTATTTATTATAAATTACTTAAATTAGATTTCTTAAAATATTTCTTAAACTTAATATATACTATTATATCGCTTATTTCGTAATCTATAAATAAGTAAATTAAAATCTTATTATAGTAATAATAAATAATATATAGCTCTCTAAAATCGACGAGCGTATATTCGTTAAATTATATTTACTTCTGAAATTTTCTAATTTCTAAGTCTTAATAAATAAGCTAATAATCGCTATTAGATTTAAACTAATTCTATATAATTTATACTATCTTTATTTACTACTATATTTATTATTTCTTATTATTAATATTAAAAAGAAAGTAAGATTTATTACTATCTTTATATTAATATATATTTATTAATATCTTATACTAAGTATCGTTAATTAAGAAAGCTAGACTTATACTAAATAAAGATTTAGTTAATATTATAAAATTAAGATATTTAAAGAGAAATTAAAAGAGATATATAAATAAATAAAATATTAGAAATAAAACGAGATTAATATTTAATATATAAATTCTATTTTCTCGCTATAATAGAAACTTATACTACTTTAATAACTTATATCGCTTTAATAATATATTACTATATTATTTCTAATATTTTAAATTAGAGATTAATTTTTTCTAATTAGCGTTATAGTTAGCGGCTATATATTTAAGAGTATATAATAATATTAATATAGAATTAATATTTAATTTTATTAATTTAAAACTCTAATTAGTCTAGTTATTAACGCTTCTCTACTTAATATAATATATACTCTATTTACTTTAATATTAATACTTATTTATCGCTATATTATTTTAATTATTAGAATTAGAAATTATATTTATTTAATTAATATTCTAATCGTTAATTATATTAATAAGAATATATATTAATATTTTAGAATTATTAAATTTATTTTATTAGATATTAATATAGAATTAAAATCTAGTTTAAACGCTTTAATAATTTAATTAACTAAATTAATTATTATTTAAATCTTTTATATATAGAGATTAAATCTTTTATCGCGCTAAGATTATTCTTAAATCTTAAAATCTTTCTTATTAATATAACTCTCTCTTATTTAAGTAATATTATAATATCTTTTATTTAGATATTAAAATATTAAAGTATTATATTCTTCGCTTTTAATTAAATAACCTCGTCTTTAAATTAATATCTTTAATCTTATAAAAATAATAACTAATTTATTATAAACAAAGGCGAAAAAGAAATAATATCTTCTTCTATCTTTAGAGTAAAAGAAGAGAAAAGAGTAAATAAATTAATCGTAAGCTATAAACGACTCGACGTCTAAGAATAATAAATTAATAAAATTATAATATTAAAATAAAGAGCTTTTCTTATAACTAATAAATATAAGATTAAATAGAAATTAATTAAATTAATAAGATTATCTTTAATAGATATATCGCGTATATAAAGAATATTAAAATATATGAAATATATATAAAATATAAGAGAGGGCGTATATATATAGCTATAAATATTTAAAGTATATTTAAAATATAAAAAGAAGCGCTTATATATAGCTCTACGATATATATTAATAAAAAAGAAATTAACTTTTTTTTCTAGTTAACTTTCTAATTAACGTTTAAACTTAATTTATCTTTAAATAATATTTTATTTTAATAAGATTTTAATTATATAATATTAATTAGTTTAATAATAAATATTTAATATTATTCTTTTCTAATTCACCCTCTTCTTTTTTAAAAATTCTTTTTATTATTATAATAATTATATTATAATACGCTTATTTATTATAATATTATCTATATCTAGAGAAAATAAAATTATTTTCTCTATATTCTATAATTAAATTAAATTAATAATATTATTTTTATAAAGTAAGTATATATCTAATAGCGCTATATCTCTTAATATAATAACTAATTATAATATTAATTATAATTTATTAATATATAGTATTATTATTTATTAAAGTTATTAACTTAATAATTATAAAAACTTAGAAAATTCTTAATAATTTATTAATTACTAATTTAGACTTATCTAAATTATCGAAGTAAAGTAAAGATAAGACTTCGCGAAGGCGAAGATTAGAAGATTATATATGAAGTTTAAGAAGTATAGCTATAAATAAGAAAAGTGCGTAGTTATATCGATTATATATATCTAAATTAAATAGTAAATTAATTATATACGCTAATTATATTATTATTAATTAGACTTTAAAGTTTATATATTAAAGAAAATTTATAAATAGTAGAGATTAATAAACTTAATTATTTTTTAAATTATATTCGCTTAAGTAATAAAGAAGATCTTAATTTATATAACTCTAAATTCGATTAATTCGCTTTAAATTTAATTCTTTATATTAAATATACTTTAAAAAGTTATAAAGATAAAATTAGTAAGTAATTTTAATAATATAACTTACTCTTTAGTAATTATAAATAAAAAAAATTATTAACTAATATCTAGCGGCTTAATTATATATATTTTATATAAAAAGAATTACTTTATAATTAAAAGATATATAGCTTCTTAGATAATTACGATAAGATATAAATTTATAAATAATAATATAGTATTATTAAAGTCTAGACGTAGTTTTTATAAAAAGAAAATATATAATAAATAAAAGAAAAACTATTCTAAGTTAAGAATAAGATATTCTAATTATTATTCTACTTATTATACTTAATTAATAATATTTAACTATTATACTTAATCTAATAACTTTATATATTTTATATTTATAAAATAAAACTTCTTAAATCGATTTAAATATAGATATATATTTATAAAAATATCACTGCTTTAGTAAAAGAGGTTTTTTATCCTAGAATCTATATTAAATTAAAGATTATATCTCTATATTCGATAGCTTTAATTCTTATAGTTATTATTAGTATCGCGATTAAATTTATATAATAATAATACGCCTTTCTTATTAGCGAGTATCTCTATATTCGATAGTTTTAGTTCTTATAGTTATTATTAATATCGCGATTAAATTTATATAGTAATAGCACGCCTTTCTTATTAATAAATATTTCTATATTCGATAGCTTTAGTTTTTATAATTACTACTAATATCGCGATTAAATTTATATAATAATAGTACACCTCTTTTTATTAATAAGTATCTCTATATTTAATAGCTTTAATTTCTATAGTTATTACTAGTATCGCGATCAAATTCGTATAATAATAATATATCTTTCTTATTAATAGGTATCTTTATATTCGATAGCTTTAGTTTCTATAATTATTATTAATATCGCGATTAAATTTATATAATAATAATACGCTTTTCTTATTAGCGGGTATTTCTATATTTAATAGCTTTAATTCTTATAATTATTATTAGTATCGCGATTAAATTCGTATAGCAATAATACATTTTTCTTATTAGCGGGTATTCTTATATTTAATAATTTTAATTCTTATAGTTATTACTAGTATCGCGATTAAATTTATATAATAATAGTACGCCTTTCTTATTAATAAGTATCTCTATATTTAATAGCTTTAGTTTTTATAGTTATTATTAATATTATAATTAAATTCGTATAGTAATAGTACGCCTTTCTTATTAGCGAGTATATTAATAATCGTAAATAGCTAAAATATAATAAAAAATAATAAATAACTCTTAATAATATTCGATCTTAAATTTATAGCTTCTTTATCTTATCTAGAAATAAAGATATTTATATCTAAAATTTAAAGTAAGTAAATTCTAATATATAGTTAATAAATATCTAGATATAAATCTTCTAGTACTTCTCGCTAAGCGTTTAATATTTAAAAAAAGAATATTAATCTTTAATTACGCTTATATAAATCTTTTAAAAAAAATTATATATTAATAGAAAGTCTTAATTTATATTAATTTTAATTATAAAGATAATTATAATTATAATCTTAAATATAATTAGATATATAAATTATAAGATTTATTATTAGCTAATAAATAAAAGATTAAATTCTACTAATTATTCTATTTAGTATCTTATTTATTATAAGAATATAAAGTTATCTTTTAAAAGCGAAACTTTAAAGATAATAGTCGAATAATATAATATATATATAATATAAAATTTTACGAATTACGCGCTAAAAGAAAAGCTTTAAAATTATAAGATTAATTAAAATTTAATAGCGATAAATCTCGCGTAAAGTTTAAGCTATAGCTCGCGTTAGTAATATATAATAAGAATAATAATAGCTAGAAGAATATATTATTTAGTTTTTATTAATACTTTAATATTACTAAAGTAAAGGCGATATCTATTAAAGTAATAATAATATCTATTAAAGTAATAGCGATATCTATTAAAGTAACGATGATATCTAATAAACGCTTTACTATAATACTTTTAAATAGATTATTATCTTATATAATCTAAAATAATATTAACTTTTTTAAGAAGCTATTAATAATAAATTAAATATATATAAGTTAAGCTCTTTACGCGGTCTATCTACGTATTAACTTAAAGTTATTAATAAATAAAGAATAAATATATAACTTAATATTTATATTATACTTTAAATATCGCTATAATAATATTAGATTACTTAAATAAAAGTTTAAGATATAAAGAAGATAATCTTATAAGAAGAAGGGTTAATATAAAAAGAAAGTTTTAGAAAAAAGAAAAAGCTTATATATCTATCGCGTATACTAAATATTTAGATTATTTTATATTATCTAATTTAATTTAAGTATTAATAGATAACGCGCTTTCTCTTCGATTTTAAAGATTTAAATTTAAGTAATTATATTTATTAAGCGTTATTATCTAATATAATCTTATCTACTTCTATAATATTTATAATTATTATTATAATTTATATAAATTAAAAGATAAAATATCTAAAAGAGCGAGTTAATAAATAATTATCTTTATCTAATTTAATTAAAATTATAACTTATTAAAATTTTCGCGTATTTCATTTTTATTTTCTTTTCTTTATATAAATAATTATTCTTTTAATTTAAATTTTATAATTAAAATAGTACGCGATATATACTCTTTATTTCTAACTTTGATATTTATTAGAATTAATACACTTTTTAATAAAATAAGTATTAATTAAAATTAAGTATAGTTTAATATTTATAGATATTTATATAAGCCCTTTAATTTCTTTATATATATTTATTAATTTATCTTTTTATAGCGATTAAAGTAAAAGATATTAAGTCTAATAATTTATTATAATAAATATTAAATATTAATAATAATAATAATATTAAAGAGTCTTAATATAAATTAATTAGATAGCGATTAGATTTTTAATTAAAACGAAAAATAAAGAATAAGCTTAGTAAAAATAAAAATATTAAGAGATCGCGATAGCGAATAAATATATTTATATTTAAAAAGAAACTAATTAAAAAAATAAAGAAAGTCGATATATTAGCTACTAATTACGCTATAGTCTATAATAAATATAAAGCTAGATATATTAATATATCGTAATTAAAATAAAAGTAAGCTTTTAAGAAAATTAGATAAAATATAATAGATAAGCGATAAATAGCTTCTAATTCTAATTATTATTCTAATAAACTTATATTTTAATAATATTATATAAAAAAAATACGCGAGCGTAATTTAGAGGAAGTCTAGAGTTTCGCTTATTATGCGAATTATTATATATATAAATAAAGATAAGAGCTCGAATTAGAAGAAAATAAATAATATCGAAGCTAAATAAGATATAAGTATTAAGAATAATTCTATTATACGCGCTAATAATTAAGTAGACTTTATTTTTTAAGCTATTTAAAAGCGCGATATAGAATTTAATAATAAGCTCTATTATAGTTTAAATATAAAAGTATTAACGCGTTAATTAATAAGTATTAAGCTATTATAATAATTTTAAGATATTAAATATAATTACGTCTAAAAGATAAAATTATAAATCTTTATTAATATATAATTAATTTAATATATAGTAATAAAAAGTTTATTATAAAAGTTACGCTATTTAAGTTAATACTTTAATCTTAGCTATTACTCTTATTATTATATAAATAACGCGAAGTTATCTTTTATTCGAGTATATCTAATTCTTAATTTTAATTATTATTATAAATATCGTTAATTTATTCTAAAATTATTAAATATACTTTTATATACTTTTTATATCTCACCTTTTTTTTAATTAGATAGTAATTAAACTTTAAATTAAAATAAATACTTAGAAGAGGAAAGTTTATAAGTACTTAATTATATAATTTTATTTCTTTTATACTTCTTCTAATTACTCGAGTAATTAATAATATATAATTATATTTTATAGTTATATTTATAATAATTAGTTAATAAATTAACTAAATTATATAAAGATAACTTTATTTTTATTTTTAATCTAAATAACTTAATTAAAATAATTATAAGATTTAGATTCTTTTTCTATAATATAACTCGCTTTTTATATATTATATAAAGATAAGTATTTATTTAAATAGAGATTATTAGAGCTAATTATAAAGCGTAATAATAAAAAACTTATTTTTAAATTAACGAATTAGAAAGATTTCTATTATCTTATATAATATTTTAAAAGCGAATCTTTAAATGCGATAGCGCTTTAATAAATTTTTATTAAATATAATCTAATAAACTAGATATTAAAAGAGAAGCTTCGAAATTATAAGATTAGTTAATTTTTAATAATAATAAATCTCGCGTAAAGCTTAAGCTATAGCTCGCGTTAGTTATATATAATAAATATAATAATAATTAAAAGAATATATTATTTAATTTCTATCGATATCTTAATACTATTAAAGTAGAGACGGTATTTATTAAAGTAGAAATAATATCTATTAAAATAACGACGATAGCGATTAAAGCGATAATAGTATTTTATAAAAACTTTATTTTAATATTATATTTAATACTCTAGAATAATATTAACTTTTTTAAAAAGCTATTAATAATAGATTAAGCGTATATAAGTTAAGCTCTTCGCGTAATCTATCTATATATTAACTTAAAGTTATTAAAAGATAAAGAATAAATATATAACTTAATAACTACGTTATACTTTTAATATCGCTATAATAATATTAGATTATTTAAATAAAAATCTTATATATAAAGAAGATAGTTTAATAATAAAAAGAATTAATATAAAAAGAAAGTCTTAGAGAGAAAGAAGGGGGGAAGAAAAGCTTAGATATCTATCGCGTATACTAAATTTTTAAATTACTTTAAATTATCTAGCTTAAATTAAATATTAATAAAATATTTTCTCTTTAATTTTAAAGATTTAAGTTTAAGCGAATTACGCTTATTAAGCGCTATTATTTAATATAATCTTAACTACTTCTATAATAATTATAATTATTATTATAATTTATATAGATTAAAAGATAAAAGATTTAAGAGAGCGAGCTAGTAAGTAATTACCTTTATCTAATTTAATTAATATTAAATTATTATAACTTATTAAAATTTTCGCGTATTTCGTTCTTACTTTCTTATCTTTAAGTCTTACTACTTTTATAGAAATAATTATTCTTTAAATTAGACTCTATAATAATATACTTAAAATAGCGCGCGATATATATTCTCTTTATTTCTAATATCGATATTTATTAGAATTAACGCACTTTTTAATAAAACGAGCTTTAATTAAAATTAAGAATAGCTTAGTATTTATAGATATTTATATAAGCCCTTTAATTCTTTTATATATATTTATTAATTTATCTTTTTATAGTAATTAAAATAGAAGAGATTAAGTCTAATAATTTATTATAATAAATATTAAATATTAATAATAATAGCGATATTAAAAAATGTTAATATAGATTAATTAACTAATAATTAAATTCTTATTTAAGATAAAAAAGAAAGAATAAGTTTAATTAAAATAAAGATATTAAGAGATCGCGATAGTGAATAAATATATTTATATTTAAGAAGAAACTAGTTAAGAAAGTAAAGAAAGCTAATATCTTAACTATTAATTACGCTATAATTATTAAAAAGCGTAAAGTTAAATATATTAATATATCGTTATTATAATAGAAGTAAGCTTTTAAGTAAATTAAATAAGATATAATAGATAAATAATAAGTAATTTCTAATTCTAATTATTATTCTAGTAAACTTATATTTTAATAATATTATATAAGAAAAATACGCGAGCGTAATTACGAAGAAGTTTAAAGTTTCGCTTATCGCGCGAATTATTATATATATAAATAAAGATAAAAGCTCGAATTAAGAGGAAATAAATAATATTAAAGCTAAATAAGATATAAGTATTAAGAATAATTTTATTATACGCGTTAATGATTAAGTAGATCTTATCTTTTAAGCTATTTAAGAGCGTAATATAGAATTTAATAATAAGCGCTATCGTAGCTTAGATATAATAATATTAACGCGTTAATTAATAAGTATTAAGTTATTATAGAAATCTTAAAATATTAAACGATACATAGTTCGGTAGCCTTATTATCCTAGTTCTACCTCACCCATACTGGTATCGCACCTATGCTGGTCCTGACATTATAATAAGGCTCCTTCGTACCCCCCCCCCGGCGAAGAGAATTGACGGGTTTTTCACTTTCTGCTCGGAGCAAGCGACCGAGCCTGATAAAGAAAACGCTGGGTATTTCTACCATACAGGAGCCCCACCACACAATACCTACATCATTCGAAAGAACCTACATCAAACAACCTACACTATCAACGGTAGCCCAATCCATCAAAAAACGAGTCCCCTACATCGAATACAAGAAATCCTTCTCCGCTCCGTTCCCCGCAAAAACTCTATCACCGGCTAACACACCCCCGGCGGACTTCCTACCATTCGAAAGGACACTATTCAGAGTACTCATAGTCTTTACGGCGACTTGATCGGTCAAGAAACGAGTGTTGCAGACCCCCGCGAAGAAACAAAATTTCAACACTCAACACAGAGATCTGCCACCTTTCTCGACTCGCAAACGCCTTCACAGTACCAGAATTCCAGAGATCTCTCCGCTCCACTCCATTTTTACCTACATTCAACACATCATGAATTCCAACTCAAATCCACCTACATCAACACCAAGATATCGCCCTCCACACCGTCGACATGAGAATACTTCCTCTAGGCCACGATCTCCTACATACCGCGGCCATCCCTACCTTACGTACGACGACCTACATAGAAGATATTCACCTCCCAACTCGCCGTCACTCCGCATGCCACGTGTGCAGCGATCTCTATCTGCTGAGGACCTTTACCAGCGATATCGTGGAACATCGAGTCAGCCAGGGGAGAATCAGGCTCAAGAACCCGAGACACAAGGCCAAAATCCGCCTGGCATCCCAGCCCTCCCTTCGCAGGAGATACCAGGACAGCAAGAAGAGACACAGGCCCAAAACTCGGCTGGCATCTCTGCCTTTCCACCCCCGTCCCCACCACCACCCATACCACGAGATTTCGAAGCACTGAGAGCAAATCGACATCGACATCGATCAATTCGCCACAGTCAGCCGACAGCAAATCAGACAGCCACTCAGCCCGAGGCTACCGGATCCACCTGTCTTCACGGGCACTAATTCAGTACCATTTGATGACTGGAAAATGAGAATCCAAGACAAGCTTACCCACAATGGCGATCATTTCCTTACCGATGCTTTCAAAATTGCCTACGTTGTAGCGAGACTTGGAGGGGAGGCCAGTCACCATGTGTCTACCAGACGACGATATCGCTCGTATCCTACAACCGACGCCCTTCTAAATCATCTAAGCAACATATACGAAGTACCGTTATCCATTATTCGACAGACGCATCAGCGTACTTACAGTAGAATGAGTTAAGGGAGTCAGCCCTTTCTCAAATTCTATGGGGACTTTATGATATACGTCGAATACGAAAGCAATTTCAAAGACACTAATAATATCGTACGTGATTTACGAGAGAAATCAGAGCTTCGTTTATGTGACGCACTTACGATATATGAAAGGGATTGGACCATACCTCAGCTAAAGGAGTATATCATAAGAAAATAGCTTGATTATCAACAATTTGCAGAAGGACTAGCCGAAAAGAAAGTAAAGAGGTTTGCAGAACAATATGCAAAAGCAAAGGCCGAGGCCGATGCCAAAAAGGGGAAATACTTAATTATAACTCGTTCTAACGTGAGCGATAACGAGGATTTAGATATCGATGAGGCATACGAACGTGGGTGTGAAAACTAGGCTAATGTATAGAAGTATGGCAAATACTCCCGCCCTAACATAGATATCGACGAAGCATTCGAACTCAGTTGCCAGGGCTATCTATAATCAAAGACGCAGCAGCCCAAATGCAGTCGAAATCAGCATGGGCACCGGCAAATCCTCGGACATCGTGTTTTTGAACGAATTGAAACCATCCGATGTCTTCAGAATGGCCTCATTTTTCACATTCGCAAATCGATTCCTCAGGCCCATGTTGCTCAACAATTACCTCATGTCAGGCCCACCAATCAGGCTCCCCTTGTTGTCATATGCATGAAGGTCTTCCGAAGCCATGGTGCGTCACCTATGGACCTCACTGTCGCCGTTGATAGCCTCGATCGATATCGGCTATGTGGCATCCCATGGAGAAACTCACACCAGAATCATTTGATATTGATTTAGAGTTTTAGCGCCTGCGGCTCGGTTCGGTTCGGGAGGCCTCGACCAATCAAATTGCATCATTTCATCAATATCCTTTGCGCTGGAATATCGACTCGGGAGTCACCATGGATCACCAAAACAATTTTTCGATCATTATCCATTCAATTCTTCCACCGATTTCTTATCAAATTGGGACCCCTATGACGACTACACCTTAATAGGCTAGCGACGACGCCTAATGCGGGAATCTCCGGGACGCGATATGTTACTCGCTGCTACCGCCGCTGGGGAAGAATGCCGTATTGAAAGTCCCGGGCATCAAAAGTTCTTTATTTTTTTATGGATTTTCAGCGAGCACAACACATATGCATGCGATGGAATTATTCAGTTCTTTCGAAGGCCTATAGCAGGCAGGCTGGACCGTAGAAGAACTTGGAGAATCCAAGATATGACTACATCTCCGGGATCTCAATCATCTCCAGCCAAGGCCTACACGGGACTATGGATGTTTGGAGATACAAGGCAAGCAATGGGCCTGCATCTCCGGTCTACCAGCCATGGGGGCCATGGCTCTTTGAGAGGGGGGAGTACTGTTACGAGCGTACCCTTGACACTCAGCCCTCAGCCCTATGGCTAGCGGGCCTTGGCGGAGGCATCCCCTACCATATCCCTCCCTTCCCCCCTACCAAATATTTTAGTTTTTTTATTTTATTCCTACCTCCCCAATAAAAAGGAATTTTTTTTTGTGCTGCACTAAATATTTATTTATTTAAAATCTCTAAGATTTTAATTTATATAAGGTTTTGTATCTCTAAATATTAAAAATTTATTTTAATTTAGTTTTGATAGGTAAATTTTAAAAATTAATTTATTTTTTTCCGCCGGATAATTATTAAAAAAAAGAAAAAAAAAAAAAAAAAAAAAATTTAATTTATTTCCCTGAGAAGTTTAAAAATTTTCCTTATTATTTCGAAAATATCGAAGATAAATTTATTCTTTAAAGGGAAGTTATATTTTTCGTTATAAATATAAAATATTACGACGTCGATAAATACTCTAATATCTTTCTTTAAAAAATCTTTAAAAAGCTTGAGATTATCGAAGATCGTCGATAAAGCTATTATTAATTTAATTAATAACGCTAATAAATACTTTAATATCTTTTTTTAGAAAATCTTTAAGACGTTTAAGATTATTAATAAAGCTACTATTAATCTAATTAATAGCGTCGCTATTATTAAAATCGAAGAGAACGATATTATTATATAAAAAGATATATAATTATCTTAAAAAGATATAATTAATATATAGAATTATTCTTCAAATTCTATAAGAATTTAATAAAAATTATTTTCTTCGAAAATCTCGAAGAATAAGTATATTTGAAATATTTATATCTTAAGTATATTTGAAGTAATTAAAGCTTAAGTATATTAATAACTTCTTTTATATATATAATATTTTCGAGTTATCGATTATTCGAACTTTATAAAATTCTTTTAAAATATTATCGAATTATTATTTTAATTATAGAGATATCTGTTACGGATTCCTCCACTAGGCGTCCCGATTGGGCTTAGTGCCTTGGCACTGCGGCACTGCAGAGACTTCTTCCACTGCAGGCCTACATAGTTCATCATTATTATCACACCACACACACATTATTCATGCATATGATTCCACTTAGGACTATTCCTTAACAATGGTAGCAACACCTCGGTCGATTCAGGCCTGGCACTAGCTGTCCTCGTTACATTCTCACCTATTCAGTGCCTCCAATACCAAGAGGCCCCTACATTACTCACTACCGGAGAAATCTACAGAGAATACCACTCCCACCGAGTGCAGCATCTCCAGTGTCTCTTAGACGCCTACCTCGCCTTGTCCAGCACCTAATCGGACCCTACAAACACTCGTCTACAGCGATCCTTTCACTAGGCCATTCGTCCTACCACCATTCGTCCTACCACCATGACGTACGAAAGCCACATTTCCAGCCCTATGCCGGGTTTTACAGCCGAGCAAGCTACGTCCTTACAGGCCATGATCGATGCATCCGTCAAAGCAGCAATCGGACAGGCTATCAGTCAGGCTATGACAGCCTTCGAGACCAGACAGCAACAGTCAATTGTGGAGAAAACTGCGGAGAAAACTGCGGAGAAAACTGCGGAGAAAACTGCGGAGAAAACTGCGGAGAAGACTACGGAGAACAAGAGCACGGGCAGCAGCAGTCCTATTCAAGCCGGCACGCTCTCCACTATTCCACACCAGGCTACTATGCACTATTGCAGAGAGTCTGCCATTCGCCTCAGTAACGCTCCACTTCTCTCCCCTCTTCTCGCCTCTTTTCTCGCCTCTCAACTCGCCTCTCCACCTGACTACATTCACTACGCGAAAGGCATGGAGGCTACAGGTCAAGGATAGCTGGGGAAGATTCAGGAGAAGCAGGCCTATGGCACTTGATGTATCTCTGGCGTCTCCATGTCTGCAGCGAGGACGCTGTCATTTTTCTTCTTCGGTGGCATTTGTTACGGATTCCTCCACTAGGCGTCCCGATTGGGCTTAGTGCCTTGGCACTGCGGCACTGCAGAGACTTCTTCCACTGCAGGCCTACATAGTTCATCATTATCACACCACACATACATTATTCATGCATATGATTCCACTTAGGACTATTTCCTTAACAATATCGAATAATATAAAGCGTATTATAATCTATACTCTATTCATCTTAATTATATAATTTTCGAAGATTTTATCTCTTATAACTTATTAGATATTATATTCCCTCTTATTAAAAAGAATAAATTTTATAAACTTTAGAATTTTTATTAATATTTATAAGATTATTTTAAAATTAAGTTAGAAAATACTAAGGAAGCTACTTCGAATTTAGAGAAAATTTTATTATATTTCGAAGTTTTCGAGTCTTACTAAATTTATTTCTTAAGAAATATTATATTCATTAAATCTACGAAAGACTCGACCCTTTTAAAAGTTAGAAATATTTATTTATTCTAGATATAAAGAAGATATATTAAATTAAGAATATTATCGATCGTAGTATATATAAAAGAGTTTAATTTCTATTAAATCGTATTAGATAAGATCTACGATAAATTTAAATCTTAAGACTTTTAAAGGGGATTAAGACTTAAAACTCTTAAAGATATAAATTAATCTTAAAACTCGAGATTTTTAAACTTATCTCTAAATTAATATATCTTTCTATATTATAATATAATTAATATTTAATTAATTTAAGAATTAAGAAGCTTAATCTAATAATATTCTAAGGCGAGAATCTTATTAACTTTAAGTAAATATTAAAAAGTAATTATATAGATTAGAGTTATTATAATATATTCTCGAGTATCTTTCTAAATTTAAAGATTCGAAGTTTTTAAGATTAATAAAGATTATTATTCTAGTCGAAGTTCTATTATATTATTAAATCGAAATAACTTTTCGAGTTTTTTAATATTTATTACTCTTATACTAATATATATCTCTTCTACTTATATCTACTCTCTATAAATTAATATTTATATTCTTTAAGATTATAAGATAATTAAAAAATATGAACCTTTTTACGATAAATAACTTTTATATATCTTAAAATAAATATAAAAAGTAAAGGATTCCCTTACTATTTTCTATTCGAATCTTTCGAATATTATTAACTCTCTCTATCTTATATATTATTATAATATTAAAAAATAAGAGCTCGCATTTTTAGAGTATAACTATATATATTCGATATTATTTTCTTCGTTATTCGAGATTCTTAATCTATCTAATTATAATTATATAATATATAAATTTATAAAATAATTAATTTCGATAAATACTCTTTAAAAATATTAAGTTTATCTTCGAAGTTTTTAAATTTAATATAAATAAATATTCGAAATAATTTATATTATCTATAATATACTTTTAAAGTCTTTTTATTTATCGAAGCTTAAGTAATCTACTTAATTTAATAAAAAGAATTATAACTTTCTTAATCTTCTATTTTATTAATATATAAACCTTTAATATTTTTAAGTTATTCTAATTCTAAAGTCTTAATATATTCTTTATTTTTAAGAGCTTTAATTTAATTATTAATTTCGAATTAATTTTAACCTTAAAAAATCAATCTTTCTAATACTAATAAACGATCTATTTATTATCTTCGAATTAATCGAAGTAATAGAATTATAGAGTAAGTTATTTTTTATAAGTAGAATACCTCTTAATATTTCGCTTAATTTACTTCTCGCTATATAAAAAAAAATATCTTTAAAATTCTTAAATAAGATCTTAATAAATATTTTATAAATTTCGAAGTATTAACGGAATATTACGAGGATTAAAATCTTTAAAAATTTAGAAGAAAAATCTATAGAATCGTAAATAAATTATAATCTCTAATCGAAATATTAACCTTAAAATAAAAGCTTAAGATTTTTATACTTCTTAATAAATTACTATTTTTTATAAAATTTAATTAGTTTATATTAACGCTAGGCGAAGAATATATTAAGAAGTTATAAATTAATAAATCTTATAAATTTCGAGATTTAAAAATTTAGAAGATTATTTTATTTATATAAGGATTTATATAGTAAAGCTTTAATATCTTAGTTATTAAACGTTATAATCTTTTAAAATAATTCTTTAACTCTTATATTATAAAGATCGTAATATTATCTTAAAAAATTCGAAAATAAATTTTAAGAAAATTATTCTATACTTAATCTTAGTTAAGATTAATTAAATTAAAGTAAAGAAAGATATTAATCTTCGATTAATATTTAAATTATAATTAAGTATTAAAATTTATTATATTATATATCTAAATCGAGATAAAATAATATAAGAATTCTAGATATTTAATATTTATAAAACTCGAATTCTTTGAAGACTAGATTATACTTCGAATAAAATAAACTTCTAGTTAATATAATTAAGATTTATACTCTTAAGATATCTTATACTATACTCGAGTTCTTCGAAAATAAAATCTCGAATACTATATCTTTAAGTTAATTATCTAGAGATATATCTTAATTAATTCAAGAATAGAATAGTTATAATTTCTTATTAGCCATTTAAATTCGAGATATTCGAGTTTCTTATAAATATTTTAATTAAGTTTATTTATTATAACCTAAGTCTTAAAAGTATATAAAGAAATTATATAATACTATAAAGATATTATATCCTTAAACTTTTTAAAGATTATTTAAATAATTTATTTATTTAGATAATATTTACTTATCGCTAAAAGTTCGAAAGCGACGAGACTATGTGGGCTTTCGTATTAATAAAATTCACGAAATATAGAAAAGAGATATTAAAGACTTAAAGTGCCTTACTTAAATAGATTTAATATATTTAAAAAGTAGATAATACTTAAGTAATCTTATAAGCTTCGATAAAATTAAGTTTAGAAGAGTCTATCGCTTTATTTTAATATCGAAAAGAAAGTAATAGAGTATAAATAAAAGACCTTTATAGTAAAGTAAAACGATTTTAACGATATTAAGAAATATAATTAGTTTAAGATAGTAATAGTAATAGCGAAGAAAATAAAGACTCTTAGTTATATAGATAGCTAATATAAATATTTATAAATATAATAAAATTATTTATAAGTATAATAGAAAAATTTAAAATTATTATTATTATTATTACGATAATTTCGAAGTAGAAGAAATAATTTTAGAATTTCGAATTAAAAGATAAAGTTTATCTCGAAAGTTTTAAATTTTCGCGTAAGATTTAGTACTTTATAAAGATCTCGAAAATTTTAAAGTATTTTTAAGATTATTTTAAGTTAATTATAAAACTATCGCGAAAGTTTCGAATTATCTTTTAAAGTCTTAAATATTTCGAGTTAATAATAATAGAATTATCTCGAAAATTTCGAATTATTTATAAATTTATTATAAATCTTTTATATATAATAAAAATATATTAAATAACTAAGTTATTAAATTTATTTAAAAAAATTTAATTTATAATATTTATATATTATAAATATTATTAAAAATATAATATTTTATATAATAGATTAGAGTATTTTATATAATAAAGAAAAAAAGCGTTAAAATATAAAAAATAAATAAAAAGTTAAGTTAATTTTATAGTTTCTTTATATATATTAAGATATAAAAAAATAATAAATAAAAAAAATAAAAAAATAAAAAAATAAGTAAGTATATTAATAAAGAAAAGAATTATTATTTAATATATATTTAATATATATAGAATAGTTATTAATATCTACTTCTAGAGAATTTAAATTCTTTTTTAACTCGAAATTATCGTTCGAAATTATCATTCGAAATTATCGTTCGAAATTATCATTCGAAATTATCGTTCGAAATTATCGTTTAAAATTATCGTTCGAAATTATCGTTCGAAATTATCGTTTAAAATTATTATTCGAAATTATCGAAATTATAGTTACGATAATTTCGAATCGCTTAAATTTTTATTAAGAGTAATTATCTCGAATAATTATTAGATAATTTTAAATTTAAGTTTATCGTATTTATTAGCTAAATTTATATATATAAAGAATATATTTAATATAAGTTAATAACTGTTTCTTTAATAGTAATAACCGTCCTTAAAACTCGAATTTTTCGCTATAGTAAAAATTCGCGAAAAATTCGCGCTTCGCGCTTTTATAAATTCTCTTAAAGTAATATCTATATATTAATATCTATTAATATTTCAGCTATTTTTAATAGAAATCTTAAGTAATATTATTATATTTATTAAGAATAAATAAGTAATTAAGCTAGCTATATATAACGCTATTAAAATATTCTTATATTTGCGAAGCGAAAATATCGAATTCCGGTTGTTCTAATTATTTGATGCTAGGCGGTAGGGCTTAGCGTGGGTTACCGTCCAGCCGCGCCTGGACGGTTACCAGACCCCGTTGAAGGCCACATTTTTTTTTTTTTTTTTTTTTTTTTTTTTTTTTTTTTTTTTTATAAAAATCTTTTTTTTCCTTAATTTTATTTTTTTTTAAAAAAAAAAAAAAAAAAAAACCCAAAAAAACCAAAAAAAAAACCTATATTTAAACCCCCCCCCCCCCCCCCCCCCCCTTTTTTTTTTTTTTTTTTTTTTTTTTTTTTTTTTTTTTTTGGGTTGGGGGGGGTTTTTTTTTTTTTTTTTTTTTTTTTTTTTTTTTTTTTTTTTTTTTTTTTTTTTTTTTTTTTTTTTTTTGGGGGTTCGCCTCCCCCCCCCCCCCCCTTTTTTTCTTTTTTTTTTTTTCCCCCCCCCCAAATGGGGGTTTTTTTTTTTTTTTTTTTTTTTTTTTTTTTTCCCTTTCCTTTTTTTTTTTTTTTGGTTTTTTTTCTTTTTTAAAAAAAAAATATTTAATTTCTCCTTTTTTTTTTTTTTTTTTTTTTTTTTTTTTTTTCTTTTTGGGGGGGGGGGGGGGGGGGGGGGGGGGGGGGGGGTGGGGGGGGGGGGGGGGTTTTTTTGTTGACTTTTTTTTTTTTTTTTTTTTTTTTGGGGTTTTTTTTTTTTGGTGTTTTTTTAAAAAAAAAAAAAAATTTTTTTTTTTTTTTTTATAAAATTATATGGGGGTTTTAAAAAAATTATTTTTTTTTTTTTTTTTTATTAGAAAAAGGGGGAAGTATTTTGTCCCCTACTAGGGCCTCGCATTCGTGGGAACCCTTCGACTGTTTAATATTATGGGCACGTGGTCGGAGGTTTATGGCCCGTAGAGCACTGCGTTGCATGTTTCTGGACATTTTCTGGCAGACTTTCTTGGCTCGTTGCGTATGAGTGCACTACATCTGGAAAATGCCTACACACAAGACTGCCGCTTCTTCGGGCAGCTTGCCTGCGGATACAATCATACTTTCTTGCTACCCAGCGTATTGTACACAACCCTAAGAGCCCGCTCTTATGTTTCTCGATAAATGCAGTCGCGTCCAAGCTTCAAATTAGGACCCCATGCGCCTACATAACCTGACCTGTGTATACGAACACCCTCCATTGATACTGTTTACGCTGTATCACCAAACAAATCCCCAATGGACCCGTACCCAGACGTAGGAGTAAGATCGGAACTTGTGGGCGGAGGAAGTTTAACGCGTTTATTGATCTCACTCGCCGCTTGCCAGATAAAGACGCCAATGCTGTTCAAGTCGCCTGGATGACCCAGTCAGTGAATCCAACCAGAGAGGTGCAAGGGAGACAGTTCGGTTGGATGACGTGGGAGGCCTACCTGCAGGATACCACCCAGGTTGATTAACCTCCGGCTGACTACATTCCGCATAGATCTCCAGGGCGTTCTGGTATAGTTCCGCAAAAGAGCTAATGTCTGAGCCTGCAGACTTGGACGGTGTCTCGCCGGGCAATTCTCCTTCGACGAACATGTTGCGCATGGCGATGACGACGTAACAGGTCCCTAGTTCCAGAGTCAATGTACTGGTCAACTTGGGTCTGATCAGCACCATTTATTTGACGCACCAAAAGCCACCTTCAGGGGCACCCTCTGAGTGGCTATTCCATGAACAGGAGTCACGCCTGAAGCTAGGAACTCGTACTTGGTGCCATCATGATCTAGAGTATAGTCTGTGAAGAAGAGCTCGAGGGCTTTGGGACAGTCGCCGCTGTCGAATTTCTCGCTGGGCTGGAACCATTCGGCGTAGTCCGGTAGGGTGGCGCAGTTGGGTATCGGTGCTCCCAGTTTGGTGGAGCTGAACGTGAATGTAGCGCTTTTATCGGCGGAAGATGTAACATTAGTGTTGACCATAGAGGCAGTATCTATGACGTTGACGAGAGAATTGTAGCCGACGATGCTAACGGGCGAGCATTCAGACTGTCGGGCGATAGAAAGAAGGCAGAGCGTTTTGAACCATAAGGGCAGATTTGAGATGGACGGGAATGCCATGTCAGCTATTGTTTGCGAGGATACTAAGAAAGAATTGCTAGAATTTACAACATATCAACGTGTATATAAGAAATTGACTGTGTAAAGGAGTGCTTGTAGTCCTTAGATGTGCACGGGCTTGCCTGTGGCCCTCACGCGATATGCTGGCGGCTCTTGGAGCTAAATGCGAGAATGTCGGTAAGAATTCGAAGGGTAATAGACATCTTACGAGTCGCGCCATATAGCTGGCTTCCATATCTCGGCAACAAGCATGCAAACCATGCGAGCCGTTTTAGAGCTAGGGGACGATATTTCAACGGAGCAGCGTCCGCATCTCTACCGCCCAAATGACGATAGCCAGCATGGCGGATATCGAATATGCTTGTTTAAAATACTGCAGCTACTGTCCCCCCACACTGACAATAGCCATAGATCTTGCGAGCCACTCTAGCCAATCTCCAGCTTTAGGACCGTGCAAATACGCGCCTTGGATCTTTTAGAGTGACCACAACTCTTAAAGCTTCGTGATTTATGCTTCATTCCCAGGTAGGCGATCCTGTCATTTCCAGGCGTGGGCGCTGGGAAGACTATGAGCAGGCAGAGGACTTTGAGGGGTTGTTACCGGAACGTGCGATCACTTTCGCTGTTTTTCCCTTATCCCACTATCCTATGAACCATTGAACTTGATCCTATGAGCTCTTAGGCGTGATTGTGTATACCACCCCTCAAATCCGGCGTCTGTCTCTTCCAGGCACCAAAAGAGAGCCTTCTCCCGAACGAACCTTATGTATGGGCGCTTTCTCGACATAACTCTTATTGTGCCATGTCTTCATCCTCTTGAGGTCATTTGATATTGGTTCTTCGGGCTTGACATCCTTCCAGCCTGGTGCGGAAAGACCCTTCTCTTCGAATTCCTCATCACTGATGATCTTGATAACCCTGACCTTCCACTTTCCGACTCTGATTATGAGCGTATTGCCACCAATGATATATTTCTCCGTCTCCTTCCCTGGCCAATTTGCAGCTGGGGAGAAGTCAACTTGCTGGCCCATTGTGCCAGTTCCACCAGGCCTCGCGCCTAGGTACGCGCCCTTTTTCGATACCAGTCGGACACCTTCGCTGCGAGAAGCGACGAATCCAGCGTGGTAGAGAACGCGAGAGATAGGTTGATTGTATATGAGAGATTTGGGGAGTGTGAGGCTACTAGTTGGGGCGTTATCTTTGCTGATAGAAGGTACAGCCTTGTCGACGTGGTCCGTCGATTGATTTCCATCGTCGTCAGTCTGTGGGTTGGAGTCAAAGGACCTGTTGAATATCTTGCTATGCTCTTGTTCGGCTTCGTCGGCTAGCTTTTCGCCATGGACAATCTTGAGCACTTCTTTGGCCAATTTGTGTTGGGCAATGCGTTTGGGTGGTGCTCTTTTGTGTTCTTCCATAAGGGTCTCTAGGACTTCGAGAGGTTCGAAGGTGAAGAGCTTGAGATAACGATGGACATCTGAGTCTGCGGTCCTAAGAAAGAACTTTTTGGGATCAGCACCTGCTTGAGTGGGCAAGGGAAGTCATCATCACCTGATATAGATCGAATCCGCTGGTCATCTCCCTGTCTAGCCATATCGCATTGCCCTCACTCTTGCCAAATTTCGCACCAGATTTAGTTGTCAAGAGAGGAACCGTGAAACCCATTGGTCTCTTCAAGAAAGCCTCCCTCTTTTCGAGCTTTTCCTCTTCCTGCCTGATGAGTGGATCGTAATGATTGTGTCTGATGTGGTTGATAGCGTCTATACCGGCGACGATATTTCCAAACTGGTCTGATCCTCCAACTTGTACCTGTATGTCCTTCGTAGAATACATATGCCACCAATCCCAGGATTGCAGTAAAGGATATGTAAATTCCGAAAAAGACATGCCTTCTTTCGACTCCGTTCGATTCTTCACCCTAGAAGGAGTCAGCGCTCCGAGGGTTCTAAGAAACATGGCCACGACTCACTCACGTGTCCCTTCCTAGCATAGTCCCTAGCCTGACACCCGAGCCCAACAATTTCAAGAGCTCAATGGCTGGCAGCTTGTTCAGCCAGGCATTATTGTTGGTCACCTCTTTCCTCCACGCCCATTCCCAATAATATCCATAGCCTCTTGCTCTGTGTTCAGCATGAGCCCATATTAACTTTAGCTGCATATGAACCTGCAGCATGTTGACCTTCCGCACTGAGGAATGCTGCACTTCCCGAGTCGTCGTTCGTCCAGTGGGATCTCCAATCTGTGCGGTGGCGCCTCCAAGCTACAATTGTCAGTCAGACTGCGCATGGAGTCAGATAAAAGGTTGCCCACCAGAGAGCAGGTATGGAAGCCATGTATGTACATCCAATACAACACCATCAACGGCAACAGATGTCCCACATGCATAGATGGTGCTGTAGGGTCTACTCCAACATATATCCCAACCCGCTTCTCTGTCAGCAATCGATCCAGGTCACCTCTTTCGCTGGTAGTGTGTTAGAACCATGTGTCCTTGCTATGTCGTGTATGCCATGATATCTCACCCTACTATCTGGTTGACATATCCCCTCTTCTCCAGTATGGTCAACATGCTTTCCTTCCTCCCAGCCTTGATCTCTGTGGCTTGACGCGCCCATGCTAGCTTTGCTTCCAATGTTTTCTTGGTATAACTCTGCGTGATGGACCGTCTCTGGCTTACCGGGCTGAAGGTGCGCAGTCGACTTGCACATGAGGGGCATAGGTATCGCGAGTTTTGTGATAGCCCGAGAGCACTATGAGGAATCATTTATTAATGTTCAAAGACTTGAAGATGTGCATAATGCAAAGCAAAGCCAGGGAGAAAAACTAGTCGCGCTTAGCAGCGGAAATATTTCCGACGGCTAGACTCGGACCATCGGATGTTCGAGGGGCACGGATGCAAGGGGCCATCATATCTGAACCAGGAGCAAAACATGCAGCAGCATGGTCACGAATGATCTGAATGGGAAACCGTTCCAACTGAAATTCGTCAGAGCAGCTCAGATGCAACTATTCGCAAATGCAATTTGTGATCCGCCATTGGGATCGACCACAGTTGTTCCCTACGGAGAAACGGTACTTTTTGTACTACGTAGAGAACGGACTACAATGAACTGATATATGCCAGGTCAAATTCACAATCCTTTTAGAATCCAGCAGATCCTTCCCTGAACAGCCATGGGAAGCCATACTCTGGCACAACGGTCACGAGAACCACGAGTGGCGTGAATTGCGTCTGGAGGAGACACAGACAACTACTGGCCCTGTAACATGGCCCAATGCTCGAGTTGAGTGGCTCTGAGCTTACATGGACAACAGCTTGTGGTCGGCTCCAAAAACAGAGCCGTAGTGTACCGCCGCTTCTTCTCAATTGATCTACCAACTCCGTCCAACCTCCATGATTCTGTGCAGTTCACGCTAAAGTATCGCATCGCATCGTCCCATGGTTGGAAGTGGGTGAACGACAACTCGTCTTTCACAGATGGAGAACTATATTACCAGCCTGAAAAGCCACCTACCGAGTTGACAAGCTATCTCAAGGACCTTAGTCCTGATTTCTCTGTCCAGTCTGTCCCAAGCGAATCCCCAGATGCTCAAGTATGGTCAATCACGACAGCTGTGAAAGCAGCGGAAGGCGAGACTTCTGGTTGGACTGAAACAAGCCTCGGTGTTCCAAGGAGCTTCACCCGATGGTTCGCGCTGGTGAGGATCTGGAGCCCGTGGCTTGCGCCTCGACATGGCAAAGGAAACTTCCAACCCCAGGAAGATGCCATTCTCTGCTCTTTCTTGCGCTGGGATGGCCTTCACCTGGTCTTACTTGCGGTCAGTGGGATTGATGATGTCTTGACTATCTTCAAACATGATGGCCATGGAAATGTCATCGCCTCATCAAGGAATGATAGCCCGATGGACGGCCAGACCAGGATTGTTGCCGCTGTTGCCCCGAATTTTGAGTCAGCTAATGCTGCGGTGATGTATCATGCGCGCAAGCTTGTCCGCGGAGATGAATATATGAGTAATGAAATCAAGGCTGAGATGAAAACCGCTATTGAGAACGATGTTAAGGCTGAATGGATGGACAATTGGTACGATGGATTGACTTACTGTACCTGGAATGCGTTGGGCCAAGACCTGAACGAGAACAAGATATACAACGCGTTGGATATTCTCAAGCAGAACAACATCAAAAGTACATTTGAGTCCTCAATCAATTTTGCGTTCAAGCTTATAGGTTTCAGTCACAAACTTGATCATCGATGACAACTGGCAGTCTCTTGTAAGTTTTGGCGCAGGATGGATGTTATTCTTGACTTTGACTAAGCATACCAGGACTCCCATGGCGAACATCAGTTCAACCGAGGCTGGACCGATTTCGAAGCAAATAAGGAAGGCTTCCCACATGGACTGAAGCATACAATCAAGAATATTCGAGAAGATCACCCAAACATCCAACATATAGCCGTCTGGCATGCCATTGTGTGTCCGCCCCTTAGGTCCAGACAATGTCATGGAAATAACAGTCAATGCAGGCAGGATACTGGGGAGGTGTTTCTCCGGATGGGAGTATTGCTAAAAAGTACAAGACTGTTGCAGTTCGCAAAGAGAGGAGTCTGATTCCAGCAGAAACAGTGACAATGGTGGATGCGGACGACATCGACAGGATGTACAACGACTTCTACAAGTAAGTTCTCCAGACTTTCATCACCTTCATGACCACTAAAACACAGCTCCTAGATTCCTCCTCTCTTGTGGCGTCGACTCTGTGAAAACGGACGCTCAATTTGCTCTCGATCTTCTCGCTGATGCGCCTGATCGCCGCCGCTTCATCAAGGCCTACCAAGACGCCTGGACCATCAACGGTCTCCGCTACTTCTCCATCAAGGCCATCTCATGCATGTCACAGATCCCTCAGATATTGTTTCACACCCAATTACCTATCAACAAGCCACGTATCATGGTCCGCAATAGCGATGACTTCTTCCCGGGCATACCTAGTTCGCATCCTTGGCATATCTTTGTCAATGGTCATAACTCACTTCTGACAAGCCATCTTAACATATTGCCAGACTGGGACATGTTCCAAACATCGCATCCCTACTCCTCCTTCCATGCTGCTGGTCGCTGCGTCTCTGGAGGTCCCATATATTTCACAGATGAACCTGGGCAACACAATTTAGACCTGATCGCGCAGATGACTGCCCGGACCATTCAAGGTAAAACGATCATTCTTCGCCCCTCTGTCATTGGCAAAGCCGTGGGCATCTACATCGGGTACGAAGAAGAGAGGCTTCTCAAAGTGGGTACCTTCACTGGCGGTGTAGGTGGCACAGGTATACTAGCTCTGTTCAATGTCAGTGAACGCTCGCTGTCAGAGCTAGTCAATATCAACGCTTTCCCCGGGGTCGGCAGCGGCGAGGAGTATGTCGTGAGAACGCACACCACAGGCGAAGTCACGCATCCTATGAAATTGAGTAGCGAAACTCCCGTCATCTCTCTGGAGGTGGAGGTCAAAGGCTATGAGATCCTTTCCGCCTACCCTCTCCACGTATTTCCAATTCCAGAACCCTCCATACCAGACCCTTCAGCTACGAAGGTCGCTGTGTTGGGTCTGCTGGGCAAGATGACCGGCGCGGCCGCTGTTGTTAGGTCCGAGACGCGCCTTGAAGACAACGGTAGGCTGCGCATTGAAGTGGCGTTAAAGGCACTAGGAATGCTGGGGATCTACGTCTCTACTCTGCATCAAAAGGTGGTGGAAGATGATGTCTTGGTGATGATTTCCGAGAAGGTGGTACCCATGCGCACGGTCAAGATTGCTGAGCAGGCTCCGGTGCTGGAGGTGGATGTGGAGACGGCGTGGGACGAGATGGGCCTCGAGGCAGGGTGGAGCAATGAGGTCAGGGTGCTGGTGCTGGTGTGATAGTTGAGCGAGAATTACGTGCGAAAAGTATCGCTTACGGGGACGTGTTTCGCAAACGTCAAGATTGCAAAAATCATGTTAAATCGATAGGTTCTGTAACGAAGTCTAATGTGAAAACGAGCCTTGAATGTTGCTATAACGAATTGAAATATGATGCAATGACAAACTCAGTGCAGCCATCCTAACACCTCTCTTTCAATGTACAGTGTGTAAGATAAATACCAGCAACCGGTCCTAGTCAGAAACTCCCGTACTACTCTCCGCTCAGAGAAACCGCACACACCATATAGCCCCACCTTAAACAAGACCGGTCCGGTCCACGCATGAAGCAATCCGAGAAAGCTGGGCGGCCGTTCGGCCACAAAGGTTCCATTACAGATAGCCAAATGTGGCCACCGCAGCCCCCCAACCAAGCACACACCCATCGTTCATCGAGGCTACAACCCACAAGCAGAAACCCGACACAGGGCGTCCAGTTACAGCGGTCATTTTCACCATCATCATGGAATGCGAAGCCTGAGCCTGGAAATCTTCCGTCACACCCGAACGACACAAGTCCAAGTGCACCATGCACCTCGCAAACGTCTCGCCATCCCCAGTCTCGGTGTGCCCTCGGCGCCGATTGTGATATGTAGATTTACACAACATCATCGGTCTTTGATGGATAGCTGATCAGATATAGTCGACGGACGCCAAAGCGAGCGCAAAAAGCCAGTTGCGCCCGTTGGAGTTGGTGGGATGCTGGCACAAGTTTGGGAAGAAGGAGGGGAAGGCTCAGCGGAGCTCAAGTTTGTTCTCACCGACTTTTCCCAAAGGGAGAGGTGCCGATACGCAAGCATTCTATGAGAAGGCTGAAAGTTCGGCCAATCCTCTGAGCGCTTGGAGGGTGGTAGCGAAGTAGTGCTTCGTTTAAGCACCATGGAGTCTCGTGACGGAAGGCTCTTCTGCAGGCGCCTTCAAATCCTTCGAGAGTCTCCGAGCCACTGCTTTAGAGTGTACCGTTGGCAATTAACTTTCGGATCGGAGAAACTGGTCTCGATCTGGCGACTTTTCCGGGGTTCTGTAGGAACATACTTTGAATGACTTGTTCACGCTCACGGGGTTCTTGCCTGCCTGGGGGGGTGTTATTAATGATTTCTGATGATGAGAAAGGTGGGACTTGAAAGATTAGAAACAAAAGAAGATTTTATGCAGTCTAAAGTCGCGTCAAGAGCCCTGCTGCTCAGGTGGTTCTTATATCCCACCTCCAAAATATTGACTCTGAAGGTATGGAATTAGTGTACATGACGACAGGCTTCCTTGCTTGCCGATACGTATCGAAACATCTCCTTGATATGTCAGTTTGATTACGCTGGCGGAAAGGCGGCTGGCGCGAGTTTTTGACGATCACGTTCGTGTTTAACAGTAATGGGAGCTAGACAGAAATATCAACCAAGGTCTGCAGCGTCGATCCGATGGTGAGCTCAAACCACTTGCAATCTTTAATTTTAGGGTAGGTCAATGATGAAATTGGCGATGAGTGCAAGATATCAGGTGCGCTGAGAGTATGAGGTGATGAGCAGCAGTTGTACTCCAGAGGCGTATATCGTTTCTCTGCATAGTTGATCCACAGCTCCTCGTTGTTGGAGTTCCAAAGGCGGATGCTGACATTGGTTTCCTGGGCTTCGATCCCTACGAAGGCCAAGATGTTGGCCGGAAATCACGCCAGCCCTTATAGAGCTGATCACGGGGTAACAGCAAATTTGTACACAGACAGCTGCACTCTACATGCAACAAATCAAGTCCAATAGTTGGTTTATTGTGGTGCCTCTATGCCTTCTGTTGATACTCATGATCATTTCAGCCCCAAGCCGATACCAAAGGACTGCCCTTGGCAAAAAGTCGGCCCTCAGAATGATACTCTGCAAACGACCAAGGGGACTAGAGCCCATTTCCTAGAGAGATCAACACTTGGCCCGTGGTTTATACCCGTTGATCACGACGGCGGCTTCGGAAGCTATAACAGATAACCACAGGAGAAGTGGAGCTAGACGAATCAACCGAAGGCTCTCATGTACGTCAACGGCTGGAAGTTCTGCATGCTATCTGCAGCCTCGGGGAACAAAGAAGCACTAGTCATCGTGCTTCGGGAACCAGGGCATCCCCTCGCCCGATGGTTGCACTCGCAGCATGGCAGGAGGACTCTATATTTTATTGAAGAAGATGGGATTGATTTGTTCTTTTTTGTTCTCCGGACACAAGAGACAATATCCTATTCTCCAAATAATCCAAGGTGGGAGGCATTCGCCACGACGCAGATCAATCTTGCTGTGGTTCAAGGCAATTGTGCAGAAACCGAATCAGACTGCTTGAATAAGTGAGGGCGTGGGGACTTGTTTTTGTTGCACGCCAAACTTTCCGCTGAATGTCAGTCTATCAGTCAAAGTAAGACCCTCAGAAGACTTCTCCTATCCAACCACCGTCGACTACTTTACCCAACGAGGACCATTCCCCTGCCCCAGTGTCCCTGGTTGGGCAATTTACATACCGTACCTACTACTTGCGACCGCCCTCAGGCATCTTCTCTCGATCTCTAGTGCAGCGCGCTACTTTTGTCATCGGGGAAATAACTCTCAAAATCATCATACAGGTGGCGCTCCAAGTCAATTCAAAATTCATGGTGGCCAGTGAACGGCTTACCGCTCTTCTCGTCATAACAGCTGATGCAATATGGCCGCCAGTATGTGCCGTCGCCGTGGCCTAGAGGTTCTACACCAGGAAGACGCAGACTGCGAAGTTGGGGCCCGACCACACCACTGGCTCACCATCCCAGCATTGGTAAGACATAGTGCTGCAAGTGGGAAGAGGGATTCTAAAACTGATGGTATTCGTTTTACAGATCTTGTTGACTGGGATATGTGCTCCGGCACTTCAAGCTACGCCCAGTAGATGTTCGAATTCGCCTCTGTCCGTCCTGAAGGCGTCGCTCTCCATTCAATTGGGTATCCGACTCCCAAACCAGCAAGCCCTTACGCTGAGTTTCACTCTGCGTCATATCAGCAGCAGACGACTCGAAAGGTGAAAACAACCAATATTTTGCATGAGGGAACGTTCACCCGCTGACAAGCTGCTAGGTCTTGTGGTCAATCGAGCTAATGCAAATACCGCGTTTGGCCCTGATCAAGCTCAGCTTCATGTTATTCTACAAACGCATCTTCGCCAAGGGCAAAGGTAAAGCCTTCAAAGGCCTCATACACGGAATGGTCGGCCTTATCGTTTGTTGGATTATCGCGTTCTCCTTTAACCACCTTTTCGTTTGCAAGGCGCACCGTTCCCATTACTGGACATCGCTTGCCAACGAAAAGGAAGACTGCAACAACTCGACGCGACTGCATCTCGGGTACGCTAGATCGGACTTTTGCTTCGACGTTGCTATCCTACTGATCCCTATGCCTTTGATATGACGCTGCTGGATCCCAGGATGGTAGAGAAGCTTATTCGCAAATCCAAGACTGAGATCTGGTCGCTGCACGTGTCAACGGGCCGCAAGATTGGTGTCACAGGCATCTTTGCGTTGAATTTGTTGTAAGTTGACACCACCGTACTACACGTTGTAGTAACCTAGCTGACATCGAGAAGTACCGTCGAAGCGTCAATCACGAGAACAGTCTTATTTATTCAGTCACTCAACGTTGAATATGTAGCCAAAAGCGATATCGACTGTGAGTGTAAGCCATGCTAGTGCCAAGCGTAGGCTAACGGTTGGAGAGCAGTTTTCTCGACGAACGGAGTATACTAGTGCTTTATAGAAGCAGGTCTGGGCTTGACTGCAGCCTGCTTTCCATCGTGGTACGGTTTATTCCGCACTAAAGCGCTCAAGAGTCGGTGCTGGCTGGCCCCTGCAGAACCAGCGTTTCCGGAGGTATTACAGCTTATCGTATTAAGGGGACGCAAGGCACGGATCCACCACATCACATGCGGAGATTCTGGCGTCTGTGTCTCAAGACGTGGAGACGGAGCCTCTCCCGAAGCCAAACCAGATCAGGTTCCAGAAGGTCTTTGAAACCGAGGACGAGCCGAATGCTGGTCATAGCTGGTTTTGCTTGCGTGATGGGTGGCTCGCACACGTGGAAATATATCTGTATAGTCTTCGTGCTAGATAGAGGAGTCAAGACTATGCAGTCAATGAGTTCCGATCTCCAAATTTCTGGAGCTGATGATAGCTTTGATCTTTGCGCATTCCCTCATTTCCTCCTAATGGCCAAATCGGTCTCAACCACGACGCTTGTCGCATCATAATATTTCTCTTTCAGCACCTTTTCCAAAGCCAAGTTCTTCGCCTCTTCCCGATCACCTTAAATGACTCTCCGAATCGATCGGCCACAGGGTTCAGATTTCTATTGCATCGGCTGAGAAGCGTTCCCAATACACAGCGAATCGATCCCTACAAAACAGTGGATTTTTGACTGCGTTGCTATGGGCAGGCTCGACAGGGTATGGGAACGTCTTTGAGAGAACGGCCCGACGCACTAGGGACCCGTAAAATAATCGTGGCCGCAGTGAAGACCATCGAGGCTCCCGGATCATGTCCTCTTCGACTTGTGCGGTAAGCCACCAAACCTGCAGATGTCCCAGTCGTTGTACCGTACATGAACCACAAGCAACACCGCCTTCGAGGAGTGGCCGCTGCCGATATGAGCATGATTCAGCAAGGCGACATTCCTGCGCCCACGCGGCATTGCCGAATAGCATCCAGAGATTGCAATCCCCAGCGGACAAGCCAACAGAGACCGCGAAGGCAATACTGTATCAGGTGAGTACTTTCCCGCGTCGTCGAAGTAAGACTGCCAAATTACTTCCACTGCTCGGGAAAAATCAACAGCCGCTAAGTTAACTATATAAGTGACGCGGTTGCCGCTCCCAGGGGCGACCCGATACCAGCGCATCAACTACTTTACTTTAGGGCAGTAACGTAACAATTCGTACGATGCATTGCGATCACTGCCATAGTACTCTGCACCCCCATCCTCTACTCGCCCAATCAAATCACCGGACACTTCGCTACGGTGAGCTCACGCGATAAAGTAAGGTCAATTGCCTGTACTAGTACGTCCCGAAACATCTTACCACAGCAGTCTTGAAAAAGCCGAGGAAGTCCTTCGACACTGACACCTTTTAGCCCTTCCGCCGCAAATCAAATGCGTCTTACTCTGGCACTCGGTAATTACCCCCCATCACGTACCACCTCTCGACTCGTCCGCGTTCGGAACCACGTGCTGGAGATTGTTAGTCGTAGATGGAGGGGCAGGGTCACGGTCGTGATGTTTTGAGAGTCCGGAGAGCGATGGATAAATAGGCCTTGCTGGGAGGTCGATCTTGCAGTATCTCCACGTAACAAAACGGGGATTCCTTTGAAGGAAGGGGGGAGAGCTGGGCGGGATCGAAGTGATGGCTGATACAGTAGCTTCTGTAATCTTCGGCCCGTGAAAGGTGCGTCGGTACGTAAGTAATGCGGAAGCCTGGCGGCGAGCTGGGTTTTGACTCGTGCACGGGTATTCTTCTTCGAAGTTTGCAGTTCGTCGTCGGTTTCAAATCGTGCTTTGGGTTCTTCTTGATACTGACTCATTGCCCCTTCGTTACATGTTATATTAATCCTCTTAGCCACATTTTTATACGGCTATAAATCGTCGATCTAGTCTCAGCTTGGCCCCACCGGCCTTGAGGTGGGTCTATAGGAAACCCTGCCAAGACTTATTTTTGGTGTATTGCCCGATATGTAATATTCACACCCTGCGTACATATGATCCTCAACAAAAATGCGCAACTACGTGATATGGCCTTTTGGAATTCTGAAAAGGTCGAATAAATAGTCAAATAGGCCTTCGTAGGGGCTGTGGTGCAGTGGTTAAGAAGTAGGCTTCCAATTCAATTCCACTAAAAAACCAGCTAACTCAGCCATAGCAGCGGCACCAGTACTCAAGAACGCCGTACGTCTCAACAGACTCAGGCTGCGGTAGCCCGATTAGCTGAAATAACCGAGACATCTCTAGGCTGCGGTAGCCCAATTAGGTGGAATAGTTGAGACCTCTCCATGGCTGCGATAGCCCAAATAGGTGGCATGGTTGAGACCTCTCCATGGCTGAGACCTCTCCATGGCTGCGAGGAACCAAATAATGACTTTTTCTCTTTGCTCCAGAACTGGTCCGCCAAATGTTTTAAAACTTCGTATTCATCAGGAGGAAGGATGTTCCTGCAAGGTATAAAGAGGTCAATATATATAGTTCGAAGATACCTCGCTGTCGTCGTCAGAGAAAAATCGCGTACCTAAGCGCCCCACAGTCTCCTCGTACGCTCAAGTCCATTTTGAACGCGTCAAGCGCGTCAAAACCATTCAAGGTATGTGTTTTATGCTCCCTCCAACTCCTGAGTAATGCACTTTCGAGTTGATGGATCTGTATGTAGGGGGATGGCTCCAGTGCTCGATTTCCATAAGACAGTGACACGGTCAAACTTGGATCAATCATTACACCCGACTCGTTATATGATCTTTTAATGATGCTGAACACGATGCGCCATCGTCTGGAATTTAATCATCGGAGGGTGATCGGCTGGAGGTGGGTGCTGTAATCGTCAGCGGAGAACGCGTGTCGGATGAGCTTAGCGACAACAACGAGCTATCCGATCATAATAAAAAGTGTATGTACTTGTTTAGCGACCTCGAAAGGCCTATTGCCCCCAATTATATCAAAAGATAATATGGTGATGGCTGGAAAATTGAGGAAGTCGCGACTTCCCGTTAACGGGGTAATTATTGCGGTGGGCCCATACAAATTAACGGTCAATGTAGCGATTCGGGGTTTCCTACTCAGACTCTAAGGGAGGGGTATGCCGTAATGAGCTTGCGATATGATTGGCCCCGAAGCGAGGCACGAGTGTAGGGCTGGCCATAGGTACCCCGGCTAGCCGTGAGTCTGAATTACTGAGACTACGAGTTTGCCAGTCCCGGGCCATAACCCTATCCGTTTATGACCGTACTTTACAATACACAGGCGACTCAACGGCTAGAGCACAAGTTCGTCATTTGTTGTATTGCTCCACACTACTTTGGTATACATTTCGCATCTTGAAGCTCAAACTAGATCCGATCTTCAACCTCCTCCACTCCATGCCCGCCACCTATCCTAGCTTCCGAATCCCACCGCTTGAAATGTCCCGGCCGGTTCGTGCTCAGATCCCCGTGGATGTGCAAGCCCGGCTTGAAGTCCAACGTTTCGCTCGTCTTCCGTTCCTGCGCGTGTTGCTTCACCTCTCGCTCGATATTGTCCGAGCCACCGGCGCCCTCGAAACTCTGCAGCGGTAGCATGTCTTCTTCTCGGAGCACACTCTCGTCGAACTTGGCGCCGTATGTCTTGGGTGGTAAGGCGACGGATGGTTTCGGAGCGCTCCACTGATCAGTCGCTGGTTTCGATGGCGTTTTTTCACTTGTCAGGCGAGTGTATTCTTGGACAAGCCATTTGTACAAGGGCCGCAAGGTGGGTATGCAAGCTGCGACAACGCCGAATAAGACTTCCCATGTACGCCAATACCAATTGGGTACGCTTAGCCCTTTATTTTAGTGTCAGTTAAATGGCGTTTTCTGCATCTGCTTGCCGGGGAGTCCTACAGGTTGGGTCATTGGTTACGTTTTGATAGTTGAGAATTGTCCGAACTAGCGACAATGAGCCGGTGCTGTCGTTCTGAGTGTCAGTGCCTAGCAATAAGAGCGACGATGTGACTGAAGCTTACATAACACCAAGACCCATAAGCAAGCACAGGCCAACCTTGCTTCGGAGGCTGATCTGAACCTTGCGCAGTATGAGGATTGGAAAAGCTGAGAGGAAGTAGTCGGAGATGATTGATATGACTGGAGGTGGTAAGTATAGATCGACTGATCCTCGGAATATGACTCACTTGCTTGAGAAATGATGATCCTTTCCAGTTGACCTTTGGAAAAGCACTTTCCCGGCAGACTCGAATTCCAAGCTTTATCGAGATGCGGCGTGCATTGGAATATCCATACCAAACTCAGTACTACATTGCTGACGGCGAGGACAAAGATGGCGGCGTATAGCGGTCTAATGAAGGCTTTGGTGATTGTGATGCGCAGAAGCAAGAGGCAGATTGAGATCTTGGTGAATGTCAAAGTCGCAAAGGTCTGTGAGAAGGCCTTAGATAAGGTTTGAGTCGATTAGTATTTGAAGGATGCTGACCTGCAGCCATTCGCCGTAGGAGTATTTCATGAACTCTTGGAATTGATGCTCGGTGAGGTAATACGCAGGTCGCCCAAAGCCGTATCCGATTTGAACAGTGATCAGGCCCATGCCGATAATATGACCAAACTAATACTTTTCAGCAGCCTTCAACCAGACTGCTCGCGAAGCAGGAGACTTACACCGGCAAACACTATACACCAATCGTCCCATCCCACCCTCTTCACAAGCCATATTCGAGTCGCAAAACGTAAGCCGATAAAAATGAGCACGGAGCTTAAGGCAAGTATCGACGTGCCTAGCAACCCGCCCGATCTGTCCGCGTTACCTATTGGGGGAGGTGTAGTTGGCTTCTCCATTCTTGATACAAGAAATCCAAGTACGCAAGGTTCTGGATAATGAAAAAGACTTGGGCGTGAATCTGCCCAATGCGGACTTGAGTTCACACCAGAGAAGAGAATTGTCCCTTTTGAAGCTCGCAAGGGCCGTGATGTGGATAGGAGCGTAAAGTTGATTGATACGGCTATAAGGCGAAAGTAACTGCCATAGATGATATCTATAACGATCGTATCGCAGACTGCAGTGCCTGTGATAGACCGAAGGAACAACAACCGCACACAAGGAGCAGATGAAACAAAGCAGGAAGAGATTGGCTACCTACCGCCTTTTGCACAGCTTTGTCAGTGCTTCTTTCTGCGCGATAGCATAGCCTTGCGCTTGGATCGAGCGACGCAGCAGTGCCACCCTCATGCATACCGATCTAACTGGACTTACGCCCTGCCTAGCGCTTACGGCATCTCGCCCTGCTTACTGTATCTGGCTCTGCCCACTTCATCTCGTCCTACTTACTGCATCTGCCAGAGACAAAGGACGTAGTCAACAAATCATGGTGTGTGTTCCTGCTGCTCCGCATACTGGAGATACTGCGGTAGATAAGGTAAGGTAAGGTAAGGTAGGTGTGGGGTCAAGCCACGCTAGTACTAGTGCGGTAACGTCGCGCCGCTCTTAGGATGCGCAATGAAGTCAGAATCAGCCTAGACAGATTAGCTCCCGTACGGCCACGAGGCAAAAAGAGTTTCAGTCGATCTCCGTCTGCTGCCTATTTTTTTGGTCTGACTGTGAGCGACTTGGGGCTTGGCGTTTGCGAATACTTGAGTGCCAGGAAGGTTCGGATGAATGTTCGCTCAAGTACTGTCACGGGCTGGATTCATGCATATTCAGTCGTCGCTCTCTACTCGATGTGGCTAGTCTCGGCACATGTGCATTGCCAGCTCCATACTCAATCAACATCTTTCCCACCGACCGCATGCCTGCATACAAGTAAAGCCTACAGGCACCGTAACGTAACAGGGCTGTATAAAAGGCATTTATGCTCCGATCAAATCGGTAGGTCACACTGCAACTGCCGGCATATGGAGCAAGCCGACGAGGGGACATATGACCGCGAAGATAGAATCCCTCCGTGCTTGCAGGAAAGTTTAAAGTGCGGGGGTGCCTATTCGCGGTGTGAGCACTGATTGACCAGCTAGTGTTATCATTAGAGCCTCAATATCGAGTCGAACCCATGGGACCGAGAGTCGTGCCGCTAGGCTGTCACCGTTGGAAACATCTCACCGGCGGCGCTAGTGCACGCTAGCTCCATCCCGTAATCGGTGCCGGATTTCATGCATGGAATTCGCTACATACATTGCCATCGTCAATTGCTTGGCGAAGAAGAGTTGATGGAGTCATTCCCAAAGGATGCGAAAGGACTGGGGCATTACTCTAGGGCTAGGGTTCTATCAAACCGAGTGCTGTATGCTCACGAAGTCTATAAGGGTATCTTCTTCACAGTCTGAGTTTTGATATGCTACTGCAAGAAGGACTTCACATACGACAAGGCTGGCTTGTCAGTCCTCCCACCATCGGATTCTGGTGGTGGGAAGAGCTAAATGCTGATGCCAAGCGTACTAAGCATCTAGCGCGTAATTTAGGTCGTCCTTTAAAACCGACCAAGGCATCCTTTGCCCAGATTATCTATCTGCATCAGAACACTGAATTGCTGTCTCTGGGTACTTAGCTATTTCCTACAAAGACTTCACCTCCTAATCCATCATACCTGGTCACCCGGAGCCTGGCGTTATCGAGTTTCAATCACTTTACAATGACACAAATCACCCCTGGTGCCATCAAACGCGTTGCCATTATTGGAGCCGGTCCCTCTGGTCTTGCAGCCGCAAAGTAATGACC
Source organism: Letharia columbiana (assembly GCF_014066305.1). Classification (NCBI taxonomy): domain Eukaryota; kingdom Fungi; phylum Ascomycota; class Lecanoromycetes; order Lecanorales; family Parmeliaceae; genus Letharia; species Letharia columbiana. Next base: position 135,823 of record NW_023501090.1, on the reverse strand, counting down.
CCCCCACCAAATTTGGCTGACTCGCAGTACGCAGAGCTGACATACTTCAGATATCTGCTCGCCGAGAACGCATTTTCAGAGATCATCATATACGAGCAGCGAAATTCTGTCGGTGGCGCATGGAACTACACGCCACTGCCTCCCAAGCGGCAGTCATCTGTCAATGGCGATCTGAATGGATCTTCCGAGCCAAATGCTCTGGACGTCGTAACCGCTAACTTACCCAAGCTCAACACACCCATGTATGAAGGCCTTGAAAGCAACCTGCCGCATATGCTGATGCAGTTCTCGGACACGCCATTCCCAGAAAGGACACAGTTGTTCGCCAGGCGAGACACTGTACAGCAGTATTTGCAGGATTATGCGAGCGATATCATTTCCATGATCAGATTCGGTCATGAGGTCCACGAAGTGAGACCGACGGGAGGCGATGAATCCCATGGATGGGAGATTACCACAAAGGCCACAGCTGAGAGAGAGAGCAAAGTAGAGAGGTTCGACGCGGTCGTTGCTGCGAACGGACATTGTGATTGGCCCTTGTTGCCTAAAGTCGAGGGTCTCGACGCTTGGTGCAAACAGTTCCCGGATTCACTCTATCATTCGGTATCATTCAAAAACCCTAAGGCATTCGAGAAGAAGGTAAGCGAGAATCTCGTCAATTTTTATTCGCTCTGTTCCGTGAAGCAATAGTCTCACTAGGAACCTTATTGATCAATTTAGCGTGTACTTCTCGTAGGCGGCGGCCCCTCAGGTGCAGATATTGGCCGACAAATCGCTAGAGTATGCGAGCATCCTTTCCTCAGCGCGCAGCCGAAGAAATCTCCTTACCATACTGACGAACCGGATACGCGCGACTACTCAACCCTCGTTGCACTGATACCTGATGAGCGCGCAGCGAAATTCGCAGACGGAAGTGTCGAACGCAACATCGATGCCATTATCCTATGCACTGGATACGCCTATTCTTTTCCGTTCCTAGCTCCAATTGATCCGGCCATCAAAGATGAAGGGATCCGAGCACTGCCTCTTTACCAATATATCTTCCACATACAACATCCGACTTTAGCGTTCATAGAGACGCCGGAAATGATCGTCCCGTTCCCACTGGCTGAATGCCAAGCTGCCGTCATAGCACGGGTGTGGTCAAGTCGGCTAACCCTCCCGAATCGACACAAAATGCAGGATTGGCGAGAAAGTGTTGTTCGCGAACGAGGAGCTGCTCGGGAGTTCCACGCCTTGAAACCTCCACTCGACCTGGAGTACATGAAGGAAATGTACGACTGGAGCAGCACGGCCACGGAGACAGCGGCGTGCGAGGGCGGTGCGGGTGGCAAAATGCCGAAACGGTGGGATGCGAGAGCGTGCTGGGTGCGGATGATGGCGGCGGAGATGAAGAAGGCGTTCAACGCGAGAGGCGAAGAGCGATCCAACGTCCTGACTTATGAGGAGTTGGGGTTTCGATTCGATGGCGAGGGGAACGAACCCTGACGGCTTCCCAACGCGTAGACGTGTACGCTTTTATGCAATCATGCTACATAATGAATCACGGCTCCCGCGCCACTCTAGCGTATCGGGTGGTTAGAAAATACTTTACAGTAAAGATTACTCGGAGCCCCAGGACGAAACCCCGTCTCTGGGCTCGCTCCTTTCTCCCTACGTCCATGGTTCATGAGATGGTAGAGCAGTGACATGACACACACAAGCTGAGCGTATTCACTGACGGATAAGCTCTGGCCCAAGACGGTCGAATGACGACGCACTATTGTCGTCATACGGTATCATCTTCACCGACGCCTAGAAGAAGATGCGGCAAGATCCTCGCAACGAAACGGTTTTGAATCAGCCGGCTTTTATGGTTACTACCGGTTCCAGCATCCCACGCGGTGCCATTTCGAATCCGTGAGAAGCGGCCGCTTTTCGGAAATCACACACTCGCCAAAGCGGTAGTAGGAGGTACTTGAGCAGCGTCTCATAGCTCGCATCCTGATGCGAGCTCATGTTGATGTGGGAACGAGGCTGAGTCTGTCATGTGGCATTGTTTTATGTTTGCTGGATTGGAGCTCGGGGCTTGGAATTTTGAGCGCGGAGAAGGTGGCCAGGGTGTTATTCTACACTTCGCAGCTAGGTATGTTGTGTTATGTACTGTAACCCTATGCTGAAGCACATCCGGCGTCGCTGTTGAGATGCCGAAGCCTGGTCTGGCATTGCTTGAATAAGATCTCTGCAGGCCGCCTCTTGAGATATGTGACTATGGCTTTGACGACCGAGGATTTAGAGCGTTGTACTTCTTTTCTGGGATGTTTGTCCGACAGGGTCTGGATAAGGTCCGGCATTCGATTTACAACGGTTAAGGATAAGAATGTTTGGCTTTTGTAGATAGCATAAAGACCTGAATGGAATGGAATTACCAAGCGCTTGTTGCCTCTAGTAAAAGCTGGTGGTGGGGGATGACGGAGGGGTGGTGAATGTGATGACCCTTTGACCCTGTTGGACTATTGGAACGCCCCTTTTACCCTCAAAGAGACCCAAAAGATCGAGCCAGTAAGACCATCGACGATGACGGGCACCAATTCACCACTGAAAGTACGGACTCCAGTCCATCTGCCGACTAGTCCACAGTGGACTGGTCTATGGATGGACGGACTATATATGGATCAGTCCAGATGTCTGGACGGACTAGTTCCACTATTAGTCCAGATATAAATTTGTGTGAATGAAATTGGTGGTGTATATCCGGGTATAACGGGCGTATTTTTAGTAGCAATGGGGTTATATGATTACAGATCAGAGAGCTACCTAGTCTTAAGGCCGAGGTTATAGAGCTCTTAAAGTGTCTGAAGTTGTGGTTTCATTGGGTCTCTTTATCGGGAAAAATCTATATGCTATTATCAGTACTTTGGAGGAAGATATTTTAGAAGTTATAGAGGAGTAGTCGAATCGGTCTATAGATTAGTCTAAATATATTTAAACCATTGAGCATTTGGACCGACTGTGGACTGTGTAAATAGCTTCATTTTGGACTAGTCTAGGCCTGTGGACGGACTAGTCGGACTATTGGGAGCATCGCTTGAAGTTCTGAGCTTCTTGATATACCCTAAATCTACCGATACCGTCTTCCACGTCATCTGAGAGCCCCCAACCCCGCTTCGAGCCAGCCTCGCCCTTCTCAGTATCTTACTAAACACTTCTATTATAAGTGGTTCGACTCTTTTTCTGTCCATACGGGGTTGGTACTACACTTCTAGGATCCGCCCTTTGTATCTCCGTCCCTTGGCGGATAGCAACTGATTCCTCAAATTCGCGCAAACGTGATCGGAATCAAGGTGAGCAAACTACCTCAAAACACAACATAAAGAGGCGAGAGGATGTATGTAGCGAGATGAAGACTATCTACTACGCCGTGCCTATCTCCTTTATACCGTATGAATCTCCTTGCGAATGGGCTGTTAAGAGTTAAGAGGCAGCGCGTCCTCCCGAATCTCCTGCCTTGAATTTTCATCCATTTCAATTCCATCTGCACGGTCATTATCCCTTCGATCCTCGACATGACCAGGCTCTTGCCGCTCACGGTCGCTTTGCTTTTCGCCGGTGCTGGCCAGGCTGCTCCGGCTCCTCAAGTCGCATCCACACTCTTTGCTGATCCTTCTACGACACCATCCGCCTCACTATCTAGGTCCCTTGGACCGTCAGGGCCCAGTCCGACCTCCTCGTTCACCTGCTATCCGTTCCAGGATCCTGACGCGGGGCCAGCGCCCCCAGGATGCATGTGTGACGGACTCGATGGCATATTCCCTTACCTCAGCTCTTCCACCGGTCAAAGCAGTTTCAACCCTTGTGGTTTCACGACGATGCCGACGGCAGTCTTCGCAACTGCAACGCCGTTCATAACCACCGAATCCAACGGAGATGTCGTCTTTTGCGCTTCCTCTACGTACTACAATTACGCGGTCAATACGAATCCAGTATGCGCGGGTGCAACATCAGTCGTTTTCATTGTCCCTTCTATCGCCTCGTTATACTCCAAATCTACTGCCTCGTTTGCATCTGTTGCATCCGTCTCAGCCGCATCCGTATCATCCGCAAGTTCATCAGCGTCTTACGTCTCCGCCGCGGCCGTCCCCAGTGCCAGCTGTCGGGATCTTGGTGACGACCTGTTCGGAGAGACTCTCTTTGAAGTCTATGGGATCAACGGATGGGCCGGCAGCGATGGCGGAAGGCTCCTTGATGAAGAATGGGGATGCGGTTTCGTATCCGTCTTCGATTTCCACACAGACACACAGGATGAGTTTGAAGGCCATCTGAGGGATACCCAGTACGCGCTTTTCTTCCTGAGCCTCTTCAAAGCCGGCTGCGTCGAACGTGCCGTGCACTCGGCAGGGGGACCGTCGCCGGGTACGGGACCTGGCAAAGTCCAGTGTTATCATACGCCGGAGCGCCGTGACAAACTATCGGACGCATTCAGTGGCATCAATACCGCGCGACTCGAAGCAGTCAAGAACGTGGTCGATGGTAAGTCAGCGAACAACTCGCTGCCAACGAGCAACGAAGAGAAGGCGGTACTCGACACAAGCTCGTCTTCTCCAGCAGCGGCCGGGGGTCCGCAACCCGGTGCAAGTCTCGGGGCGTCGGCTTCTGCAGCACTGTCTCACCTTTTGGCTGCTCAACGCCGGCCATCTACAGTTCCAACGGCCACACCGAGCTCATGACCTGCCGTGTTTTTTTTTTCAAGCAAATCTACAGCATGTCTCTTCGCTCACGACTTGGCTTTTCCGTTCTCCAAGATTCGGTTACCACAGTACTCATTCATGATTTCCTAGCTCTCCAGGATTCACTGCTGTGTGCAAACGTCATGCGCTATTTCATTCTCCACGGTGATGGCGGCGTCTACACCGGTCTTGATACCCTATGCCTTTGACCAATCGATACCTGGATCCCCGCCGGTCACGCAGACAAAGATCATCGGCATCGAAGGAGATAGTCTCGGTTGGCCCGATGATACCAAGTTGTTTCCAACATGTTGGGCTCGGACAGTCGACTCGGGCGGCGAATCCGGGTCACATTCCTGATGGAGCGAAGGATCGAGTATCCTGATAATGCTCCCAACAGTCCAACTAATCCGTCCAGACGCTCAGACTAGTCCAAAATAAGACTATATAAACAGTCCATAGTCCGTCCAAACACTAAACCAGTCCAAGTAGATTTGGACTGGTTCGACTAGTAGTCCGAGACTGTAGACCTTACGGTAATACTGAATAGATTCATAGCGACAGTAAGAGACTCTGATAGCTCGGATTCGTTATCACTGTCTGTTATAATAATATAACTATAAAATAATAACTATAATAATAATATAGCGATCTATGAAGAAAATTTTATTCTCAGTTAACTCTATTATTACTAAAAATACATCTACTATACTCAAATATACGGTCTAATCATATTACACAAATTGAATTATTAGACTATTAGTCGGACCAGTCCGTCCAACATCCGAACCAGTCCATAACCAGTCCGTCTAAACCGATAGTCCGTGATTTGAGGGCGCACTGTTGGGAGCATTGATTACTGTATCCATAATCCAATGCTCTACTCCCCCAACTCGCAAGCGTCTACATTCATTTCGCTTTAATCGAAGAGTTGATCTTGCGCAGCACTTCTGATGTCGAAGCATGGTGGTGGATGCGGTTTGAGCTTCTTATTGCGGATTTTGGGCGTTTGTACACCGTGTCTACGCCTGGATCTGGTGTGTATTTCGGGATTTTACGGGAGCTGAGCGTAGCTGATTGGGTGAAGTCGGTGGTTTGTACTACGGTGAGGATCGCCTTCTTGCTTAGGATTGGTTTACTGAGTATCAAGGATTCGGGCTGAGGAAATTGTCAGCGTGGGCAGACGTGCTTGTGCTTTAGAGGATGTTCTAGTGCACTGCCGTTGCTGATGGAAAGCGGATAATGCCCAGATTAGGCAACTTCAATGGTATTTAGTGTGACATCATTTCAAAGTACTAATACAAAGCATTTTGCCTGGAGCTGAGTATGAACATTCACCAGTCAACGCCACGGACCAGAAAGCATCGCCATCAAAGTCCGCTTCGAGAACCGGACCAGCACGCTGTAAATCGATCGATGGGGGAATAGTCGATCCTGTCCCGCCCCGCTTTTAATTGATCACCGCTCACTCAGTTTTGCCACCTAATTTTCTCGCCACGTAACATACCCGCGAGGCCGATGGGCAGCAACTTCTTCTCACCCAACGCCAGGCCGCCATACTTCTTGATGATATCGGCACCATACAGCTGCAGCACCCAGTGCTCGTATAAACTCCGTCCCTGACCGGCCGGGATAGGGTCCAATTTCTGAACGGCGTTCTGTATGTCTGGGGTCGGTTCCACGATCGCGCTCCCTGGAGGCGCAAGCAAATCAATGTACGCTTGATGCAAGTGTATGCTCGTCTCTTCGCGATATCTAGTATATTCGTGCAGGGACATAAAAGGTTCGATATCTGCATTTGGATGGACAAGCCCCGACATTGAGGTGCCGTCCTCGTACGACTGCTTCGCGTTGTTGTAGTCAGCTTCTTCAAGCTCAAAGGCTTCATCGAGCTTGACCCCTGGATCCTTCAAGCTCTCTTTACGGGCTAGAAACAGAGGAATAAGTGGGTTCCGCATGCCGAGCCCTCCGAGCTCGATGGGAAAGTAGAAGAATCCATCCGAAATGCCCTCAACACCAAATCTCGAAGCCAGCTCTATCCTTAGATACTCCCCCACATTGTCGCCAGGTAGGTTGACATCGGCAAAGAGGCCGCGCTGAATCTTATCGAATGCTTCTATCACCATATCCAGATGAGGACGACCGAGGCAGTTCGCGGATTCTCCAAAGTTGTTCGAGATGAAGCGCGCGACGTAAACATTCCACGCTTGGACCCAAGCGAGGACGCTTTTGCACGCTTTTAATTGCTGTTGGAGCTCGCGGGTGTGTGTCTCGACCTGCTGGTCATCGATTGTCCATTTTCCGGATGATCCTAATTTCAAAAAACCCCAACGAACCTCGCCTTGTGGGAGCCTATTCGAGAGTGAAGTCTCTTGAGGCAAATCTGAATTGCCAGAGACGCTCGCTGCCCCAGTCTTTTCCTCGTTCAGAGTCAGTCCCATGACACTTGCAAATTCTTGACTGGTCTCCCATGCCAAAACAGAAGCATGCGAAGAACCCCAGAACCAGACGTCATCATGCAATCTGTATAAATTCGATCCTGTCGACTTGTTGATAGCGAAGTCTAAGGAGAACAGCACAGCTTCTCCCATAGCATCGCTGAGTCGATGCTGTATTGGGACGCCGCACTGCCGGATCTGTGTTTGAGCTCCTGGACCGTCTTGGACAAACTTCACAGGCGCTTTCAAGAATTTCTCGAAGAACTTGAGCCAAAATTCGGGGACGCCGAAGAAATGTAGGACCGAAAGAGTAGTCGCGTGAGGTAAAGAAGGCCCAAACCACTTGAAGTCGGACTGGAAGACGGTGACAGACCGGTTCAGCCGAACATTCAACAGTACCTCTGTGCTGATAAGGTGTAACAATGACTGCTTGATGGCCATTGGTGACTTAACGTCGTCATTTGGACTGCCTTTGCAGTAATTGTCTGTCGTGTCATTGAACGCTTTCGGTAATTGCGACAAGAAATAATCACTTTGGTACTTCTCACGTCTTGCATTCCTGACGCTTCGTTCGCATCCGTCTTCCTGACCCAAGAATCTCTGTCGGTTCCGTCTGGCTTGTCCATCCAGTAGGTTGTCAGAAGACTGTTTCCATGCACCTGAACGGAAGAATGTATCAAAAACGGTTCTGAAATGCGTCGCCCATTTCATACCAATAAAATGAAGGAGCAACGCTTGGAGAATTTCCTCGTCCATGAATACTCGGTATTTACCATTCAGAGCTCTTCGGACGTTGACAGGTATCGCTTCACCCCACGACCAAGAATCCAGAGCGTCTACCTGCATATTCAAGACATCGGCCATTTCTTGCAGGATGGTAGGATTATTCCTGAAGTCGGCTAGGGCTTTTCGCTTCTCCTCGGAGAGCAGATCAGTCTCCAGCATCCCCGTCATACAGGTTTGAAGAGCAGAGGTGTCGAAATTTCCAAGCCTGAAAGACCTCATGCCTTCTCTCAAACTATCCAAAGGCTCTTTCACCATTCTTTTAGCTTTCGAAGTGGAGCCGAAGATGCCGGTAAGATACGTCTCAATTGCAGCGGGACTGGATGTTGAACCTTCAGTGAAGACAACCGACTCCCATTCTTTGCGTTGGTCGTACATTTCCTTGCGCCCCACATGCTCGAAATGATCTTGGGAGCTGCTTGGTGTATCACTGAGTGGCGATTCCCCCGCACTGCCAAGCCACTCCATGACCAGGCGCCCAAACAAAGAGGCTTGTTCGTATTTGCGAGACGGGACGTCTAAAGCCTGCTCGAATGCCGTCTGCCATTCTCTGAGCAGCGTCGAGGGAACGGAAGGATCGTGACGAGACTGTTCTAGGTATTGGCGAACATTGATCTTTGAGATGTTCGCTGGTGTGTCGATGTCGTGAACCTCGAAGGCATCTAGCAGTATCTCTACTTTGCCGACTTGAGTGGACTGACTGGCAGCAGCATCAAGGATACGTTGCTTTATTGTTTCATAGCTCTGCTGCTGCTTTGAAAGTGCATTGAGCTTTGTCGTCGTGATATGATACATGGACTGCGTGAGAGCTGTGGATGTTTCCATGGCGTGAAGATGTCTGGTTTGTGTTAAAAGGCGAATTCGGTTTTGGGAATAAAGTGTGTTGATATCCTGCTTGAATGATGGCTGTCGGAGGAGTGACGAGACCGAAGCTGACACTCTGCCATGGTATCTCGAGAGCATATTATAGATCAAGCCCCCGGAAGGCCGCTGCAGGCAGCAACACATATGAGTCATAGGAGCTGGATTGGGCGATCAAAGGATCAGAAGGATGGCTGACCCAACGCGTACAGTAAAAAGCACATTAGGCGTACAGTCTGCGCCAGAAATGTTGTGGAACAAGAACAGCGTTCGTAGTGTGTAGGAGGGATGTATCGATCCTGTGAAGCCTGCAGCAAGATATCCCCTCCGCCAAGCATAGCTATACTACATGTGGCTAGCCATTGCAAGAATATCATGGACCGGAATAGGGTCTGAATGATAGGGTGCACAGTGTGAAAGCAGTAATAGCTATGAAGGTGTCTACATGACATGAAGGCTGTTTATGTAGGTAATGCCAAGCCGCACTAGGCCCAATTTGGAACCGCAGTGTTGAGAGCTGGAACCATGACACTGAAGCAACTTCCAACTGCGCCTTCGCGGTAACAGTCCCACGTTAGTAGGTAGAGGTACGGAGTCACCATTTTGCACGCCAAGTCCTGAGCGCCAAGCCCCATGCGCCAAGAAACGGTACAGGAATCGTGGAAAGGCCGCCAGAATCGGATCGGCCACAGCCGTTTTATACAACATACGCACCTCCATTTTGAAGCTCCAATCCACCGAACTTCCTCGCTGATTTTGACTTACTCTATCCCATTGAAGCAAAAGGCCCCACCCACAAGTACCATGTCCACGTTCATCGCTTGGAGTTCTCTTGTCCCCGTTGCTTGTCAATGCAAGGTCCGCGTATTGTCAGCGCAGGTCACATCGGAGATGGATTCAAAATTGGGACCACAGCTAGTGTCCAGCATGGCAACCTTCACGAGCTTTGCGAAGGGGTCGTCTTATACTTTGGCCTCGAGGGCACTCGATTTTTTCCATCCAGTGAGACACCAGTGAGGCTGTCTGGTCGGAGTGCGGTCTGCTCACCGGTCAGTGTTTGTGCCAGACTCCCGTCGAGGCCAGTGGACTTACGGCATTCTTGGGGAAGAAAGCGAACGAGATGGGTTGTGCGTAGGCCAATAATGGAATGTGCAGGATCGAATGGGGGAAAAGCCTCCCCTTTGGGCGTGGGTGTAGAGCATGTAGTATTGAGATATCTAGGTCGTCGGGCGGGTATTCAAAATCTAAGATCCCTCCTCCCCCTATGTGAACTGTCTTGTGTACATCGACTATGATCGATCGCCGAGGAAATTTTTCAAATACTGTCTGCCATGTAAGCTGTCATCCTACCCACCTCCGCGCATCCTTGAACAGCCTGCTCCACCGCTCCTCGCTCCATGCATCTGCTTTCTCGTCAGGAATCCATGATCCAATGCCAGCCATTACTAAGCGCTCAGGGTGCGGCATTGTAGCAAGCACTCTTACGATTCCGGAGTTGGTGGCTCTCCTAAACCCGGGGATAATTGACAAAATGTACCGGCCATCATTGCTCATCAAGCCCGCTATACCCAATGGTGATCCATTGGGATTGGCTGGGTGTGCTTCTGTTGGCTTGAGGTGGTTGTCAAGATATCGTAGTGACACCATTTCTCAAACAGTTCTTGAGCCGCAAGGTTCTGATCTTGGTCATTGGGAAAAGAAGCACGGCCCTCACCGTGGCTGACTGCGATAGGAAGCTTGCTCCCCTTCATATTGTGTGAGAAAACGGATGGCGTTGAAGAGTTACCGAGTACCTCCACCATACTGAAGCGTGCTTCAAATGAGTCACTTTCATTTCTCTCAAAGACGGGCCACCCAGCTTTGCTGGGGATCATTCCTACCAGAGCTAGCTGGGTTAGAAACTGGCAACCGTTGCACACACCAAAGGTGAATGTATCTGGACGTTCAAAGAATGGTTTGAACCCTTGACGCATTTTGCGGTTTAGCGCATCGCTTGAAGCCCCTATAGCAAATCGCAGAGTCAGTGACCACCTTTGCAAGTTTGCGGCTAGTCTCGAAAAGTGAGGCCATACAGAAAAAGTATGCACAAGTAGATATGTAGATATAGATTGGGCATATCTAGACCAGGGCAGCTAAGACTCTTCTGGGCATCCAATAGCCCAGAAAAGCCCCAGCCTAGAAAAACTCCCAGTCTGAGCGACATGCCCTGGAGAAATGAGGCTATATACAGGTGTGGGTGGGTGGGAGAAAAATGATATGGCTCTGAAAGAGACGAAATCAAATGAAGAGCCGTTGACAGGTGCAAAACAGGTGGCTATATAGCTCGTACTGGACACCTGTCCCCAACCCCTTGCCGGGGTACCAACAGGGGTACCAACCCACTAACCCCCAGTCCCACTGTGGCGAACGGCTGATCAAACAGCCACCAACGCTATGGCCTCATAATGGACCCACTAACCCACAGTCCCACTGTTGCGATTAGTGCTCGCAAACAGTGAGGCCATACAGAAAACACGTATGCACAAGTAGATATGTAGATATATGATTGGGCATATCTAGACCAGGGCAGCTAAGACTCTTCTGGGCATCCAATAGCCCAGAAAAGCCCCCAGCGCTAGAAAAACTCCCAAAACAACCCAAGACGTCGTCCAAAGAGGGCGAAGATCTCGAGGATGACTCTGACGGTACCTACCGCAGCAAGCAGTAGGGACCGACAGCACTAGCGCGGACGGGCTGGAAGATGCTGGTGCCGTAGTGAATAGTAGGTAGGCTGGGTGAGTGACGAAAGGGCGGTAGGAATCGACTCCCTCAACACCAAGTTGCAGCCCTTCTGCGGAAGGACTGGCCGAATAATGGCCCTCAACACCAAGTGACGTCAGCACCTCGCGGAGGTTGCCGGTGACGGCTTTCCCAGCTGGAATAACGGCGCATCAGGTGGGGCTTCCCACCTGATGTACCAATGACTACCAATGACTGACATCAGGTGGGGCTTCCCACCTGATGTCCAATGGCTACCAATGACTGATATTAGGTGGGCTTCCCACCTGATGTATCAATGGCTACCAATGACTGACATCAGGTGGGGCTTCCCACCTGATGTACCAATGGCTACCAAGACTGACATCAGATGGGGCTTCCCACCTGATGTACCAAGACGACATCAGGTGGGCTTCCCACCTGATAACCAATGCTACCAAGACGACATCAGGTGGGGCTTCCCACCTGATGTACTAATGCTACCAATGACTGACATCAGGTGGGGCTTCCCATCTGATGTACCAATGGCTACCAATGACTGACATCAGGTGGGGCTTCCCATCTGATGTACCAATGGCTACAATGACTGATATTAGATGGGGCTTCCCACCTGATGTATTAATGGCGGCATCAGGTGGGGCTTCCCACCTGATGTTAGGCTTTGACGCTATACGTCATCGCCCGATGCAATAGCCCAAATGGCTGGAATAGCTGGGTATCTTAATGGCTGCGGTAGTCTGGAATATGACTGTGATAGTTGGACTGAGATATCCCCATGGCTGCGGTAGCCCAAATAGCTGGAATAGTTGAAACATCCCCATGGTTGCGATAGCCCAAATACTGAAATAACTGAGACATCTCCATGGCTGCGGTAGCCCCGATAGCTGGAGTGACTGAGACATCCCCAGGGCTGCGATAGCCCAAATGGCTGGAATAGCTAAGAATCTTTATGGCTGCGGTAGCCAAATAGCTGGGATAGCTGAAATATCCCCATGGCTGCGGTAGCGTAAACAGCTGAAATAACTAGACATCTCCATGGCTGCGATAGCTGGATATCCCTGTGGCTGCAATAGCCCAAATGGTTGGAATAGCTGAAACATCTCCACGGCTGCGGTAGCCCAAATAGTTGGAATAGTTGAGACATCTCCATGGCTCGATAGCTGAGATATCCCTGTGGCTGCGATAGCCCAAATGGTTGGAATAGCTGAAACATCTCCACGGCGCGTAGCCCAAATAGTTGGAATAGTTGAGACCTCTCCATGGCTGCGGTACCCAAATAGCTGAAGGCTCGGAGCCCAAATAGCTGAAATAGCTGAAACATCTCCAGGCTGCGGTAGCCCAAATAGTTGGAATAGTTGAGACATCTCCATGGCTGCGATAGCTGAGATACCCGTGGCTGCGATAGCCAAATGGTTGGAATAGTTGAGACCTCTTTATGGCTGCGGTAGCCCAAATAGCTGAAGGCTGCGGTAACCCAAATAGTTGAAATAGCTGAGACATCTCCAAAGCTGCGATAGCCCAAATAAGTGGAATAGTTGAGAGTTCTCCATGGCTGCGATAGCTGAGATACCCTTATGATTGCGATAGCCAAACAGCTGAAATAACTGAGACATCTCCATGGCTGCGGTAGCCCAAATAGCTGGGATAGCTGAAATATCCCCATGGCTGCGGTAGCCCAAGTAGCTGAAATAACTGGGACATCTTTATGGTTGCGATAGCCAATAGCTGAAATGGCTGGGACATCTCCAAGGCTGCGGTAGCCCGAATAGCTGAAATGGCTGGGACATCTCCAAGGCTGCGGTAGCCCAAATACTGGAATGGCTGGGACATCTCCAAGGCTGCGGTAGCCCAAGTAGCTGAAATAACTGGGATATCCCATGGTTGCGATAGCCGAATAGCTGAAATGGCTGGGACATCTCCAAGGCTGCGGTAGCCCGAATAGCTGAAATGGCTGGGACATCTCCAAGGCTGCGGTAGCCCAAATAGCTGAAATAGCTGGGACATCTCCAAGGCTGCGGTAGCCCAAATAGCTGGAATACCCGAGACATCTCCATGGCGCAGAGCCCAAATAGCTGAAATATCCGCATGGCTGCAATAGCCCAAATAGCTAAAATGACTGAAATATTCACATGGCTGCAATAGCCAAATAGCTGAAATAGCTGAAATAGCCACATGGCTGCAATAGCTCAAATAGCTGAAATAGCTGAAATAGCCACATGGCTGCAATAGCCCAAAATAGCTGAAATAGCCACATGGCTGCAATAGCTCAAATAGCTCAAATAGCTGAAATAGCCACATGGCTGAATAGCCAAATAGCTAAATAGGAAATAGCCACAGGCGCAATAGCTCAAATAGCTCAAATAGCTGAAATACCAATGGCTGCAATAGCTCAAATAGCTCAAATAGCTGAAATAGCCACATGGCTGCAATAGCTCAAATAGCTGAAATAGCTGAAATATCCGCATGGCTGCAATAGCCCACATAGCTGAAATGGCTGGGACATCTCCAAGGCTGCGGTAGCCCGAATAGCTGAAATGGCTGGGACATCTCCAAGGCTGCGGTAGCCCAAATAGCTGGAATGGCTGGGACATCTCCAAGGCTGCGGTAGCCCAAGTAGCTGAAATAACTGGGATATCTCCATGGTTGCGATAGCCCGAATAGCTGAAATGGCTGGGACATCTCCAAGGCTGCGGTAGCCCGAATAGCTGAAATGGCTGGGACATCTCCAAGGCTGCGGTAGCCCAAATAGCTGAAATAGCTGGGACATCTCCAAGGCTGCGGTAGCCCAAATAGCTGGAATACCCGAGACATCTCCATGGCTGCAGTAGCCCAAATAGCTGAAATATCCGCATGGCTGCAATAGCCCAAATAGCTAAAATGACTGAAATATTCACATGGCTGCAATAGCTCAAATAGCTGAAATAGCTGAAATAGCCACATGGCTGCAATAGCTCAAATAGCTGAAATAGCTGAAATAGCCACATGGCTGCAATAGCCCACGAAATAGCTGAAATAGCCACATGGCTGCAATAGCTCAAATAGCTCAAATAGCTGAAATAGCCACATGGCTGCAATAGCTCAAATAGCTGAAATAGCTGAAATAGCCACATGGCTGCAATAGCTCAAATAGCTGAAATAGCTGAAATAGCCACATGGCTGCAATAGCTCAAATAGCTGAAATAGCTGAAATATCCACATGGCTGCAATAGCCCACATAGCTGAAATAGCCACATGGCTGCAATAGCCGAAATAGCTGAAATAGCTGAAATAGCTGAAATAGCTGCAATGATTGAAAACATCCACATGGCTGCAATAGCCCAAATAGCTGAAATAGCCACATGGCTGCAATAGCTCAAATAGCTGAAATGGCTGCAATAGCTCAAATGGCTGAAATGGCTGAAATAACTGAAAACAACATGGCTGCAATAGCTCAAATAGCTGAAATAACTGAAATACTCAAATAGCTGCGATGCCTGAGATAGCCGACTTAGCTGAAATGGCTACATACCATATAGCTATAATAGCTGACTATCCTTATAGCCGTATGGCTTCAGTGGCTGAAATGACTGAAATTTCAATGTAGCTGCGATAGCTGAGGTGAACAGTTATAGGTGGAATGGCTGAAGTGTGTATCCAAATGGTAGTGGCATGGTCGCATGGCCGTACGGCTGTAAATGGCTGGAATGGCTCCAATAGCTGGAATGGCTCCAATGGCTGGAATGGCTCCAATGGCTGGCATGGCTCCAATGGCTGAATAGCTGCAGATATCTATGTGACTGCAATAGCCTCAAATAGCTGGTATGCTGGACAATTCCATATGGCTGGAAATGGCTGAGTAGCCTCATGGCCGCATGGCTGCAATAGGGCTGAAATAGGGCTGAAATATCCATGTGACGTGGCCTCAAATAGCTGGAATAGCTAAATAGCTTCATGGCCGCATGGCTGAAATAGCCGAAATATCCTTTCGCAATGACTGATAAAGAGAAAAATGATATGGCTCTGAAAGAGACGAAATCGAATGAAGAGCCGTTGACAGGTGCAAAACAGGTGGCTATATAGCTCGTACTGGACACCTGTCCCCAACCCCTTGCCGGGGTACCAACAGGGGTACCAACCCACTAACCCCCAGTCCCACTGTGGCGAACGGCTGATCAAACAGCCACCAACGCTATGGCCTCATAATGGACCCACTAACCCACAGTCCCACTGTTGCGGCATTTGAAGATGTGATCAAAACCCTCGAACGAGTCATAAACTCTTCCGTGACACGTCTCAGTTTTTCAACATACCACAAGAAGAGATCAAAGCGAAAGAATACTCACTACCTCTCCCAGCACCTAAGACATCGCCATCCGAAAACCCTCCACACGCTGTAAGCCCCACAAAGGAAGAGAAAGACTTGCGGCCATAAATGAGATCTGTCATATGTACGTCCTCGGCTAGGAAACCGGCGTACGCCATCTCCTTCGCTCCGTTGACACCCTGTTCGCGCAGTATGGCAACAAGTGGCTTCTGTTTGAGGGATAATCTCTGCGAGAACTTGGAAGCGAGAGACGGAGCAGAATTCAGGAAGCTTTTTCCGTGCAAAGGTTCTGCAGGGCCGAAGGTGATATTATAGGACAGACCTGGATCGGAGTCATCTTCGAACGTTGCCTGTTCTGTATCTGCACAATCCGGATTGTTGCGTACGCGCTGCATGTGATAAGATGTGCTGCTCCAGAATTTCTGTAGCTCTGAACGACGGTTGCGATAAAGAAGCGAGGCTGGGTCGGCGTTGTGGTAGATAGAAAGCTCCTGATCAGATGTGACAGTGCCAATCCTTTCGATCATCTCAGGTGGTGGACCACAATTGGCGAAGCATCGCTTGAACATAGTCTCATCTCTCTTTCCGACTTGGAAGACTGTGACCATTTTACTTATCAGCTGCTTTCACTGCGAGAACTTAGAAGAAACATTTCAAAATGACCAGTAGCAGACGACTGACGGGTTCGAGGAGCAGTGGCTCCTTCATTAGGTTTCACTACTAGAGTATCCTCTGAAAGGGGCCATTTCAGATACAATATAGAACGTACCTGCCGCAAGCTCCTCCGTGAAGAGTGTGGAAATGATGTCCGCTGTCTCGTTTCGGCAGAAATTCTCCAAGAGAAGGCTTGCACCGCATCTCCCAGCAAATATCATCTCCACGATAGCTGTGAAGATCCCACCGTCAGATCCCGCATCGTGGTATGCTAGGACTACCCCTGAATCGTGTGCTTCCTCGATAGCATAGAAGAAGTCTTTCAGAAATTGAACTGGAGAACACGAAAGTGTCAGCGCTTTTGATTTGGACTACACAGTTGTGAGGTCTCGGAGAAGATGGACCCTTACCTTTTCGTACATCAGGCATTTCATCTCCGACTTATCCAAAGGCTTGAGCCAGGGCACTGCCCCCAAGAGATTTGTGTCCTTCTGCAAGGTCAGCGACCAGCAGGATTGTTTCACCAATCCCATTCTCCTCCGGTCTTCTCAGCCGAGGCTTTCATGTGTTGGTGATATTTTAGACCATTCTAAAAGCGGATGTTACCAGAGAAAGAGGGGCTACGACCTCCCTAGCCTCCTGGCTTTGCTGGTCCCGCCAACCCATTTTCATGGGTGTCGAGTCTTTCCCCACCAGTATACTTATTCTCAACTGCTTACACAGCGCTACGACGGCCTTGACAGCTTCATAGAGTGCTGCTCCCTCTCCTGGATGGTGGATGGCCGACGTCCAGTTTGCGGATAGCGGATAGGCGAGTTTTTGTAGCGAGACGTCTGCAGCAGCCATATTGCACAATGCCTCAGCAACTTCCATCCTCGCGGATGCACCAGGATTGATCAGTGCGAGGGTCGGCTTTATTGCTGTTGCTGTTCTGGTCCTTATCCCCTTTTGCAAACAAGTAGCTGTGACACCAACATCTGCAACAGGAATTTGCCTAAGAAGGTCGGAGCGTTAGCAACCTTTTCCAACAAAATGAAAATCTCTAGTTTTGCAAAATCGTCAACGAAAGCCTGTCTCCACTCACCACGGTCCCACAAGCTGATCCCTAGCAACCTGCCCTCCCACAGTTCGATCTCCAATTGCTATCAGAAACATCTTGGAGGCAACTGAGGAGAGCCGCATAATTCGCCTCACTATCCCATCCAAGTAACTGTGCTTAAGTTTAGGAAGGTAGGTAGGGCGACGGGTAGAACATATCTTTCCTGCGCCTCATTGCACCAGATCTCGTAGCAGCTGAACAGAATTCAGAGTCAGCACGGCGTTCCTCAGTCGAACGAGGGTCACGATGTAACGAGAGAAACACAGCGTCTCAAGGGACGCCTTTACTGTCTGTTGACCTCTGGAAAGAAAAGGAGAGGGTAGGGAAGCCAGAAAATTTACCCACTTCTACATCCTGCGTTGTCGTTATCACGGAGCTCAAAGTTTCCTCCAATGCTAATGTCATGAACGAGTTCGGGAATCGCATTGCTCAAGCCACCCGCACCCACATCACGTATGAACAGGATTGGGTTGTCATTTGCCATGGACGCGCAAGCGTTGATAACCTCTTGAGCCCGACGCTGTACTTCGGCGCTGTCTCTTTGAACGGAGGCAAAACCCTATCGTTCGTCAGCAGCGGCATGTCAAGGATTGGGTGTCAAGGAACGTGTGCAGAGCAAGCGCTCCCCATGAAGATTAATGGAGCGAAAATACGGCCTCGAACGAGAAGTAGGGGCTGGTAAAAGACGTACAAGGTCCGCAGAGCCCTCATTTGACGTTGTGCAGAAGAGGCGGATCCACTACTAAGCCCAACCAGCATTGAGGGGCCACCGAGCACGACTATGATTGATCCAGATGGTACAATAGCTGGATCCTTGAGAAAATATTGCGGTCGCACAGTGCCCATTCCACCAGCAGGGAAAAGGAAAAACCGCCCAAACCACCCGAGAAAAAAAAGAATTTTTTTTTTTGGTTTTTTTTTTTGGGGTTTTTGTGTGGGGTTTTTTTTTGAAATTTTTTTTTTTATATTTTTTTTTTTTTTTTTTTTTTTTCAAAAAAAAAAAAAGGGATTTTTTTTTTTTTTTTTTTTTTTTTTCCCCCCAAGGGGGGGGGGATTTTTTTGGTGGGACGAGGTGGCCTGCCTACATCGAGCTCTCATGGCTGCTTGTGTCCAGGGATATTGAGATCTGAAACAGCGAAACCGCAGATTCCAGCCTGCGGAGAGCTGCCTCTTCCTACGCTTCCTTTATCTACAGAGTAAATCTGCATTAGTGTGCCATTTTCCGAACAATATAGACAGGAGTGACATTTCCAGCAAGTTGTGCTTGACACGCATTTGCCATATCCGAATGAGGTTCTGAGGGCAAAGCTTATCGCTGGCAAGACATACCTCTGATCTTACCTCCAGCTCCAGTTGCAGCGCCTGGCCAAGGACTAATTGCTGTCGGGTGCTCAAGGACCAGTTCAACAATAGTATGCCCTGGGAAAGGAGGGAACGAAGAGTGCGAGGGATCTGTCGGTCGCCAGTGCTGCTGAGAGTCCATGATGATTGCATGTGGCCTGGTAAGGAAATATTTTCTTTTAGGTACACCTACGTTATGCTTATTGAAACTGGGGGCTAGCATGGGTCTAAGGAAACAATGATGATATACCTTGAACTTTTCAATCATAATGTATCCTGAGCTGTAGACCATGGTTCATCCTGAAGATTTCCGCGCGTTTTAATACAGAAAGAGGATATTGAAATGAGCCTTGATGTTTACTTACAGTTTCTACCTTTATGACGTTGTAGACTGGCTTATCCACGACGTTGTATTCGCCATTGATGTGTGAGGGCGGCAGAAAGGAGCCTTCCGAGCCCAAAATGACTGCCGCGTTGTCACTGTAGGCACTGGACAAGGCATTGAATTGTTCGCTGAGGCAATATACGTATTAGTCTTGGCTCACTTCCATTGGCGGTGTCTGAAGGCCTAGCAGGCGACATCCGAGCTTGGAATATTTGCTTACTGCACCAAGGTCGGAGTTAGCATAGTCTTCTTGTCAATTCGCTTGATAAGATCCTTGAAGCCCCAGACATGGACAATGTTGGTAGCATTGCTACTCCACGGTGATATTGTCCGAGGTGCAACATAAAAGACCTTTAAATTACGAGGATGGCTGGATTGACTCTAGCGACTCTGATCCGCCAGTCAATCCGTCATTGAAAGTTTTCACATCCTCAGGTGTGGGCACCCCCCCGCCTAGGCACTCGTGAAGAGCAACATGATATTTATAGACAGCATGCAATTCAGCAACGTTCAGTTGCCGAGCTAGGCCTTTTCTTTTGCGCTTGTTGAAAGCCTGCCCGCCGCGGAAGATAAGTAGCTGGGTCATATCCTAGCTGAATATCAAGGGTTCTCAGTTATTGCTGCTGCTAGTCGAGTAGTTGCTTCTTAGTCAAAACCACCCTGAACTAAAACTTTGATGCAGCTGCTTTTTGTTGGTAGGGGCCGGTAAAAGTCGAACAGTCGCTGCTCATTCGCCAAGGGACTCTGAAGTGGTTACAGTTATTGGGTTCCAATATAAAGATTTACAGCATCAACGATGTCCTCTTGGCAGTCTGGCGCGGGAGTTCCCACCAATGAGACCACCTCGTTTTTCCCTCAAATTTGATGCCTTTCGGAGAGGCTAGCTTCTTACAGCTAGACTGCCAAGTGGCAAAACTTTTCGGCCGCACGAGTATGCTGGGCGGGAAGGAGAGGACCTAAGAAACTCCAATACACACGTTCTTAAAATCCTATATATCTTTTTTTTTCAATTGTAATTCATCTAACCACGCCCTTCACCCGCAATAATATTTCATATAAGATATTATCCATTTCAGAGGTACCATCTCCAACTTCTCCTCTTCGAAGTGTAGGCAGAAATAGCACAGCGGTGCTCACCATGTGCCCACCATCCTCTTTCAACTCCAGCTCAACCTCTCCCATCACCAATGCTGCTACAATTAGTCCTCCCAACATAGTTCCCCCATCCCCCATATGCACAAGCACCTACCATCTCGTCCGACAGAGCCTTCCACCCGCAATCTTCAACCACAGCCTCCGAGTCTACCTCTACACCCAAGCTCTCGCCCAATGCGCGAACTCCCCCTGGGTAGCTCCCGACCGTCTCCCCCTCCTATTCGTGGCGTGTCTCTTCCACGACATGGGATGCGCAACCGAAAACGACGGCCCGCAACGTTTCGAAGTCTGCGGCGCCGATGCCGCCGCGGGGCACCTCCGGAAATTTGAGGTCAACGACACGGATGTCCAGGAAGTGTGGACAGCGATTTCCTTGCACACTTCGCCCGGTATCGCAGAGCGGATTACGCCGCTCGCTCGGTTGGTGAGGCTGGCTGTGCTCATGGATTTCAATGAATTGGGGAAGAGTTCCTGGATTACTGAATCCGAGCTGGAAGTCGATGAGGAGAATTATCGGCGGAGCATCGAGGAGCGATTCCCTCGTCTGAGCGCCGAGAAGGTGCTGGGAGATATTGTGGTGGAGCAGGGTATGAGGCAGTCTACAAAAGCTCCAGCGGCAAGCTGGGCTGGGGTCATGGTTAGAGCAGCGAAGGAGGAGCCGGAGTGGGAGGGAATTAACAAGGCATTTTGAATCGGTGTTGATAAGGGTTTAACCAGACCTGAAACTTTCCCCCTCCCCCTTTCAGGTCTTCTTCGTCCTTGTTCTTCATGCATCAGTTTGGATGTTCCCAGGGATTCAGGTTCCGAGTACGCGGTGTCGTGAGGCTTTGACACGCTAGCCCGGTTAGAAGTAGAGCTGAGTCAAATTCGTGATACAGAGTAAGAAGGTATCCTAGGATGGAAGGGTATCGTAGCGTGAACAACTATCGCAAGGTAAGACGAAACTGCAGAGTAGATTACTTTAGGTTCTATCTCTTCTTCTAAGTCTTGAATATCCTGATAGCCGAAAATGGTGAGTGGTCAGCATGCGCACTCAGATCATGAAGAAGAAATAGGAAAACCTGTGAAGATTCCAGAGCTGGAAACCACGATTCAAGCACAACACCACAAGATTCAAGGACTCAACACTGCAGTGACACGCCTACGGACGTCATAAAATGTGCACTCAACACACAAGGTTTGGTATCTAAGGCGTACATAGACTAATCGCTCCAACTCCGAGACCTTACTAGATCCGGATATCTTAAGAAGTGCATGAAACATGAAGGAGAAGCTGGTTGAATGGCTCAGAGCAATCGAATACCGCAGAATCTACGTGTGGGGTATGGAACAGAAGTAGAAGATGAACCACATGTGTTTCAATTTAGAACACCGCGACGAGCAACGTCTGACTTCAAACGACACAGGCCATTTGAAAGAGTATTTAGCAAAAGTCATGCCTTGAGAGGGTAAAAGCCAAGAATGAAATCGAAGATATCCTACAGTCGCCAGAAAATAGTGCCAATCTCCACGAACTTTTCCTAAGAACCGCCATTTTACTTGCAAGCGCGCAATTATAGAAGTTGTCCAATTCAGGCGCGGTGCCAGAAAAAAGTGACAGTTTCCACAACTTTTCCCCAAATTTCGTTATTTTGCCTGCAAAGGAATTAGTTTTCCCTACATACGTTATCCATTCTATTGACGATCCTAACAGGCAGAGTTGATTTGGTTTGATTGATACCCAAAATCTCTCTATGCATGACTTTTGCTACATTTTGTTACTTTCTGTCTTATGATAGCTACTTGCTGAAGACCCGTTGAGTCCTTTAGTCCTTGACCTTGTGTACTGCCCAAACCGACCAGCTAGTCTCGGACCAGGAGGGCAAATGTGTAATCTTATTACCCTTCAATCCCGAGCAGGGTGCAATATTCCTCATGCAATGCCTGGAGGTGGTTACGGATCCTCATTCAGGTATGCAGCTGACAGCGGTCAAAGCGACTTTGAAGCTTCTAGGCGGAATTCCATTGTTGCTGGCGGTTGTCGCCAATTTCCTGTCTGACTCATTGTGGTCCCCCAGTGTCTTTGTTGAGCAGTACGATAGATCTCCCTACCGGTGGTCTGGCGCCATTAAGACAATCCGCCTTAACGGTCTGCTCTGGTATGGAACTCTGAAAAACGTTTCCGACAGTTTTAAATACGCGCTTCAGGACTTGTCAGCAAAGGTTCGCGAGGTTATCAGGATCCTCGCGTTGTTCGATAGCATAGAACTCGCAAACTCGCTGATATCTTCCAAGCACAAGGATGGTACCCCAGACTTTCTGAGGCCCAGGCGATTTCCCCGCTTTATTCATCCCTAGCTTGCAACAACCAGAGGCTGAATCTGCTAGTGAGCCATCGATACGCATCCTATCCCGCGAGCTTCAAAAGCACAACCTTGTACAGAGAGCGATGTCTTCTGGTGGACGCAGTCCAATCGTGACAGTCAACACAGCGGTACAGCAAATGATACGGAGAAGACTATGGCAAGATTCAAACAGGGGAAGTCTAATGAGACGGCATATAGACAGGCGTACAAAATTATGCGTTGTGCAACGCCAAAGGCGTTCATATATCGGGAGCCGGTGCGAGATTTGGACCAAAGATCACATATTCTAGATTAGACAAACATATCCAGCACCTCGGAGCGATAGCTGCCAAATAAGACTCTGGCCCTGACCATCAGCTTTGCTTCCCTTATCTACGATGGTGGTCTCTATTCTGATTTGGCGCCGGCAGATCAACCTAGAAGAAGGAATTCTATTGTTCAGCCAAGCACTCAAAACCCTTCCCAATCCCAGAGATGCTCAAGACAACTTACTTCGGTCCCATGTTTACCTTACAACAGGACGAACGTTCCATAGCATGGGCCATATCTCCAGGCCAAGTCCGCAAAATATTTGGATTCTGCGTGGGTTCTCCGTTGAGAAGCATATGAGTACTTGAGGTCTTACAGTCGCAAGCCTTCTCAC
Organism: Letharia columbiana; assembly: GCF_014066305.1. Lineage (NCBI taxonomy): Eukaryota > Fungi > Ascomycota > Lecanoromycetes > Lecanorales > Parmeliaceae > Letharia > Letharia columbiana. Next base: position 112,353 of record NW_023501090.1, on the reverse strand, counting down.
AAGACATTTCCGTTCTGTGCCAGAATCAACGTAGTAGCGGCGTAATTACACGGAGGTGACTTGAAGACAGCCCAGAGCCTCCTCGAGAAATGTCTCTAGGACTATAGCAGTTGGAGCGATGAACAAGAAATGCCCTTCGATGGTGCGAAAGTATATTATGGCCAGGCTAACTGCCATCTGGCGCGCGGCGACGCAGACTCCACTATACAGTTCGCACAGAAGGGAAGAGCAGCCATAGAGCGGCGCCTATCAAGTGACATAGCTTATTGCCATTCATTTCCCCATGGCTGCTTTCTGCTGCAGCTGGGCAAACGAGATGAGACCCTGACGCTCCATGAGCATATATCAAAAGGACGTAGGAAGTATTATGGAGGGCAAGGCTTACCGGCCTCGCAAAGCCATCGAGCCATTGCAGTATTGAACGACGGCGGTTGAGCTGGTTGAATCACGAGTCATGGTATCGACGCCGCCATGTTCTTCATGGACCGGTGCATATTTGGAAACCTTGCTTTCTAAATCCATGCTCAGGACTTGAATCAAAAATAGGTGCTACACCAAGGGAATTTGGCTCAATCAGAGCCCCTTGAAGATGGTACCTCTGACAAGATTTGAGGTCATGATGTCTCATGTACAATATTGTTGGGCGTGATTAAATCAACTTCATTTTCATGAGACCGATCATCACCATTGTTGTCACAATCTACTCGTGCAGGAGGTTAGCCAAAGTTGGAGAGTGTCGCAGGTAAGAGACTCTACTTGTAGGGTCTAAGGTACAGGTAAGGTACATTAAGGTACTTTAAGTTTCCGTGCTAAGCGCAGCTAGCTCACTCGCTAAAGCGGCCACGCCCGTGCGACCGACTCCCGGGTGCCAAGCACTCGCGTGAAGAGTGAAGACGCGTTTTTTCTCGTCACGTTCGCCATGATCCAGAAACTTGACCCCTTTCTTTCTCTCAGCGTTCTGCTCGAAAAACTTCAACAAACATCTCTGTAGCTTGAGCTGTAACTTGGGAACATGGCGCCCTCGTCCAAATCTTCGAACAGCGCTCGTGGGACCCCTACACCCTCGCTGACCAAATCGAACTCGAGCTCCAAGAACCAGACGTCCATTGCAGGTTTCTTCAAGAAGCATTGCGAAGAGCCGAATGCCAATGGAACGCCAAAGATAAATGGCACCTCATTACCGATCAACAGCTTCGCGCGAAAGACTGCAGTCACGGTATCCTCGGGAGGGTCGACCCAGAGCATGACACCTGCTCCAAGCAGCGATCCTGTCGAAGATATCAAAGAAGAGGAAGACGCAAGCGCAATCAATCCCAACGGGCAAAGCGCCTCCAATACTTTGCCCTCGCCAATCACTCCTGCAAGTGCTCTGAACGAAATTGATGGAAACGGGGTCCCTGCTGGCTTCTACAGCCCTTCACGGAAGGTCTGCCTGCCTTTCCCGACGATCTTTTTCCCAGCTGATAGTTGTTTTATAGGCAAAGAAAGCTGTGAATTACGCCGTCGACCCTGATTCTGACGAAGACGAGGACGAGGACGACGAGGACGCGTTCAAGCCTACGCGGAAAGGAAGGGCCTCAAAGCGGAGAAAGACAAGCGTCGAGAGTGACGACGATGTCTTCGTGGGAGATGGTGCGGCAGAGGATGATGTGGTCGAAGAGGGTAAACCTGCCCCAGCCCATTGAAGGGTTGGATCATGATGCTGAAAATGTTGTGGTACAGATGACTTCGTGGTAGATGACGAATCCGACGAGGCCATGCCTACAAAAAAGAAGCGAAAGAGGTCTTCTCCCGCTCAGTCTACATCTCGGCGCGATGCTGCTTTAGAGTCCATCGGGGTGGATGGCGACGAAGAAATGCCTGCGGTTTCTACTGCTCAGCAGTGGTCTTTTGATCCCAAAGCCGTCCAGCCATCACAGCTCAGGAATGCTCTAATGCGGAAGGCCACACCAAAGAAACCTGAGCCCAATGCCAACAAGGGAAAAGCCAAGCCAAGCAAAGTCGAACGGCGATACGAATGGCTAGAGCCAGCTAATATCACCGACATCGATAAAAACCGTCCAGATCATCCAGATTACGACCCAAGGACAGTGTACGTACCGAAGTCGGCATGGATGGATTTCACCCCTTTTGAACACCAGTACTGGGAGATCAAGCAAAAACATTGGGACACAATAGTCTTCTTCAAGAAGGGCAAGTTCTACGAGCTCTACGAAAATGATGCCACCATTGGGCATCAACTCTTCGACTTGAAGCTTACTGATCGTGTCAACATGCGCATGGTCGGCGTACCCGAAGCTTCTCTAGACATTTGGGCCAATCAGTTCGTGGTTAAAGGATATAAAATTGCGCGTGTGGACCAGGTCGAATCTGCTTTGGGCAAAGAGATGCGAGAGCGAGACAGCGGACAGTGTGGTAAGGCCACGAAGGTAGACGAGAAGATGAAAAAGATCATCAACCGAGAGCTTGCATGCGTGCTTACAAGCGGCACTCTTGTTGACCCGGGCATGCTTCAAGACGACATGTCCACGTACTGCGTGGCCATAAAGGAGTCGGAGCAAGAGGGACGGCCTGCTTTCGGCATCGCGTTCGTGGATACCGCTACCGCTCAATTCTTCTTGACTGGTTTCGAGGATGATGTCGAGATGACGAAGTTTGAAACGCTCATCGCGCAGATAAGGCCTCGTGAAGTCTTGCTTGAGAAGTCTTGTTCATCCACGAAAGCATTGAGGATCTTAAAAAACAGCACTGGGCCAAACACGTCAATAGTATCCTTGAAGGCTGGTAAAGAGTTCTGGACAGCGGACACCGCATGCAGAGAGATGGATGCTGCTCGATACTTCGTGAATGATGATGGAGACAACATCGAAGCTTGGCCAGAACCTTTGCGGCAGGCCCGAGAGGAACATGAGTCTGTGATGTCTGCGTTCGGTGCATTGGTTCAATATCTACGGACTCTGCAGATTGAGCGTGATCTTGTGACCCTGGGCAACGTATCTTGGTATGATCCCATCAGAAGTGCGGGCACCCTTATCCTGGACGGAAAGACCTTGATCAATCTCGAGATTTTCGCGAATTCGTTTGACGGCAGTTCGGAGGGCACCTTGTTCAGTCTCTTGAATCGATGCATCACTCCATTTGGAAAGCGAACGTTCAAACAATGGGTATGCCACCCTCTCATGGACGCTGTAAAGATCAATGCACGCCTCGATGCTGTTGAGTCTCTCAATGCAGATACTACTCTTCGAGATCAATTTACTTCCCAGCTCTCGAAACTGCCTGATCTTGAACGAACAATATCTCGCATTCACGCCGGTGTATGCAAGGCTCAAGACTTTGTGCGAGTCCTCGATGGTTTCGAGCAGATCGACTACACAATAGGCGTCTTGCGCAATATGGGCTCGCGCGACGGGATCATCGGTCAATTGGTTACGAGCATGCCAGACATGAGAGAACTCTCCAAGTATTGGAACAATGCCTTTGACCACGATAAAGCAAAAGAAGCAGGCCTACTTATTCCCGAGCGCGGCGTCGAGGAGGACTTCGACGCGAGCCAAGACCGCATTCAGAGCTTGCTGGCCGATTTGGAGACTCTACTGAAGAAGACAAGGAAAGAACTGAGATCCAACGATATCGTCTACGCGGACAACGGAAAAGAAATATACCAGCTCGAGGTCCCTGTAAAAGTCAAAGGGATACCGAAAAATTGGGATCAAATGTCCGCAACCCAAAAGGTCAAGCGCTACTACAATCCTGAGCTCCGAGGTCTCGTACGCAAACTTCAAGAAGCACAAGAAACCCATGGCCAAATCGTCAAAGAGGTATCTGGCCGCTTCTTCAAGAAGTTCGATGAAGACTATGTGACGTGGCTGGCGGCAGTACGAATTGTGGCACAATTGGACTGTTTGATATGTCTGGCTAAAGCATCTTCAGCATTGGGTGAGCCAAGCTGTCGACCTGAGTTTGTCCATGATGAAAGGAGCGTGGTCGATTTTGAAGACCTTCGCCATCCGTGCATGCTTCCCAACGTCCCAGACTTCATCCCCAATGATGTCAAGCTCGGTGGTGGAATGCCCAACCTCAACCTGCTGACAGGTGCCAATGCAGCTGGTAAATCCACCGTGCTCAGAATGACCTGCGTTGCCGTTATCATGGCCCAAATCGGCTGCTATGTCCCCGCCATATCTGCTCGCCTTACTCCCGTCGATAGAATCATGTCCCGCCTTGGCGCTCAGGACAATATTTTCGCCGCCCAATCTACCTTCTTCGTTGAGCTTGCAGAAACCAAGAAGATTCTTTCCGAAGCCACACCTCGCTCTCTCGTCATCCTCGACGAACTTGGCCGCGGCACTTCATCCTACGACGGTGTGGCAGTGGCCCAAGCGGTTCTGCACCATGTCGCCTCCCATATTGGCTGTGTTGGCTTCTTCGCTACCCACTACCATTCTTTAGCCGCTGAATTCGCCACTCACCCCGAAGTTCGCAATTGCCGCATGCGTATACACGTTGACGACGAGAACCGTCGTGTCACCTTCCTTTACAAGCTGGAAGACGGAGTCGCGGAGGGCAGCTTCGGCATGCATTGTGCGAGTATGTGCGGGATTCCCGAAAAGGTGGTCGAGGAGGCGGAGGTAGCGGCCAAGAAGTGGGAGCATACCGCTAAGATCAAGGAGAGTCTGGACGTGGCGAGACAGGGGTGCTGGATCCCGTTGGGGATGCAGAGCGATGTCGCTTGGATGCTCAGGGAAGAGCTGGAAGAGGCTGTCGGGGCGAGAGGAGTGGATGTGTTGAGAAGGGCTATTGAAGGGCTGTAGGACTCCCAGTCCAGAGGGATGACTGCGTCGATGGGGGTCTCATACTTGGCCGGTGTGGCAGGGCTGGCTTGGGCTTTGAATCAACGTTATGGACAGTCTAGACGGTTCGCTTCCTTTTGGCGCATTTCTCACTCGGCGTCGTCGGCTTAAAAGCATGCGTTCATTCGGCTTCACACAATATCCCATCAGCAGATAGCGTTCCTGTCATAGCAAGCATGTAATAGTAGCGAGATGCTTTGAAGCTTAAATGTCTGGCATTGATGTAGCTAAAGCCTTAGATGGGCTATCAATGATGATCAATGATTCATGTAGCCAACTTCCAGTCCTTGCCTGACCTGACGACCTTTCATCTCGAGATCCAAACGATCACCACTTCCAATGCAAATCTGATCCCCTTTCCACCTGAAACGTATGGCCAAGGACGAGTATCCACCCACGAGCGCTGAGAGAAAGGGAAATTGATGCCCAGATCCACCAAGAGCGTATCCATTGAGTCGATCTTTGAGAGGAAGGCGAGATCGAGGTAGCTGGTTGCCGGATACTTTGGTGGGGATTGGGACACTGTATTGCGCTGTTAGTAGTGTGTACAGATATGATAGTAAATGCGGCGGAAGCCACGCTGAAAACAGATTTATAAAGAGAGAGAGAGGACATAGTTGGATAAAACAAGGACGCAAGGGTATCTTCACCTCAAGCAGCCTGGCCCTCAGTGGTGTAGATGTTGAACAGCTCATCTTCGGCCATCTTCTGCTCCTCCGCATCAAAGCAACGGTCGTCACCCTCCTGCTCCTCCTTCTTGACGTTGGCGTCGCCGCCGAAGATGGAGCCCTCCCCGTTGGTCTGAGCGACGGTTTCAACCCCGTGAAACTGGGCGTTGGCAGCGTCATTGTTGTCGTCGGCGGCGGCCCCATCGGCACCGGTAGTGACTTTTGCGTTGGCATCTTTCTTGGCTCGCTTAGTGGGAGTGGCGTTGGGATCTTTGGGCTTGCTTGGGCCGCGCTTGCGCTTGGGGGTGGGGGTGGGGGTGGTGATTCCGGTGGCAGCGGTGTCGTTGGTAGCATCCTCATTGGTGGTGGCCTTGGTGGGAGTGTCACCGTTGGCGTCAGTCTTGGAAGGGCCAGTACGCTTCTTTGCACGACCTTTCTTGGGAGACTCGGCGCTGGGAGTCACTTCAGTATCGGCGTCACCTCCTTCAGCATCGGCAAGTTCGGTCTTGATGGCCTTGCCGCGCTTCTTAGGAGCAGCTTTGCTAGGGGTAGCTTCATCGTCATCGTCGGCGTCTCCGTTGGCAGCAGCTTTGCCCTTGGCTTTCTTCGGAGTGGGAGCGGCGGCGGCATTGCTGACGCTTGCGCCAGCCATGAGCTTCTTCTTAAGGGTAAGGAAGCAGGCATTGGCTGATGCGGCGGTTTTGTACCCGGCGAGCTGGGCCATCTTGGCGTAGTCGATCTGCGTTGAGTGTCAACGGAAAGGCTGCTTCCAAACGAATTTGATGACAGAAGTGAGGTGCAGTAGGAAAGCTTGAAATTTGAAGCCGTAGAATGTGCAGAACGGATGACGTGGAAACAGTCAAGGCCAGGAAAATGTTTTGATGTTAGGAAACGCTATCCGAGCTCACCTGCAGTGCACTGTCATCCTTCAATGACTGGAAGGCGATTGCGAGCAAGTTCACATCGCGAGCAGTGAGCTGAGGGGTTGAAGACATGTTGTCTTAGGTTGATTTTTGGTACGGATGTCGGATGTAAGAGGAAGATGGAGCGAAGTGGATCGAAAGATGGTTACGATGTTGAGTGGAAGATAATGTTGAGTTGGACGAGAGTGTGATGAAGGATGTGAGTCTCGTAGATCTTGGGAAACACTAGCGTGCTTTTTAGGTGAATTGAGCCTCAGTTGGCGAAAGTGAACGGAAGATGCCCTCAGAAGTTCGACATTTGTGGTTTCACTTGCAAGCTGCCAGATGAATTTACCACAGCAAGAAGTACCCTCAGCGCCTCGTTAGAATATTACCCTCTTGGCTGATCCTGAATACCGGCTCTGTCTCCGGTAAATGAATTAGAGGCTTCTTTTGAATCTTTGATGTAAATGAACACGGGAAAATGAACACCCAAGACTCGACTTTCTTTGGGCATACACCGGATGTGCTGACTATTTTCGGTTATGCGCTTCTTCATTGGACTTTTCTCGAGTATTCCGTATCTGTCCTAGAGCTTTTTGCCACACCGCAGTCTCAACCGTCTTCCTTCGTTCACTGCCAACGAAGAACAGGTTCCGCTCCTTGGGCGCCCACCATGGCCTCTTCTTGATTGAAGAGAAATGTGGTACTCGAATCAAATTCTCAATGCCAAAACGAGCTTTGGTAGGACGCAACTCTGAAATTTGCATCCTGGAAATGCGGAGACTTCCATACGACTTGATGGTGGTCAAGTCAACTTCCGTTTTTGACGGTATATTCCGTGCCCAATTCAAGAGATGCTCTGTTGACCGCCGGGCGAATATTGGTAGCTTGATGTGGACAAAAGCCACAAATGGAGCAGCATAATATGTCACATAGAGCAAAGGAACGGCTCCAGCAGCAGCAACTAAGAGCCCGCATTAGGCTTCCATCAGGCCCTGAAAGGATTGTACTGACCTGCAGGTGCAACCCAAGCGGGCTGTTTCGGGTCGTGATAGAATGTAGGTGCAACAAGCAGAACACTTGCGGTGAAGAGGAAAATTGTGGTAATTTTGAGAAACCCCACGAATACAATGCGAGGAGTCCCAGCATGATAGATCAAGAGCCGCTCTGGAATATCTATAGAATCCAGTCAATCATCTTCATCTGGATAGAATTACTCCGTATCTTACCTGCTTTCGAGGGAGTTTGATACGTGGATGCGAACGATCTACAGCGTCTTGATAGAGAACGCGGCAAAGGACGGTACCAAATATCTTGCTTTCCGCGGAGATGGCACCGCGAAGAGCGCAACAAGGCCCTGAGGAATGGAGCCATCGCCGCATGTGCGTACTTCAATAAGTATGTTTACGGAGATGCACTGCAATCTGAAGACCATTTCGAGCGCGTTAGAGCGCTAACAGCGGCTCTTTAGGCGAGACAGGGATCGACAGGGAGGGTCCTCGGGAGACAATGCATTGCAGCATTAGCACCTCGAGGAGCCTTGATACGAGACACTGTCTGGCTTACTTTTAGTGCACAGCAAGGCGGGAAGAGAGTCATCTGATCTCTTTCCACATCCTCTCGTTCCTAATACCATGGTTTGCCGGATGGAAGTGTTCTCGGCTTGGTGAAATGAGGCCACCCTTTAAGTCTCATACAACACGATGAAGGCTAGACTGTCGTTCCTTCTCTACGCACTAAGGACACTCATACTCATCAGCCTTTCGGCAGCATACACTCCACTGCCTGATGAAGCTCTGAAGGGGATCCCTCGCCCTGGCGACGATTTCAACATCAGAAATGGCAAGCTGCTTTCCCAAATCCTCCAACCTAGAGTACCTGGCGGCCCAGGCTCTGCCGCCGTGCTCAACCATTTTGCAGAATTTTTTGGAAGCGAACTTCCAGAATGGACTATCACATACCAGAACTCCTCCTCCACGATCGCTGTGCTGGGAAACAAAGAGATGCCATTTGTCAACATGATTGCGACCAGAGATCCTCCCTGGTCGAACCCCGGAGAAGTTGGCTATCTGACACTGGTCGCTCACTACGACAGCTTAATGAAACCCGAAGGCTTCATTGGCGCCATTGATAGCGCTGCTCCCTGTGCCATGCTCATGCACACAGCTAAGAGTCTGGAGGATGCCCTCACGAAGAAATGGGCTGGGATGGTAGAAGCTGGAGACCATGATTTCGAGGACCACAAAGGCCTGCAAATAATACTGCTGGATGGCGAGGAGGCTTTCGATACCTGGTCTGACACCGACTCGATCTATGGAGCAAAATCACTGGCTGCGGAAATGGAATCAACTTATCATCCGGCACTTTCGACCTACCACAACGCACTATCGACCATCCACCTGTTTGTGTTACTCGATCTGCTGGGTTCGAGGAATCCCAAAGTCCCAAGTTACTTCAAGGTCACGCACTGGGCATATAAGAAGATGGCGGATCTGGAAAAGCGCCTTCGCAACCACTCCCTCTTCGAGTCATCCGGGTCCTCATGGTTCTACGATGTAGATAAAAGCAATGATCGATGGATGGGTGGAATGATTGGAGATGACCATGTACCCTTCATGGCCAGAGGGGTGGACGTGTTGCATCTGATACCATCACCGTTCCCTCCAGTATGGCACAAAATGAGCGACGATGGCGAGCATCTGGATATGGATACCACGGAGGATTGGGCTGTGCTGGTGACAGCTTTCGCTGCGGAATGGATGGATTTAGGGAATTACATGGGCGTAAAGTCGGACCATAAGAGAGCGTCGCGCGATGATCAGGTGGAAAGAATCATCAGCAAAACAGAATTGTGAGTGCGTTACAACCGCCTCTCATATCGTATCGTCAAGCTCATTCTGTTACGAAGAACCTGAAGCCCATACGAAGCATTATGCGGTCCTACTATCTACGCCACAAGTAGCCGGGTTGTCCACCAGCAATCTTGCCAAACCGGCTACAATCACACATGGCCGAGGCTGTCGTAGAGTCCAATACGCCGGAGTCGACGAAGGGAAGATGCTATTGCTGTGGCGTAGGAAGCATCTCCATTGGGGTAGAGTACATACAATTGGCCGCGGGATTGGTCGGTACCAAAGCTGAAACGAAAATAAAGACCATTGGACTCTCTGGTTCGATGGGGCGCATGGAGAACGACTTGACCCATACGGACCTGCATCTCGTCCCTCGAGTTTGGCAATCATAGCTGGTAGCTGCTCATACGCGGGCAGAAGCGGAGTATCCACGGAACGAGATATTCCAGTCGAAGCAGAAATCACACGCAAGCGCATTGCCTTGAAATCGGCTTTATACTATGTCTCAGTGAGCCTGCGATCAGCGCTGTGGCACTTGAGAAGACGGACACAGGATGACCGATCTAGAGCTGGCCTGGCAAGTACAGTGCAACGCAATATGAATATAATATGAATTGAGCGAGTATTCTACTTGAGCCAATCATCATCGCGGGAAGAGCGTTGACATAGGGTTATCTCACTGTCCAATATACCAGGAGCTGATTCAGCGTCCGGAGCTCTATCTGTATACCATACTTTGTAAAGATTCTACGAGGCCGCCTCGACCTCGTTCTACACAACTACATTGACTACATTGAAATACCCTATGGGCCCCGTTCAGGTCTCGCACCCTCCTCCGCCTTGTATACTGAGTGTCCACAGCCGATCTAAATAACTGCTCGCCCAACGCTTTATCTGTTTCTGGCCCAAAAAAAATGTGATGTTTCCGACTTGAGAAGGCCACCAAGACGCGCCTTTTTTTTCCCATGACCCCTTGATAGAGGATTACTATCAAACATCGGGACCAATAATCACAGGGTTGACCATGCTGCTTCAACTTTACACGATTGCGCCTTTATGGCATGCAGGTGGCAGGGCAATGTGGACAGCCGGCATCCTCCTTCTCCTACATGGTTATCCTCTCAGAAAATTGCTGATTGGACCCTATCTTCATGTCTTACAAACTCGCCCTGCGCTATCAAGTTAACCCTTATAGGTGAGACTCTTCAAAATATCATTTATAAAAGTCGTTCACCAGGTTTTAACAATTTTCGAATTTACCGCCGTTCGTATTATATTAAAAAGATTATTATCGAGACCTTTCTACTTAACTTTATACTTAAGATAATTATTAATTAACTTAAATATAAATATTTCTTTAATAACTTATTCGATTCAATCGTTAATAGTCACGTACTTCGGCGATAAATTTATCTATTCTAATAAGAGGTTATTTATCGCGAGACTTAAGAGATTAAAGTAAAAGACGTTATAGATTCTTATAATTAGCGAAAATTTTAGATAATATAAGATTCTTATAAAGCCTATAATCTTAAATAGATTAAGTCTCTTATAATTTAATTTACAAAAGAGCGATTAAAGATAATATTCTTACTACTTAAAAGATCTTATCGCCTATCTAAAAGATAACCTTTATTAATACTTATTAGCTTATATAACTATAGCCTTCTAAGCATAATCTATATTACTTTAATATACTTAAGAATCTATTTCATATAATTCGTAATATTCTCTATTTAAGCAATATTAAGACGCTTATAAATAATCTTATAATTAATAATATTCGAGCTAAAACTTATTCGAGAGAAAACTCTTATTCGCGAGGAAAGATGAAATATTAGTAGTCGCTAAGATAGTATTATTATCGGCGAACTCGATAATAGATAATTATCTTATCTAGTCGTCCTATATATAATTATAGTATATTTAAAATAACGCTTTATATTCTAATTTGCTCGCTTAATCTATTTATCGATTTTAGAGTAAAAAGCTATTAATAGCTTAACTATAATATCTAATCGCTTATAAAAGAATTTCCATATAATAGCTATAAATTAAGGCCTCGATTCGATATTATTAAGGTCGATAGATCGTATAAATGAAATACTTCTTTAAGTAGTAAGTTAATTATCTTCTTAGTAATAGTATCTTCGTTAATATTAAAATAAGCTATATAGTAATATTTCTTAATAAATTAATTAATTACTATCTAAATAGCGTTATAGTTATCGAATATAAATAAGCCTATAACGAAGTTAATCGATATATCTTATTATCGTTTTTATAAGATTAATAGAGACTAAAATAAACTATATTTTCGATCTCGAGGTATCTTAGCCCTCTAATAGATATAGTAATTCTAAACGTAGGTAACTATTATCGCCCTTATTTCTCGTTAATAATACTTTCTTTTAAATAGTTTATAGATACGTACTACCCCGAGATAGTCGTAGAATAATTAATTATATATCTCTCGAATAACATCGATATATATATTATCGAATATTTACAAACGATCCTTATAGTAAAGTATTTCGTTTTATACGAAGTACTTATTAAGAGTAATCCCTTAAAACTTATCCTTACCTCGACGATAGCGTTACAAATTTCTATATAATAGTTGTTCTTCTTATTAGCGCCTACTATCTTATAATAAATAAAGTTATTAATTATATATACGTTAATACTTTCATTATCTAATTTTAATTAATTAGAGATAAAGATTATTTAATACTATTAGCGTAATCATTCGTTTTCGAAATTAATTAATTTATATCTAATTATTTATATAAGTATATTTATCTTAACGTTCTAAGGCCTAGATTAATAAATAATCTTTATATTAAATTCAAATAGTATATTCAAATAGCGAGTCTAGCGACGACTAAGGTCTCTTTCTTCGACGAAGTATATTAAATCTTTATAATCCGTGAAAATCTTAATAGAGATATTAATACATTTTAATTTAGAACGCTAGTATTTAAAATAGCGAATAATAATTAGTAACGTCTTATCGTAGATCTAATAGTTACACTCTATTAGAGTAAGATTTTTACTATAAAAAACTATCAAATAAAATACTTTCTTATCGTTATATTAAGAAAGAAACTTTCGTTAACGTAGTCGAAAGAGTTAATCTTTAAAATAACATTTTTTATTCTATCGAAATAACGTAGAATTAAAGCTTTAGTAATAGCGACTTTAAGGAAATAAAAAACCTCTTAATATACTAAAAACTAATTAAATATAGCCTCTTTTACCGTGAGTTTTACTATAAATTTAATTATTTTAGAGAAATCTCTAATGAATCGCCGATAAAAATTATAAAATTCGATAAAGGCCTATACCTCTTTAAGGTTAGTAGATATAGTTTACTTAATAATAGTCTAGATTTTAATAGAGTTTATTTATAACTCGTCTATAGATATTAGTAGACTTAGAAATTTAATTTTCTAGACGTGGAATTCGCATTTAAGGATATTTATCTAAAGGCCGATATCTCTTAATTTCTAAAGGATTTATTTGACGTATTAAACGTATTCCTTTTTTATCTTATTATAAATGAGTATGTTATCGAGATAGATCTAGTAGAAGTCATTTAGATACTTAAATAGAATATTATTTATATACTATTAATATATAGCCGAGCCGTTAGTTAGATCGAAGGAGAGAACTCGATATTTATATACTCTAAGAGAGGTAATAAAAGTAGTAAAATCCTCGCTATCGGGGTATATACGTAGTTTATTAAACGCGGCTATAATATCTAATCGGGTGAGATATTTATATCCTTGAATCCTTACTAAAACCTTATCTATTAATGGAATTGAGTATTGGTTTCTTTTGGTAATAGCGTTTAGCTTCCGATAGTCCATATAAAAACGCAACTCTTTATTCGGCTTTTCCGCGAATAGGACAGGTAAGGCGAATGGTGTATGGCTTGGTGTTATGAATCCCTTCTTTAGATGTTCGTCTAGGTACTTCTTTACCTATTTCAGTTTGTGTCCTAACATTGAATAGATCCTGCTTTTCGGAAGTTTCGTTTTCCTTTACAATTAAGAATAAGGTCGGAGCTTAGTTCTTAACGAAAATCGAGGTAGTCGTAATACTCCGTAGGTAGCCTATGTTTCACCTTCTTAGGACTAACCTCGTCGGTGCTATTGATCTAAATAAGGCAATTGGAACCGCAATACCTTTTTATATTTCTTTCCTGAGTTGTAGGGATAGGGTTTATTAATTAATATGCGGGGACCGCGAGGTATCCGGGTAATAGGAAATATATGTGATGTTGGCGTGTTTTTATAGATCTTATTCAATGTCAATATAAATAGTTTATTATCTTTTTACGGGCCAGTTGATAGTAGGCCGCTATATCAATCTCAGCGATATTAATGAACTTAGGCTCCTTACTATTCTCATTCTTATTTGATAAGAAGATATTCGAATTAGTCTCGTTATCGTAAGTAAATAGAGAAGAGCTTTATTATTTTAATATAATAGATGAAAGAGTAAATAATGTGAGTAGTCGAAGTTCCGAAGTTAGTAAGGAAGGGAGTTCGTTTATTATTAATATCTAATTATTATTATAATTATATCGATCGAGTAGAAAGAGTATCTTATCTCGTAATATATTAAGAACTACCTCGTATTTATTTATCTATGGTTTTTTAACTATTATATCGTATTTTAATAATATAATTAATATTAAATATATTTCTTCTTAATAATCTTCTACTATTATCGTTAGGAGTAAATAATATATAATTAATCGTTTTACGATCTAGTCGTTATAACCTTTTAATAATTTAGATTATAATAGTAAGAGTAGTTTTAGATATAAAATCTTATATATCGCTAAGATTAAGAACTTATTTATAACTATATAAGTATTAATATATTTATTATTTATAAGGGAGTCCTTAAGTAAGTAGATTCTCTCTTATAAGAATAGCGTAACTTATATACGAAAAGGACGACGTGCTAAAGCGTTATTAAAGATATCTATTAGATATACTTTATAAATACCTCTTACCGTAACTTTAAAAGAAGCTATTCGTTTTCTAAATTCGATAAAGTATCGTCGCTATCTGTAATATTAACGTTATTAATTTCGAATTCTTTATCTATTTCTATCGCGTAAAGTTATACTTCCTCGAAGGTCTTTTTATTAACCTCGATCTAAGTAATTATTATATAGATACTTCAATAGTAGCCTTTCTTATCGTAATTATAGTATATTAATTCTCTTAGTTTTAAATTAATCTTAATATTTAGAGGCGTAGCGATCGTAGCCTTAGTAATAGATATAAGGCGTATATTAGTCGTAGTTTATATTATAATTAACTTAATAGTAGCCTTTATAAACTCTATATCTTTATATCTAGCACGATATAAGTTATTTAATTTTCGAAGGTATTTCTTTATAGCCTTTAAGGTAATAAATCCCCTTACAATCTTCTATAAATCCCTTAGATTTTTCCTTAATTTATTTAAAAGATAATATTTTATTATAACGATTTTATCAAGATTAAGAATAATATTTAATCGAATAAAGTTTAAATAGAAGTCGATAAAGAATTAAATCCCTTATTATAGAATATATATATTATGTAATATATTACTACGTTAATCTAAGTTCTTATAGATATCGACTAACTTATCTATAATCTTAGTAAAAGATTAATATAGATTAGTGAAGTTTCAAAGTTTTTTATATATCGTATATTATATAGTCTTATCGCCAAGTTATAAGACTATGTAGATTATCTTAAAGTTCTTAATAAGGTAATAATCGCTATTAGTCTTAAATTTCTATTCTATTTTAAAGAACTAATTATCTTAAATAGAGTCGCTATCGTCGATAAATAGAGGTGGATTTAATATTTTAACTAATTTCTCTTTTAAACGTTTAAACGTATATTCCTCCTCGATTAATAATAATCGTAAGTCTTTTATTAACTATATCTTAAGGCCATTAACTTTCCGCTATAGAGAAGTTATATTCTTCTAAAAATCTTAGACTAATTAATTTATCTTCTCGATTATTCTATAGATCTAATATAAATCGTTTATAGCCAGATCCTTTTCTATAACGACGATGTAATATCGAGTAATAATCTTTCGAAAATCGTCTCGTTTCTAACGAATTTTATTTAATATAGTTATAAATTCGTCGGGTTAATACTTAGCTTAATATTATAGTTATAAGCTATTAGTAATATCTTAAAGCTATCTATTAAGTTCGCCTCGTTAAAGATATCTAATATTCGTCGAAACTTGATTTACTCTAATAGAGTCTTAATTTAATCTATTCTTTCGATATTAGACTTCGCTATAAGAAAGAAGAAAGAAAGATTTAAAATAAAGTGGAGAGAAGTTTAAATACTTCGAAAGAATAGGTATTAGAGATATTAGATATACTAGAGAATAGTAAAGCCTCTCTAAAACGTATCGAAATTATTTAATATTAAGAATAAAATTTTTTACTATAAAGTCTAAGATAAGGTTATTTCTTTACGAGGGTTTAATACACTTATTTCTTAATCGTTTAAGGCGTTAAGAAGATTATAAGTACTTTAAATAGTAGCCTTTCGAGTACACTTACTCCGCTTAGAGGGTCTCTTATCTCATAGAGAAGTTATATATAAGAAAGCTTATAAATAATATTTAGATAATATTTTATTGGTGTTAGCTATTTCTTTCGATTCGCTAGCTATACGAATAGTCTAATACCTTATTTATCTCTTAACCACTATTTGCCGAGTTCGATTCGCTTTGAAATCGAATTATCTATCTAATAGACTTATCTAGAAATATAATAACTTAACTTAATTTCTTACTAAAGCCTCTATTAGCGCGTTTCTTTAAATTCGTTTATTAATATAAATAAAATAAGTAAGTAGATCCCCTCCTTCATCATGAAGGCATTTCGATTGGCAACCGGAACGACATTCAAATCCAATTATCAAGCCTCTTCCCTACCAAGAATACTCGCCAGAACATACGCCATGGCCCCAAACCAGAGCATACCACCCGTTCGTCCTGCCGCGAACGCTATCCCGAAAGCCTTCTTGTATTTGCTGATGTACCCTGCCAGCTGAACGACCCATCTCTCTTCAAGCAAAATGTAGCCTATGTCAATGGAGAATGGATCAAAGCCAAGTCTGGGAAGACCTTCGAGGTCCTTGGTGAGTCTTCTTCACCGGTGCTCGGGTCAATCACTGATCTGGCCAACCAGACCCATCGACTGGCAAACTGATAGGAACATGCCCTGAATTCGAGAAGTCCGATGCCGATAGTGCCATCGCGCACGCCGCTGCCGCTTTCCCTTCCTTTCGCCAGACGACAGCCCGCCAACGGGCACGCATGCTACACAAATGGTACCAATTGGTGATGGACAACCAGGAAGACTTGGCAAAACTCATAACGTGGGAGAATGGCAAGCCAATGACCGATGCTAAGGGCGAGGTGGCATACGCAGCGAGCTTTTTTGAGTGGTTCAGCGAAGAAGCCCCGAGGGCGGACGGCGACACAATACCAGCCAGTATACCCGGCAACAGGGTCTTCACGATGAAAGAGCCGGTTGGCGTGTGCGGTCTCATAACGCCATGGAACTTTCCAGCAGCTATGATAACCCGAAAGATCGGTCCTGCTTTGGCAGCGGGCTGCACTGTCGTTGCGAAATCACCGGGTGAAACACCCTTCACATCTCTTGCTCTCGCTGAACTGGCAGAGCGCGCCGGCATCCCCAAAGGTGTCATCAATGTTATCAGCGCTATGGAAAATACAGTCGAAATTGGGAACGCCTTGACCTCGAGCCCCACCGTTCGCAAAGTTTCCTTTACCGGCTCTACTAATGTCGGCAAGCTGCTTATGAAGCAGTCCGCCGATACTCTCAAGAAGCTGTCTTTCGAGCTCGGCGGTAATGCTCCCTTTATTGTCTTCGATGACGCAGACCTCGAAATCGCTGTCAATGGCGCTATTGCTTCTAAGTTTCGCAGCTCGGGGCAGACTTGCGTCTGCGCGAACAGGATCTACATACAAAAAGGCATCTACGACAAATTTGCCTCTGCTTTTACTGAGAAGGTCAAAGGCTTCAAGGTTGGCGGTGGTTACGACGAGGGCGTCACCCATGGCCCCTTGATCCACGACCGCGCTGTTAGCAAAGTTGAGGCTCATGTGAGAGACGCTGAGAAGAAGGGCGGTAAGGTTACTGTTGGTGGCCAGAAGATGCCCAAGCTCGGGTCAAACTTTTTCGAGCCGACGGTCATTACGGGTATGAACATGGATATGCAGCTGGCTTCTGAAGAAACTTTTGGGCCTGTGGCTGGTCTATTTCCGTTTGAGACGGAGAAAGAAGTCGTGGATATGGCGAACATGGCCGAAGTTGGCTTGGCAGGATACTTTTTCAGCAACGATTTGCGTAGAGTTTATCGGGTTGCTGAGGCTCTGGAGGTGGGGATGGTGGGTGTCAATACGGGGTTGATCAGCGATCCCGCTGCTCCGTAAGTCTCTCACTTCCTTTGAGAGAGAGAATGTCAGCTAATAGTGCGCAGCTTTGGTGGTGTGAAGCTGAGCGGGTTCGGACGGGAAGGCAGCAAGTACGGTATCTCCGAGTACCAGATCACCAAGATGGTGACGCTGGGTGGTATGGGACAGCCACTGCAAGGATCTTGAGGATGTCGTCCCGGTCGTACGATAAGAGGGAAATACTTTGTACATATTTAGAGGGTAGTAAAAGCAATATGTACATATTGGTCAAGCAACTCATGAGCCTAACCAGACATATTTCTAGTCAGGATATCACGGCCATGCGCTTCTCGCACCTCTTCAAAATAACGAGAGATGACTTTGCCTTGATGTTCAGGCGTGCTACAAGAGGGATTCGTCAATTGGAGGATAAGTCCCTAAACGTTGACAAAGATGCTCTTTCGATAGGGCTGAGCGCGCCAAGCGCTTCACTCGGGCGAAATGGATTAAAGCCGAGGCCCAGCGAGAATGCACTATCTCATTCCCTTCATTGACCCGTACTACTTTCACTCTCTCTATCGGCTATGATCAGGACGCACCGAAAGCTATGAGTTCTCCAATAGTTCTCTCTGCGACGCTTCTAAGATGCCATGTCCGGCGAATCTAGCGGCTCGTCCGCTCCCTCCGCCTTAGGGGTATCACCAAATGCGAGTGGAATCCATAGCACCAATAGCTTGAGACATGATCAAGCAACAACAGAATCCGAAAGCAAGGCTACTCTAACCGCGAATCTGGCCCAAAATGAGCCCCTACAACGGAGGCATAGACCGAGGAGCTCGGGAGGGTTCCTGCTACAGACAACCCCTGCTCCTGCTTCGGAAACAAGACTCTCCTCGTATACGGAACCAGATACTACTAGAGATGTGAAAGGGAAGCGGAAGGCTGAGGAAGGGGACTTAGTCGTGCCTAAGCGTGCAAGCGCTCATCAGAGACACCGCCAGAAACCTTCTTTGGGAAGCTCACCGCTAGCTACCGAGGTCATCAACGTCCATTCATCGGATCATACAGATAAAAATGGAGCTTTCCAGAGAGACAAGCAATTTTCAGTACAATCGGCTGCTAGGCAAAGCATGCGCTCAAGTCTCAATAGCAATGGTACATCTGCCGGGTCTGCCACTAGCACGGATCCAGTATTGCTATCAAATGGGAGAAGCGCCATTGGCCATGATACAGACCCTGCCCAGATCGTCACCCTGGCGTTGAACCTCAGCGAAAGTCGTCGCAGGAACTTCAGCAGTGGTGGCCTACTCATACCTCGAGATGCAATTGGAGCCCGGCGTATCATATCTTCGGGACAGCAAACGCTCGGGCTACCTAACAGCGCAAGCGGAGGAAGTCTACGCCAACATTTGCAACAGCAGAGACAGGTGTCAAGGAATATATCGCCAAAATCAGGCAGATCTTCCAGCAACAAAGGGTCTGGATCCGGTTCACCACACTCGCAGAAAGAACAGGTTGGGAACAGGCACTCTACACTATTGCCAGATTATGACGCTGGGGTGGCCGATGATGTCGTCTTCGATGCGTCGGATGCTACATTCTCACGCGCGAACAAGGCAAGAGTCGCGATAGAATTGATGTATGAGTACAGAAGGCTACTGCAGTATCTTCCTCCAATACCGACAAACTCTAAGAGCAAACCAGCAACGAGCAAAGGTGCTGCAAAGCACGAAGGTGAGCCATCGACTGGCCTTGGAAGACTCTACAATCCACTGCAGTATATCCGCAACAGAAAAGTTCGATTTCGTGAAAGACGACCTCTGGATGCTGAAGCAGCTGGGTGGAAAGACCTCGACCGAGTAAAGATCTGGGTAGATACAGTTGCAAGTGAGCGAGAAGACGGTGTCTCTCGTATCGACCAACGTTTCCCCTTGCCATCCCTGGACACAATTAGTGGCGAGTATCCTGTGGCCGATGGCTTAGAGATTTCGCGCGTTCCACTTTCGGCAGGCTCTCAAATCAGAAAAGTCGAAAGACCGCGTATGGATTGGGAATTTACTTCATGGGACTTGCTTGCGGACGCGCAATGGCTCACCCAGGATGACAATCTCGATCACATAGAAGATCGTTCGGGCAAGAAGATTACGACAGGTCACCCAAATCGTAAAGACAATACGCCGAGAGCAAGTGTCGAGTCGAACAGAAGCTCAGTGCGACGCTCCGAGAGTATTGTCAGAGAACATGCATCTCCCGATAGGGTTCGAGCATTGGCCGGTCACTCCCGTAAGGATTCCAAGGACCGAGGACGTCGAAGCTTAGACGTGCACGAGCAAAGATCACCGTTGTCGGAAGACAATGGTTCTCGGGATCGTAAGTCCAGATGGCCAAAGAAGCTCGTTCGATCTCGAAGCTCCTCAGACTCGGACGATTCTCACCGGGAGAGCCGCCGCAAACAAAACCGTGGCCGTGATTATGCTGGTAGCCGTGATAATCTTGAGAGTGCCGCGTTGGAGAAGCAGATGATGGAAATGCTTGCTAAGGAGGTGGAAGCTAGCCGTCAAGTTGACCAGAGCCCGGAAGAAGACACAGATGCGACGGGGGAGCCTGGTCTGAAGCCTCATGATGGCGGGATGAGGGACAAATATAGGCATCGAGACGCCAAACCTCGTCCAAGTGCTCCCCAACGAATGACAACCGACGTGCCCGTTATAGAAAAGCGTCGAATTGCAGCCAGGGCAAGTCTCGACGAAGACCGATTTCATTATCATCGCATGCCCTCAGATGACCTCGATCCGACAGCGCCTAACTCTCCTACGGCACCTGGATTCGTTCCTAGCATCTCAATTAACCTATCTCCGCCGGCAAGCCCACCATCGGCGGTAGCCTCACCTAAGAAAACGTTGACATCTCGAATGGGATCTTCCCGGCGCGATCGCTCTCGGAGCGTCAATAGGCGAACTATTGGCGAGAACGATCCAGACTCAAGTGGGATGACCGATGTGTCGCGGCAGACTACTAACGAATCTCAACTGGCGAACATGTTACGCAAGGAGCAACCAACGGGATCAAGCAATGGATTACTCACCCCAATCAAGACTGAAGCTGCAGGCATTAAATACAGGCCTCTAGATGGCAATTCCATTAGAAGCATCAAGAACATCAATGGATCCGACTCTAGGCTCCGAGGACTTTTCAAAGGCGGCAGGATTGCAGAGCTGGTAGGCAGCGAGGTCTCTAAAGTTGGCGATATGTTATGGAGAAAAGACAACAATCATGCTTCTCGGGTCACTTCTCCAGCATCAAGCTACGCAGCATCTGAGGAATCGGACATGGACGATGGTGACACGAGTGGATTAGACAGTAGTCCAAAGAATGACCTATCTCGGACCACAACAAAAGATGGAGGAGGAAGCCTGTCAAAAGTGTCTACAAACAGCGACAAACCTAGATACTACATGAGCAATCTTCCAAGCTTTCGATCGTCATTCAACAGGGATGAGCAATCCGCTAAATCCACTAAGGCTTCTCCGGATCACGATCACATCACCCGTCAGCAGTTAGCACAACGTGAAAGAGGAAGGTCAAGCAGATTTGATCGTCTTGCGCCGCCGAAAATTGATCTGAGGGGGATATCGCCCCCTTCTTCTCGAGAACCCTCTCCAGTCGGGTCGCGGACACAACGAACATATGATGAAGACTCTCGCCAAAGCAGTAGTAGCCGCTCAGAACGTGGAGTACGCAGTGCAGACAGAAGGCTCAACGCAATGCTAAGTATTCCTGGCAAAGCAGGGACTGGACGAGCTCCGCCCACTGGTCTCGCAAGTCTAGAGAGTAGGCCACGAGAATTGAGAGGACGCCCGGACTTGGAAGGCAAACGACAATGGAGCATTTCCGATCGAGGCGTCTCTACCGTACGCGGGACTGTTAATAAGCGCGATATTGCTCGAGTCAGAGCTTTGCTGCTCTCGTCAGGAGTGAAAGCCAACGAAATATCCCGCCGAGCGGAGGAGGCCCCCGAAAAACCCGCACCCTTCCTTCAAAGGCTTGAGGACATGTTCAAGGGTCCCATACCACACGTCTCTCGGTCACAGGAGCCATTACTCGCTGCAAGGATAGTGATCAGCAATATTGAGACAAATACCCAGAGATTGAGGGATGATGCTGAGCAATTTTCTCACACCACGATTGAGAAATTGCATGACCAGATCAATGCTATCGACGAGCATGTAACCCATAAGCTCACACCCCTCGTGAGAAATTCCGCGGATGATGCAGACGCCTTCAGCACAGAGCTTACAACTACACATACCTTGGCCATCAAACAGCTGAACGATAGCATAAACACTGTCCTAAGGCGACGCCGCCGGAGGTTGAGATACCTGAGAAGGATAGGATGGGCGACGGTCGAATGGACTCTACTAGGCATCATGTGGATGGTCTGGCTAGTGGTGGTAATTGTTCGGCTTGTCCGTGGCACCCTCGCCGGTTTAATAGAGGGGTTGAGGTGGCTGTTTTGGTTGTAGATTTACCCTGGATACCATGTTCATCGGTCATGCGATTCAGCGAGCATCCTACTGCTGTAGGCGTTACGATACCATCATAGTGTATATTTATCACATCTACTTGACTATCAATAATTCCCCAGGACCGTGGAGGGATTTCTAGAACTTTGCAGGCATGCTGCCAGCAAAAGTAAGGGGTGTAGCGGCATGAATCTCAATGAAGGAGAAATCATTTTCCTGCGTCGAATATCCTTCATGTAGCATTGCTCGACATGAATATATTGACCAATTCGTTCTGGTCAGTACGCGCAAAAGTGTGCAAGATTCAAAGCTGAGAGTCATCTCTCATTCCCAGTCTTGGCACACACTTTAACCTCGTTGGCTCTAGCGTATCAGTCTCCAGAAACATTCCGCGACTTAGGTATGGGAAGTTTTCTGACAGCTTCCCTGCCAAGTAATCCTTCTCCGCAAAGGTGCGCAGAGCTCGCAATGCTTCACCAAGCTCTGCCTCTTACCAGGCAAGTGGTCCGAAGGCCGATTTGCCCCAGATCTAGGACTCAATGGCCCGGAACGCGTCTGAACCAGATCATTCTCCAGGTACACCTCCTGCAATCACACGAGCTTGAACTGGCACTGACAGTTGGCTCTGCAGAGGTCCTTTGCGAATAGAAGAAACATAGACACAAACACAAAGCCTAGCATACACGATTCCGACGCTATCGTTCTTCCTGGAACACAGAGCACCACTGCAACCAAACCCCAACCTCCTCCACCTGGGCCTGTACTATCCGCCTCCCCTGCGCAACCTTCACCGCCTACACCTACCTCTGACGCTTCGGTACCACCTCAAAATGTTCCTCTTATGCCTCCAACCCCGCCTGGAGGCAAGACTCAGACAGCACCACCTACCTCAGTGCCTCCGGGGACCGGTGCAGCTCCCATCCCTCCAACTACTCCACCATCGGACAAGCCTGCTGCGGCAATTCCACCTCCTCCACCTCCACCTCCACCCAGGCGAAGGTCTCGATGGATTCGAAATACCGTTTCGTTCCTGATCCTGGCAAGTGCTCTGGGTTTCGCAGGCGGGACCTTCTATTCTTTACGCTCAGACAACTTTCATGACTTCTTCACCGAGTACATCCCATTCGGAGAAGACGCGGTGCTCTATTTTGAAGAAAGAGAATTCCGCAGACGGTTCCCAAAACTCACGAATCCTACCAATCGTCCATTCCCCGACTCTGGCAATAAGATCACGATACCGAGCAAAAGTGGGGTATCCTGGAAAGTTGCTGGTGAGGAACATCAGGGAACCGATTTGCAGACGAAAGGCCGCCATATGAGCGCTTTGGATGCGAATCAAGGTGAGGTCAAGATAGGGGTTGCCGGACAGACACCCTCTACTGCTACAGGACCTGAGAAGAACAAGGCAGTTGAAAAGGCGAAGAATGATGCAGGATCGGCTCCGAAGACTCCTCCTCCAAGTGAAAAGGCGAAAGCCGAAAAAGCTCCTGCCAAAGCACCACCGCCAACCACAGAACCAAAGCCGCCCGCGCCTGTTCCGCCTCCTCCAAAACCCTCAGAAAGCTCTAAAGATGCATCCAAAAGACCACCAGAGGTAAATGAGCCTAGCAGGTTCATGCCGATGGAGAGCATCGATCCACTTAAGATCAAAAACGCCGATGAGCCCATAGTGCAGGATCTAGTGAAGATCATCAACGATATCATTACCGTAGTAAATGCCGATGGCGCCTCACACAAATACAATTCCACAATTGGCAAAGCAAAAACGGCTCTTGCAAGTGTTGGTGGTCGTATAATGTCTCTAAAGGAAGCCGTCAGGAAGTCTGCAGAAGAGAAAATCAGATCCACCCAAACGGAGTTTGACACTGCAGCCAAAGAGCTCGTACGCCGCCTCGAAGAGGAAATGAGGGATCAAGATGGCAAATGGAAAGACGAATTCGAATCGGAGCGGGAAAAAATAGTCCAATCCTACCAAGAGCGTCTGCATAATGAAAGCCAACGAGCTCAACAACTTTCCGAGCAGCGCCTCCGCAATGAACTCCTCCAGCAAGCTGTTGCCATGAAAAAGCAATTTATCAACGAAGTCACCGATCGCGTTGAAACCGAACGGAACGGTCGCCTCTCCAAACTATCTGACCTCTCATCTAGCGTAACCAAGCTCGAAAAGCTGACCGCGGACTGGAATTCGGTCATTGATGCGAACCTCAAGACCCAACACTTGCAAGTCGCCGTCGAAGCCGTGCGCTCTAGTCTTGAGACCGCTGATCGTCCTCGCCCGCTCGTTCGTGAGCTTGCCGCCCTTAAAGAGATCGCCTCCGATGACGCCGTCGTTAACGCAGCCATCGCTTCCATAAACCCAACAGCCTACCAACGCGGGGTTCCAACTACCGCCCAACTCATCGACCGTTTCCGCCGCGTCGCCGCCGAAGTCCGGAAAGCATCTCTCCTACCTGAAGATGCCGGCGTAGCTAGCCATGCAGCTAGCTTCGTGCTGAGTAAATTCATGTTCAAAAAGACGGGTATGACGGTCGGCGATGACGTAGAAAGTATCCTTACGAGAACGGAAACGCTGCTGGAAGAGGGGAATCTAGATGAGGCGGCTAGAGAGATGAATACGCTGGATGGATGGGCGAAGACGCTGAGCTGGGACTGGTTGAGTGAGTGTAGGAGGGTGCTGGAGGTGAGGCAGGCGATGGATGTGATTTCTACCGAGGCGAGGTTAGAGGGGCTGAAGGTTGATTAGATGAGCAACTGTATTATATGCACGCCTACCATACGCGTCGTATCTGTACCGATAGTGTTTATTCGCTATCCCTTCTTGTTCGCCATGGGTCGCGATGCGTAGGAACCAGGACTCCCTGAAGCTCGGGCAAGACTTGCCAACGCAAATGTCCTCTCCTCCCTGACCACGAGCCCATCATGGCTTCGCTTCCCTCTGACCGCCAGCGCTTGTGTTTCGCCTAGCTGCGCCGTGGAGCTCCCCTCCCCTACCTATATTCTCCAAGAAGATCGCTCAAAGTGCTGCAGATATGTGTCCGGGTAAGAACCCCTTCGTTAACTATATATACACGAGCTCTCATTCCGCTCTCCTCTGCCAGCCCTCCATTCGAACCGCGCAATTTCCATTCACATACTCCGAACTACCGTGCTTAACCCTCACCATCGCGAAGGGCGTACGACCTATCGGCTTTCAAATGCTCTCCATCCATGTCTTTCGACCTTCTGCCCTGCCTCCTCTACACAACGGAATGGAGACGTGCGTGGGTGGGGTTTCTTTCCCTAACCGTACCGGACCGGACATCTGCCTCGCCGTGGGTGGTATGACCCGTCTTTGCAACGCGGAGGCTGGATCCGACCGATGAGGGTTTCGCCTCTGAGTTGGCGGGTATTGAGCACGGTGTGGTCGTTGGTGAGCTGGATGGAGGGACGTACAGATGCCGCCGAGTGTCATGGGATTCGTGCGCGAGGGTGCATGGGCTCGGAGGATGTGGGTGGGTGTCGTGGAGGTGCGGAGAGGGGTGGCGGGGCAGGTGGATGGGTCATAGTGGTTGTGTTTGGAGGCGTGGGCTTTGAGGATCGGGTTCCTTTGGTAGATGGGTTCAAGAATTTGAGTTATGCTCTTTGTTGTGCACCCGAACATGTTGATTGAGAGATCTCTTCGCGAGGGCTTTGGGTACGAAGATTGAAAAGGTTGTCGATTCGTCGAAGTTTGCGGTTCAGGGACCTCGCCGTACGTTGAGTGTTGTGGAGCTGTTGGAGCTTGATCGATTTCGCAAATCCCTAAATGGTCATTGAAAGCAGACCGACCATGAGGTTCCCCGCTGTCCAATGCTCTTCTTGATACAAGTCTAGACGTGAATGACAAATATTTCCAGGTCGATGCCCCAATCGACGTGAGAACATGGGACCTCCAGCGCCTCGGGCTGCCACTTTTCCTGACGGCTTGCCTGCCGTCGGGACATCGAGTCGAGTCTCCGGACGTATCATGTCACCGAGTTGTACTTCCTCAGCAGCTCTTTCACTCTCCCACACCAATTCCCCGACTCCATAGCGACAACCTCGACAGTCTTCCCGTCAATAGTCTTCATGCCTTTCACAAAACTCGAATGCTTCAAAACCGCCTCCAACACGTCGGCATTGCCCAATTTCGCAGCGTGGTGGACTGCCGCCCATCCGTCTTGACCGACGATGTCTCCCACGTTATCGAGTTTTAGCAGAATCATCGCACTCTCTGCGCTGCCGTGACGAAGAGCGTGGATGAGCGCACTGTTGCCGTCGTGGTCTTTCACCGTGACCATTACGGAGTCAGGAGGAGATAGACGTAAGAGCAATTTCAGTGACTCGGTCTCGTCCTGTATGCACGCGTGATGGAATGTGCTCTTTCCGGAGGTATCTAACACATCGAGTCTCGCACTGGCATCGATCAACATTTCCATGCACTTGGGATCATCTAAGAAATCGAACATTGGTGGCCGGCCGTCCACATCTTGCGCATTGATATGCGGTCCACTTTCTCCGCCACAAAGTAGAGCAACAATGTCTCGTCTGATATCACCTCGCGTCGATAAACCCGCACAATGAAGCGGAACCTGCTGGTCCTCTTGTCGAACATTACGGTCCGCTCCTGCTTCCAAAAGAAGCCGAACACATTCCACAGACCCCCAGGCAGCCACATGCAACGGTGTTTCTGCCCAGCGGTTGGCCTGATTGATATTGAGCCGCTGCGGATATTGTTTCCAGATTTCAAGAGCGCTAACCAAGCCACTCAGTGCCTTAGACTCTGCTGCAGCGTGTATGATGTTGGCATCCAAATTTGATAATATAAAAGGGTCTGCGCCGTGGTTTATGAGGATCTTCATTTTGTCTGTTCGTCCAGCCGAACTGGCCCAGTGTAAGGGCGTCCAGCAGTACTTTCTGTCTTTCTGATCGAGGAGGTTGTGAATGATTTTGGGAGTCTTTGGTTTCTCGGATGCCGAAGCTCGAAAGAGCTCAATGATTTCACCGAACAGTGGGGACCTCTTTCGGTATCTTGTTTTCCACTTAGCCCAGTCCGTTCCTGCAGGAGCGTTGTTAGCATCGTCGACGAGTTCTATGAGCCTGATTTCTAAGTCAGTATTACTTGACTTAGGGAAGACCAGGAGTTGCGAGATACAATCTATGAGCTGTAAAACACGATTGGGAAGGAGAAAAGCTCTCACAGCTCAGGAAGGGTGCTGCGCATAGGAAAAATAGCGCAGTCCAAGAAATTCCTTACTGTTCAAGCGTTGGGCGCTCCACGTCTGTAGGCTTATAAATGTCGAGAACAGCAATGTGAATCGGCGTGAATTCAAAATCGCTGATATAGTCATCTTTTTGAGAAAAAACTTCCACAATGTCTTGTTCAACACGTGTCGAGTCCGCGCCCAGCGATTTCAAGATAGCTAGGTCAGCAGGTTTGCTATTCGCAAGTATTAGCTTCGTGGGCTTGGAAGCATTCATCGACTGCAACCAACCGTGTCCCAACGTCAGCAGCTTCAGTATCAGCACCAAGTCCTACAAGGTATTTCACAATGGGTAGTTGTCGATTGTAGGCAGCGGTCTAAATACTGTAAGCTTATCTCATATTTTCCCATGATTGAACTCACGTGGAGAAGAGACCATCCATCTGGCGCCGTGTCCCATAGAGTAGCCTCTCCAGATTTGATGCAGGCTTTCAGCTTCTCCAAATTTCCATGCTTTACATATCGCATTGCGTCCGACCCCTCTGATACCATTCGATAAGTGTTCAGGTCATAGCGAACCTTGATACTTTTGGATGACATCACCTGTGAAATGGCTTTGCGGAAGAATGTAGAAGGGACCACAACCTTTTCCCCAATTGATTTTGCACCTTGACAGCTGGGCTCGCTGCACTGATACTGCGGCGGTTTGACCTTCGACAAACCTCTAATTGGGATAGGCGTACTCTGTGCGTGGCATTTGCAAAAACAGTCATATCGGCACGCTCGACGAATTTCCAATGCGTCTGTTGAATGACCGTCGACATTTGTCGTTTGGTTCGCCTCGTGGTGGACGTGGACGCTGTCTACAAAACTCTGGACCAATGGAGATGTCGGTGAGGTATCAATTGAAAGCCTCTGTAGTGACGAGGTCGAACTTCCAACAGATGACGCAGTAGTATCGATAGATATTCTCCGAAGCGAGGATTTCGAGCTACCAGATGCAAGCGTTGAAGGTTCAGACATTATGGAATCCTGGAGAGATGCGGAGTCGCTTTCTCCATCGTCTGTTGAGCCGATCTGGAGGAACTCTGGATGTTGGCTGCAGACCGCAAGAAATGTTTCTCTAAAGACTCGTATGAGTCAATCCGCAGTCACTTTGGAAGATGGGGCTACGAACGCATGCGCTAATGCCAAAAAACTTTGCAGCATTGCACTCTGCTCCTTGATGCGGTCGTGAAGCTTTTTGAGGCCCGATTTGTGCTGCACCCATTTCATTCGACGTATAGGTGAGACTTCGGACTTCGACATTTGTACCAATCTCGTCTTCAGATCTTGGATTGTTCCGAAAGCGTCTTGAAGCGCGCTATGTATGACTTTTGCAGATATGTTGTGTCTCGTTTGGCGGCTCCGCAACACGCGATCGAAGCCCTTGAGAGCTTCGTCAAAAATCGAGACATCATTGAAAAGTTCAAGGATTTCTTTCTCGGCATCTTTGAAACTCTTCATTAACTCCAAAAGAGAATTACTGGTCTGGATGAGCTGTGACACTGAGGATAGTAAGCCGAGGGCTGTTATGGGATCCATGCTTGCTCTGCATTACAGTTGCGGGGATCTCTTCGGTGGGTCAGCGCAAAGTAACCAAACCGTAGACCACCTTTACGATACGCTCGTAGATGTTGGGGGCCCCAAAAGAGCACTCTAAGAGCTCTCCATGAAAGGTTAGACCTTATATTAGGAAGTGTTTTCGTCTCAGTCTCAGTGGTGGAGGCTGATTATAGAGCCCAGTGCAAAGGTGATAGGCCAGCTCTGCATATCGTTCTATTTTTGCGCCCCACAGGCTTTCCGCCGCAATTTCACCAGCGACAGAAGTTCAAGTTTGTAATAGAACATGGAGGAAAAGAGACCGTCCAGGGCAGCTGTACATTGAGTCGATTGACCACGAGAACAATGCAGATCTAGAACACATGGAAAGCAGTGTACTGCACCTTAGAAGCAAGTCGTCAATGTATGGTGTCTAAAAGAGGTAGCACTGCCCCGCTCGTGGCGCTTCACTGCAGGGCGAAATCACTGGCTACCACCGTGACAAGGGTAAGACCCTAGTATCTACGGCGGACGACGGCTGACACTACGACAAAACCAAAAAAAAAAAAAAAAAAAAAAAAAATTCTCTTTTCATTTTTCTTCTTCGCGATTTCTAGTAACTCTCTCACTCTTTAGGGGCTACTCTCCGGGGTACTCTCCGGGGTACTCTCCGGGGTATTCTTCCGGGTACTCTTCGAGGTACTTTCTAAGGTACCCTCCCGGGTACTCTTTCGGGTACTCTTCCGGGTACTTACGACGGATAATAACTAATACTACAGAGGTCTGCACCGAAAGTCCTGCACCCGCACTAGTAAAGCCCTAACCCTACTTTCGGAAAGCGGCCCTATAGAGGGGAAGCCTAAAAATATCTTCTTATAGCGTATAAATGGGACTTTAGGTACTTCTTTTAGCCTTGATAGGGGCAGTAAGCCCCGAACCTGACTAGGGCTAGGTGCGATTCCGAAGAACTCCAGACGTATTGTCCAGATAGCCCTTTAGGTGGGGCGTTATCCGAAGTCTGAGCGCAAGAGTCTTGGCGGGTGCAGGACTTTCGGTGCAGACCTCTGTACGATCAAATATTTTATGAAGTTCTTCGCAAAAAAAAAAAAAAAAAAAAAAAAAATTCGCGGGAAGTTCCGCGGAAAGTCCCGTAATTTTTTTTTTTTTTTTTTTTGCGAAGAACTTTATAAAATATTTATTCGTCGTAAATACCCGGGAGAATACTCGAAAGAGTACCCGGAAGAGTACCCGGAAGAGTACCCCGGAGAGTACCCCGGAGAGTAGCCCGGAGAGTACCCCGGAGAGTAGCCCGGAGAGTAGCCCGGAGAGTACCCGGGCGAGTACCCCGGAGAGTATCCCCTAAAAAGTGCCTTAAAAAGTACCTTTCGAAGAGTTAAGAATATTCTTAAAAGAATATTTTGAAGAGAGTTACTAGAAATCGCGAAGAAAAAAACGAAAAGAGAATTCTTTTTTGGTTTTGTCGTAGTGTCAGCCGTCGTCCGCCGTAGTATCATCACTCCAATCACATATCTCCGCACACCATCCTTTTCGGATTTGTGAGGAGGAGGAAGGGCGAGTGCAACCCCTTTGACCATCACTTCGGGACCATGATACCCTAGAGGCAGGAAGGCTACGGAGTAGATCATTGGCGAATCGGTACTCTGTGCCGAATACTGTACAAGCCTACTTACACAACTCCATTCATGCAGGGGCAATGCAGATGTGGGTTTGGCAGTAGGTAGAATAATTGCTATCAGTTGCATGAGGGTGAGATGTCAGATGGCCGAGACATTTTTAACTTACGTCTAGTGACAGAGCTAGCGCTAGTCCATACTCTATAACAAGGGTGAAGGGAGCTATGCGAGCGACTCAGCGAAGCTCGGTCCCGCTGTCCAAAGTCAACAACTACCCAGCGCTCTCTAGTCTCTACACTCTACAGCAACGAATAAAATTGGCTATCACAAATAACTGCGCATTAGGGAGGTTTAGCAACATTTTTCATAACATTCTAACTTAATAATAATAAGGTAATAATACCTCGGGCGAGCAAAATACTCACCATGGACGGGGAAGCCCTAACAGTACCCGAAGCCCTAAGGGTGCCCGGACCCCTAACAGTACCCGGACTCTAACAGTACCCGGACTCTAACAGTACCCGGACAGAAATAAAAAGCACCGCAACACCATTGTACCAGCGCCATTAGGAATCGAACCTAATACGAACTAAATACCTCCAACCACACGGACCTCTAACAGTATCCCTATTCTTAAATAAGTAATATCATCGCGAATATAGATCGGATTATTATAAGTTTTATATCGTTAGAATGCGCTTAATTAGGACTATAATTAGTATTTAAAGATAATATAATAAGATAGTAAGATATAATAGTTATAGTACTCGTATAATATAAGAAGCCCTAAGGCCCTAAAACCCTAAAACCCTGAAGCTCTGGAGTACTGAAGCCCCGAAGCCCCGAAGCCTTGAAGCCCTAAAGCCCTGAAGCCCTGAAACCCTGAAGCCCCGAAGCCTCAAACCCTGAAGCCCTGAAGCCCTGGAGCCCCGAAACCCCGAAACCCTGAAGCCCTGGAGCCCTGAAGCCCTGGAGCCCTGAAGCCCTGGAGCTAGTAGTACGTAGGGCTTCGAAACCCTTACCGATATGAAAACACTTTACATAATATGTAAAGTGTTTTCATAAGATAACGATCGACGACGCTACCTATTACTACGTATAGTTAGACTATAAGATTACTACCTCTTTAGATTATGTAAAATATTATGAGTAATCTCAAATGCTCCTGCATGTCCAGCGCCGGCGATCTCCGGAATACCACCCTCCTGCTGTAGTGTACCCGTTTCATCTTGCCGCTTTGACGACTGCGAACCCATCACCGCGGGATCAACTCTTCGGGTGGCGGTGTGAATCTGCAACCCTACTGCATATGCAGCTAACATGTGCAGTCACTTATCACCCGTACAAGGGTGCACTATAAGTATGCTCAGTGCTCATGGCTGAGCCTCAACTAATTCTAGTTTTTTACAGCTGTGTATCATATATTCCTGTTGCGTATAATTCTGCTGCATATTTCACCGCTCTATATTGTACGAGTATAGCCGTCTACTACCAGCTCTTTCTTGAAATTTTTGCTTATGGTTAGAGCACTGATCGCTTATTGATGTATATTATATAAATATGGGCTCTTTGGAAACATCTTGGGCGACGTTACCAGAAGCACGATCCCCTGTTCTTCATCTCAGTCATCCTACAGCCGGAGAGTGTCAGACTGTCTGGAAGCTCAGCTCCCTTGCCTGGACAGACGCCCTATCCTTACCGCAATACCTCGAAGAATCAGCTTATTTGACCACGGTTCCTTTGGCAAAAGATGGAGTAATGACCAATTGGATATTGACTGACAAGACCCTGCCTCCGGACCAGCGGCCAATCCTATGCTCCTGTGAAACATTTCGCAAGCGTACATTCCTCAGTGATACAGGTGGCAATCTCAGCGAGAACATTATCCATGGTGTTGCCAGTGTCTTCTGCGACCCAGTACTGAGACGTCGTGGCTATGGCTCACGCTTGATGAGGGAGTTGGCAGAAATCTTGCGCACCTTTCAGGCCGAAACGACGAAATCCATTGGGAGTGTGCTGTACTCTGATATTGGGAAGAAGTTCTACGCAGACCTTGGGTGGCACCCTTTTCCTATCAATACGCATATCGAGCTCGACCCATCTGCGGCCCCGGACGCACCAAGAGCTACACAGCTTCTGCCTGGAAACCTTGAACGACTTTGTGAAGAAGACGAAGCTATGATTCGTAAAGAGTTGACCAGTACATCAACGACTGGAAAGACACGCATGGTGCTCGTGCCGGATCTTGACCATATGCTTTGGCATCACAAGAAAGAAGAATTCGTGTGTGAAAAGCTCTTTGGAAAGAAGCCTCAGATCAAGGGAGCGATCGTGGGGCAGGCTGGTAATCGAGTATGGGCTATTTGGACCCACCGCTTTTATGGAGACCCGGAGTCTGCTTCTTCTGAGAATACTCTTTATATATTACGGCTAGTGATCGAAAATCAAGCTACTACAGGCATACGTGACGCAGAGCAATCTGAAAGGCAAGTCGAGCAGATGAAAGCTATTCTTCAGGCCGCCCAGGGCGAGGCCGCCGAGTGGAAGTTACATCGTGTGATGATGTGGGACCCTACGCCTCTGGTCCTGGAATTGGTAGGACGAACAAGAATCCAGCATCGCAGGATAGAGCGGGAGCATGAGGGTATTGCTAGCCTTCTGTGGTACGGAGAAGGGAGCGGTAAGGAGGACACACTGGAATGGCTTGGGAACGAGAAGTATGGGTGGTGCTAAGACGGCGTTTGATAAAGAATGAACGCCCTCGTACTTGTATAGATATATATATGAAGTGGGCAGAGTCGCTTCGGGGTCACGTCTCGAGAGCGTGATGTATGGCTTGAGTAGGGCTGTTCTCGCGCTGTTGTAAGCAAAGTGGTGGACTGTAGTCGCACTGCCAGAACATCTGACTAATGTAGCGATCAATCTTATACTATCAAGATACAAGCGAAAGTTCATCGTTCTGCTGCTCTGCATGAGTCATCCTCCCTCCCTATGAAAAGCCCACCCATTCGATTGAATAATACTCTCCATTGGGGCAAAGACAATACATGTCAACGACCCAGACTGCCCTTTCCTCCAATAGATTCCCTAGCTATCCACTTTCATTGAATAGACCTCACGACCAAACAGTACCGGCCATAAACCAACCACACTCGCCATGCCTCTCCGCATGTCCCCGGCTTCCCAATCCGACGCCTCCCGCATCGCCGCCATCCACATGGCCGCCTTCGGCACCAACGCCATGCTGCTCGCTCAATTCCCCACCCCAACCGTCCGCGAAAGGCTTCAAGTCTGCATCGCGGCAAAAGCCTTAGCCGACATCAGAGATCCGAAGACGGCCGTGCTCGTCGTGAGAGACGATGAGAGTGGGAACGGTGAGGTTGTCAGTTTCGCCAAATGGAGCCTGCCGGTTCGGGAAGGGGAGACGTATGTGGAGGCGCCGTGGGTGTGGCCGGAGGGGACGGATTTGGAGGTGTTGGATCGGTGGACTGGGGTGGTGGAGGGTGCGAAGGAAAGGGTGGTGGGGGAGGGGGCTTGTTACCGTAAGCTTGTTTACAATATTCATGCCATCTACGTGATGCTGGGTTCGCAGTTCCCTGTGTATGGAGGAAGTATCGGAAGGCAGAAGATTTTTCTCTTGATGAGGCTATCTGCTCCAATTCCATTCCTCGCAAATTGTTTGTCACCGCAATCATCGGTTGCTCACCCGACTCTAGGCCTCACCTTCATAGGGACTGACCCCCTACACGAGCGTCGTGGTGCAGCTTCACTCTTGTTACAATGGGGCCTCCGGCAGTCCAAGCAAGATAACGTTCCCGCGTACCTAGAGAGTACTGTTGATGCTGGGTCGCTGTACGAAAGACATGGGTTCGCGTCTGCAGAGAACATCTCGATGGTGCTGGCAGGGAGGGAGGGGGAGTCAGTAATTTATGAAGAAGTTTGCTTCATCTTCAGACCTGGCGCTACGTCTGATGCGATGAAATCGCATACGCAGTCTGCGAATTGATAGCGATAAAGTAGCTCACCGGGCAAATTACCGAATCATACCCCGAAAGTACGAATCCTTACCGAATCATACCCCTAATTACCGAATCATACCCCTACACCAAATCACACCCAAATATGGGGTATGATTCGGTAATTTGCCATTGCTTGGGGTATGATTTGATAAGTTATCAAAGTGGCCTTAAACTACGAAGGAGATAATCCGCGATCTGGCTTATTCGATCATAGAAATAAGGGAGTTTCTCCGACCGCGTTTAATAAGAATTCTATCAGCCTAAAAACATCAGACGAAAGTCGAGTGAGCGAAATTTCGAGCCCGGGGGTGTCCGCATTTCACGCTGCAGACACCCCTATTCGGGTCCCGTAGGCCCCGTAGGGCCCCCGAAGGAATAATTCCTACTACGCTGCGCAACGGGGCGGGGTAAGCTTAGGGGGTCAAACCCCGCCCCGAACCCCGCCCCGTTGCGCAGCGCAAACACCACCGTCATCAATAATCAAGTCGACGACTACTACCAGACGCTCAGTAAGCCTACCGCTACCATTAACTTCATTAAACCCTCTTACCGTATATCAGAAAGCTATCATTTAAGATCCTCATCAAATTATACCCCAAGCAATGGCAAATTACCAAATCATACCCCAAGCAATGGCAAATTACCAAATCATACCCCATATTTGGGTGTGATTTGGTGTAGGGGGATGATTCAGTAATTAGGGGTATGATTCGGTAAGGATCCATACTTTTGGGGTATGAATTAGTAATTCGCCCGCAGCTCATCGCTGGGAAGTCTCTCGTTCCACCTCTCACTACTCGTATATGCCTTCATAAGAGTCAAACGTCTCCCAATTCAAACGCTTTCTAATCCATACTCTACAAAGCGCCCACTAATAAAAGGTGGAAGCGCTTTTGGTGAGCCTTTGGAGAGGACACGCTTTCGGTGCGCACCTTTCCTCACTGCACCATGGTCAGGTGAGAAAATCTTGCACTCACTGTGCTGATGGTAAGACATTCGCAACGGCGGGTAATATTCCACTCTGTACACCAGCTGCAGCACCTGCGCCGGCACCTATGGCCTGAGTAGTGGCAGCAACACTGGCAGCAGCGACGGTCAATTCGCCAAGTCCCGGAATAGCCACAAGGGCAATGGCCAGCAGAATGAGCAAACCAGCTGCTCTGTCATTCAAGATCTCCGAGATGCGGGATGTGGATGCCGGCTGAACGGTAGTGTAGGAGCACTGGGTGACCCATTTGTCGGTGATGGAATTACTGTCTGTTTGAGCATTGTCGATGCCCGTAACCAATGCTTCGAGATAATTGTTGGAATTGGCGATAGCGTCTAATACAAAATACGCCTCGCGGGAGGGTGCCTGCTGGAAATCCATACTCTGGCAACCTGGAAACTAGTGTGATGCTGTTCGCAGATCATACTCAGGACGGGCAAGGCCAAATCTTACCAAGCATTGCTGAAAGACATTACAAGTAAACGCACTGTTCGAAACGTCTGGCGCGAAGCTATTTAATAACTGTCTGGTTAAGTTCCGTGTGTTTGGAGTAAATTGGACACTGCTCCACCAGCTTTGTAGCCAGGCGTCAATGTCATCCTGCTGCCAATCCGTAGCGTCAAGTTTGCCAAAGCCACATCCGGGGGTAGTGGCATTGTAGTTGCTCGTCGTACTGGGATTTGAGACGCTCGAGGTTGTACTAGGATTTGTACTAAGAGAGCTTGAGGACGTGCTCGAAGCCGCGACATTCGATTGTGTGCTTGAAGTCGTGGTATTAAAGAACGTGCTGGAAGTCGTAGCACTGGAAAAGGTGCCCACGGAAGTAATGAAAAAGGTAACAAAGCTTATGAGAACACTTTTCATATTATGTAAGTGTTTTCATAAGGTGGCGATCGACGACGCTATCTATTATCAGATGTTATTAGACTATTAAATTATTACCTCTTTAGATTATGTAAAATGTTATGAAAACTGTTATTAAACCTCCCTAATAGAAAATACACCGCCATTATAACGAGCGAGAAAAGCCATCTGAGAAATCTCATTCCTCCTTTCCGCAGAGTGAGTGTCAATGATGCAGCTACGATTTGGGCGGTAATGAGACGGTATAACGTGTAAAACTGCCGAGCGGCATGTGAAGGAGTCTCTGTCTCTCACGGAACCAACGGCGATGTCTGCTTTTGAGCGTCATCGTATTGGAGGATGGTCAGATCATACCGCTACAATTACGGCGATTCCATGTTTCTCGAGCATTACCCCCAGACTGTAAGATGAGCATGAAGTGCAAAGGTAGAGTTCCGAAGTCGTTATTCTATTTTCCATGACGCTTTTAGGAGCCAGAATTTCATCGCAAGCGGTACATCGCGCCATGCCCAGAAGAGAAGTAAGAAACAAATTTTCATCAATCATTCCCCTTCCCTTCCTTCGCCTTCTGCAAAGCCCCCAATAATCTCCCATAACCGCTGCCTCTCCCCGCTCTGCTCCACCATCCCCTTAAATACACCCCCATCCTTCCCCAACAGCTCCTCCGGCCCATCGAATTCCACCCCCACCCCGTCGTCCATTACCAGTATCTTGTCGAAATCAGCAATCGTGCTCAATCGATGCGCAATTACGATCAACGTCGAATCCTGAAACTCTTCTCTGATACTGCGTTGGATGAGAACATCGGTTGCCATGTCAACGGCTGACGTCGCTTCATCGAGCACCATGATTTTGGGGCGGGAGACGATGGCACGGGCAAGGCAGAGGAGTTGACGCTGGCCTTGGGAGAGGTTGAGACCGCCTTCAGAGATGCGCGAGGAGAGGGATCTGAAGGTGTTGGTGTTGGTGTTGGTGTCTGGTGCAATTGCTGGGATGGGTGTATCTGAGCCCGAGTCTGATTCGGCGAGTTCACCTTGAGAAGTGGTGCCTGTTGTGCGGATGAGATGCACACGCTGAAGCGCGTCGTAGAGTTCGGAGTCTGTGTGCTGGTCAAACGCGTCTAAATTCGAGCGGACTGTGCCGGAGAAAAGGACTGGGTCTTGTGGTATGATCGCAATGCGGCTCCTTAGGTCGTGGAGACTGATCTTCGAAACATCGATGCTGTCGATATGTACAGAGCCCTCGCGTGCCTCCAAGAAGCGGAAAAGAGCTAGTGTGAGTGAAGATTTGCCAGCACCAGTGCGGCCTACTACGCCAACACGCTGATAATGATTTAAGAGTCAGCGTACCCATTCCAAGACACATATTTAATTCATAAGACAAGTCTAGGGAGCACAATGAGGGAAAGAGTCCCATAGCACGACACGAAGTTGAATCGTCTGACAGGTGCAAGATCAGGTCAAGGGCAAAACAAGCTCATCTCGTGACAGGCAGTTGAGTCATAAGGTCAGTCTCTGGAGCATACTTTGGGAAGTACTTCCTTCCCTCCCAGACTGAAGTATCAAATAGCAAGAAACCACTCCGGGATAACGTACCTGATTTTTCTCCACAGAAAACGAGAGACCTTTCAAGACTGGTGGCAGATCTGCCGCATAGCCTGCAACGAGGTTTGAGACCTGTAGCCGACCCTCGGTAGGCCAAGCAGCCGGGACTTTGACGCTCGCACTTTGGTTCTCAATGGGCAGATTTGCATATTCTGCAACTCTTTCCACCGCGTTGAAGTTGAGTTCGCAATTTGCGTAGCATCGGGTTGTCCACAAGATTGCGCTGCTGTATTGGAGTGCAAAACTCAAAGCAAAGCCAGCGAGCGAAGCTTCGATGCCGTAGAAAGCTATGACAGCAGCAACCAGGATGGAAAACGCAGCACCAATGGCATTTGACCGGAGCGCCAGCCATCTTTGGCATAGCCAGAGGAACCAATATGCCCTTGCATGTGTATCGATTTTAGCAAACATTCTCTCAATGTATACATCGGTCTTGTCGAAGGCCCGAATGGTGCCAATCCCTGCGAGAGCTGAACCGAACTGTTCGAAAATGGGGCTTTTCGCATTGCTTTCGAGCCGCTTGACTTCACGAGCACCGGAAAGATACCATCTAGTGACCCATCCACACAGGAGTAGTAGTATGAGTGAGAACAAAAGCATGATAGGTGACACGAAGAGGCCCGCGATGATGATACCTACCAGCTCGAGAATGTGATAGAGAAGGAAACCTATATCGTTACCCAATCTTGAGTCGATTGCAGCAAAGTCGGCGGTAAACCTGTTTAGTGTTCTGCCGACAGGTGTGGTATCCAGCCATCTCAACGGCGCCCTGAGGACCGCGTATGTCAAGTCCTCGAAGAGCTTCTTAGATGCTCTCAATGATCCCAGGTAAACGAAGAAGTACCTCAAGGTTCCGAAGATGCATATGACAATGCTAAGTCCAATGTAGATACCCAAGTAGAAAGACAAATTATCATTCGAGGTCTGGGTATTGTAACCACTACCCCTCACAGGAGAGTAGTTAGATGGGAGCATTTGGACGAAGAACGAATGAGATTGGGTCTTGTACGATCTTGTCCAGATACCGATGAACCAGGACCTTCCTAAGATCAGCCCTTGGTAGACAGCGTAAAGGATCATGATGGGACCCCAAAACCAGAAACCGCCACTGGATACGAGATACTGCTTGTAGATATTGAGACTCATTCGCCCTGTCTCTCGCTTTTCATCTTCGGTGAACTTCTTCGGCTGTGCCTTTCCTTGGATGTCCAGCTCACCATCGTCAATCTTGTTCGTCGTGGCTGAGGCGTGTGATAACACTTTACTGAGGCTACCGTTGGCTGCATGTTCTGCTTGCTGTAGCGCCTCTGCGTTCTTCTTGAGATCTTTTGCATGACCCTCTTGTTGCTGCTTCATAATTTCTTCGAGCACACCGGTGGCCTTCAGGTCTTCTACAAGG
The DNA here is from genome assembly GCF_014066305.1 of Letharia columbiana. Taxonomy (NCBI): domain Eukaryota; kingdom Fungi; phylum Ascomycota; class Lecanoromycetes; order Lecanorales; family Parmeliaceae; genus Letharia; species Letharia columbiana. Next base: position 72,793 of record NW_023501090.1, on the reverse strand, counting down.
CCGGCATGTTGTACTGTACCTTCACCAAGAACCACCGTGTACGCCGTCTTGGGCAGGACAAGGCCCACATGATGGGTCACCAAGATGCGTGTCCTTCCAGTGCCGAGCTCTCCCGTCAGGGCATCCTCAAAGAGCTGCCGCCCGACATGAGCATCCACAGCGCTATAACATTAGCGGATGTTGATCATATTATAGCAAGGTTCCAGAAACCTTACCTGAAAATGTCATCGAGGACAAGGATGCCTGCCCGTGAGTACAAAGCTCTCGAAAACGAAATGCGCCAACGCTGCCCTCCTGAGAGATTTATGCCATTGGCGCCAATGTCAGTAAGCTCGCCATCGGGGAGCAGGTCCAGGTCCTTCTCCAGAGCACAGCAATTGAGCACTTTCTTGTAGCGGCCAGAGTCAAAAGGTAGACCAAAGAGAATATTATCCTTGATGGTGGCATTTTCAATCCAAGGAATCTGAGCTACAAATGCGATGGCTGGGTCAATAATCCAGTCGCTTCTGTTAGCCTTGTTGTCGAAGCGCTCTTCGAAAGAAGGTGCTTGAGGAACTCTGACTTGTCCAGCCAATAAGTCTGCTTCCCCAAGGATCGACGCCAGAAAGAGGCTCTTGCCCGACCCTGTCTTGCCAGAGATGACGCTCAACTCCTTGTTTGGGAACCGGACATTGATGTTCTTCAGGATGAAACGGTCAGGATCCTCTTCCTGTGAGTCCGATGGCCAAGCAACTGATGCATCCTTGAAATCAATGGCGTCGCCTGAAATAATATAGGGGTCCCTTTCTGGAGCTTTGAGGTATTCATTGATCCTTTTGACTGACACCCAGGCTTCCAGACAATCCGCGATAACCTCCGGCAAGACAGCTAATGAAACTTCCATCGATCCCATTACCGTGATAGAGGTGAATGCCACCGATGCCGAGAGACCACTGTTGAGTACTGAATATACGGAGAGAGAGACAGCACTTAACATTACCGGTCCAAGAATCCAGATAGCAAGTAGACCCGTATCCAAGCGAAACACCCTCCACTGTGTTGCGAGCTCTTCGTCACGCTTCTTGCCGATCTTCTCTTGCCACTGCTGTTCCTGGGCAGAAAATTTGATTTGCCGAATGCCTTGGAGTGCTTCGGTAATGACGATCATCTTCTGATCTCGGACCTTCATGATGTCCCCCTGGGCATCGCTGTAGCTTTTCGAAGTGTAGATGTTGAGTGGTAATGCGATCGCAAATACAGATAGTCCAGCGAGCAAGCTTTTCCAGCCGATCAGCTTGATCAAGAACGCTATACTGACTGTCAACATGACGACTGTTTGGGGAATCAGATAATAGTAAGTGGCAAAGTCCGCGACACGCTCTGCGTCCACTCCCTGCCACCACGAGTATTCAGCCATTTGGTATGCGTACGATAACGGGAGCAAGCCTTACCAATAGGTTGATGGTGCTCTGACGGCTCTTCTGAGTATCTTCCTCTGCTGCGTCTTCCGCCGTCGCAGTTTCGGCTTGACCCGGGGTCGAACCCGACATCGGATGTGTTTCCGCGGTCTTTTGGTCGTTGATTCCTGAAAAAGCAGTGGGAATACTGGTTCCATTCACGGCATCAACATCGGTAGCCTGCTTGGGTTGTAGCACGCCTTTCACATCCTTACGACGGGTGGCTTTGCTAAAGATCATAGCCGATAATTCAGTCCGGAGTGGCTGTCCTAGTCTAGCCAAAACTATCCAATGTAGCCAAGCCTGAGTCCAGGCTGAGAGTATAATGGCCAGTCCAAGGGCAATTACCAATCCCCAAGTCGACCCGCCCGCTAATGTGCCTTTAGTTTGCGATTCGAGGCGCTTTAACAATTGATACAGAACGAGCTGAGGTACGAACTGTGCAACGGACTGCAATGTTGTAAAGAGAGCCTGGAAGAGAAGTTCTGGAAGATGAGCGAAGACCAAAGTCTTCCACAGCTGATCCTTTGTTTTCAATGTACTGAGGTATTCTTGACGGTAGGCGGAGCGCCCTTCCACGTGCAAATTCGGTAAGTCATCTAGGCCAAGAGTTTTCTTCTTCCTTGCTAAAATGAGCGTAAGCCCTGCCCAGGTGAATGTATACCGACCGAACGCCGACACGGTGTACTGGCCGTCGACGAGCATACCCCCTTCCTCGACAACAGGACGTCTAGGCAAGCTCAGACATGACAGACAGCATGATACCGCAGCACATATTTGGAGCACGTCTGACCAAATTAAGGCGTCGTTGGACCAGGGCGAAGACAGATAAGAGAGGAGCATCACCAGGCGGATGCAGGTAGCAGCAGTCAGTAAAGCATAGGCCAATGCATTCAGGCAACCATAGTTGTACCTCTTTATTGGGTCACGCTCGAAGGCAATATATGCGGTCTGGATGATGAGACATGACTGTTGAAGCATTTATTAGTATAAACAACGGGTTTTGACGGCATTCGTACCCAAGTTCCGACACTCAGCCAATTCTCGAAGCATAGTGTCAACCTCGGATGGACTGTTGTATATACTGCTATGCCCATGGAGACTGAGAATCCCATTACCGAGCACAACAAAGCGAGGTACTTAGGCAAGACTGCAGTATATCCTTTCTGTGTCTCCTCGGTGGCAATGCCATCTTCGTCTTCGTATAAGTGGGAGGTCTCATTAGGTGCGTTATCCCTCGCTTCTGATGTCGCGCTCTTGAAGAGTTTTGAGAAGGCCGGAACAGACGTGAAGAATACCAGTACCAAGGCAGTCAAGCCAGCAATGGAGGAGGGGCTTGGGGAGCGCTCCATGAGGGACAAGCCAATGACGAGAAAGCGTGGAAGTGGGGAGCAAAAATTTCTGCCTCAAGGTATCAATATACTTTATTCATCTACGCAAAGACTCGATCTCATGCTCTTGTCATTGTAAGATCGTCGTATTTGTGTGAGTCAGGTTGAACGGGCTTGGATGGCCATGTTTTTGAAGAGTCACCCGCATATCTTGAATTGAACGAGGTGTTACTCATATGAATTGATAACACCGAGAGGTGGGAAGTGATTTACGGCAAACGTGCTTATATGCAGTGCGACTGAGTCACTACTTAGTCGAGTTTGTCGGTGTGTTGACGAAAGTGGTCCTCCGGTCATCGCGCGTATTTCTTCGATGCAGATCACTTCCCAAAGAGGAAGCCGCATCCGTTTGACATTTCGTACTACCACCGCGCTGCTGCAATGCCTGCAGATTGTAGACAGCAATGACTCTATACTACCATCGGAACTTGTATAGATCCACAGAGCATGAAGGGGAATGGGTCAGTAAGATACTGAGGAGATAGAAGACCTCAAGGAGTCGCTGTACTAGTACTACGCCCCATGATGAGAAGCTACTACCGCCTGCAGAGCTGAGATTTGAGCTATTGATTGTGTTGTCAAATGGTCAAACCCCGGAGCACGGAGATGGGCACGGAGTTTCGAGCCCTCGCCTCTCGATTTCCAACTCCTTAGGGGCTTGGATATGCAATCAAGCAGATGTCTCGTCGCCCAATACTATACTTTGCTGATTGCTAAGCTTCGTAGCTTTGTAAGTGGTGATCTATCGCAGCGTCCAGTCCGATGCCTTGGGAACTTTGAAAAACAGTGGACCTGAGAAACCGAAGTAGATCCCCTTTGAATGCCCAAAACTTGCAACACCACCTCGATCAAAGATACCCCTCCCAATGACCCATCCGCTATATCCTAAAGAGTTACCCACCCAGCATTTAGCGTCACTAGAATTATATCTTCCCAGTCCTTGAACCTATTCTCTCGCTCAGCTCACCGCTCGCGAGGCCTCCGCCACTCCTTCAGCAGCCGTCCGCTTCACAAATGCCTCGCCTTTCTCAACCATGCGATCAGGCCTCCATACAATGATCCCAATGGTCCCATCTGCCCCCTCTATGCTCTCACGAAACTCCAGCAGGAAATATCTCCAATACGTCACCGGCCGCATCTCTTTCTTCAAGAAGTCCAGGTAGTTCATCTCGAAAGAGAAAGTGTCGTAATGGTAGTGCTTCAGCTTATACCAATCACGACTGCTGTTGAAGGAGATCCTCAGTCCTGCTTCGCCAGAGGATACTTCGAGTCTGAATGTCTTGACTGCGTTGTCGTAGATGCCAACGTAAGTATCGAGGCTTCGACATGTGGTCCCGAAAACGCGCTCAGCAACCATGACTTGACGCATGTAAGAGAAGAGCATGGCGTTCTCTGCTGCAGCCTCTCGTGCTAGAGCCACGAAGTTGGTGGGGTGTGGGACGTCGAGAAGCGCTTCAAGTACGGCTTGTGCTATCCAGTCTGCGGCATGCTGGTTCGCAAGGGTATTGGAGAGGACGACAATGGCCGAACTCGTGTCAGGGATCAAGATGGCGGACGACTGATAGCCGCCCAAGCTGCCAGACTGATAGAGGACGAGCGGAGCATTTGTTAGCCCTTCGCCTATACGAGGCATTTTTGCCACAAGCTCGGCGTTGCCACTTAAGGCACCGAGGGCGCTGGGAAGTATAACCTGCGCCCAGCCCAGGGTGTACTCTGTCTTGCCAAAGCTAGGGAGTAGCCTTTCCATTGGTGTGTGAGGTCTGAATAGCTCTCGTGCCTGCTTGAGTGGCGAACTCTGCTCATGTCTCCCGCTTGAGCTAACTTCTTCTTTGCGGCATTGAGGAGCGCTATGTAGTACTTGATCAGATCATTGACCGAACTTTTGATTCCAACAGTGGCTTCGTGCTCTGGACTGGTCTCAACAGGCGGCTTGTGTAAGCGGTATGGTGTGTCCCCATTGCACATATATGCTTCTGCAAAATTGTCAACATCAAGGGGGAAGGGGCGACTCCCAGCGAGCCCAGTTCGCTCCATATTCAACGGCTTGAAGATATTCTGCTCAACGAACTCGCTGAAGTCTTGTCCGCTTTGCTGCTTGATGATCTGGGCCGTCAGCCCGTAGGTCCAATTATTCTCGAGGAACTCGGACCCAAGTTGGTGGACGGGCTCAAGATACGCAGCCGTCTTCGTGAACTTGTTACGTGTAACCTGCGGCAAACTGTGCTCGCCCATCCAAAGGCTGACCTTCCGCTCGAGACCTGTGCGGTGACTTAGGATGTCCCCAATGGTAGTGTTATGGTGTATCAACGGGGACTGATGCTGAAAATTAGGAACGAGATTGGAAATCGCGCTGTCCCAATGTAACTTCCCATCCTCGACCAAGAGAGCGATTCCAGAGGCGGTTATCGACTGGGTGAGAGCTGCGATGTAATAAAGAGTATCTTCATTTGGCTCTTCCCTGGCTTGTATGTCTCTGTATCCAAAGCCCGCAGTGGTAACGACTTCTTGCTGATGCAAGACCCCAATGGAGACTCCAGCAGTACCCGAGATGTTGCGAATCTCTTCTATCGCAGGCGCAAGGCCCTCCAAGCGTTCTGCCAATGAGTCTCTCTCACTTACGTTGGCCATTGCGTCTCGTGCGGAACAATGTTCAACAATCGAAGTAAATGTGGATGCATCAAGCTATCAATAGAGGGGGGCACCGTCGTACCACCACCGTGGGGTCATGCTCGGGCGGCTGAGGACCTAGTGACCAAGAGCGGTTCCGATTCGCAAGGCACCTTCCCCCGATTTTGAAGAATATTACTAGTCGGCACAAACGGGATAGTCCTTCGATGGGTTGCATATGGAATAAGGATCTGATGCATCATGAAGATAGTCTAACTAAAGTTAGTATATAAGAGCGTTAGCGTAAATGAAAGAAGGTGAAACGTATAACTCTTGAGGTAATCTGCAACGGATGAAGCTGACATTAGCGCCCCTGAGTAAAGTAATGGACAGCGAAGAGTCCGGTGATGGTTCGCAGAGGAGTGAAGCCACGGAATTAAACATTCCCTGACACCGGCGGTAAAGTTGATCATGTTGGGCGGTTCTGGCCGACAACCAGTGCCAATGGTAAGAGTCTATGGCTCCAGAAACCGCAGATTTTGCAGGAGACGGGAAGCACCCTGGCCAAGATCAATTTTCTGAGGCCCTTGGTGCAAAAGCCGGCTTTGACTTACGCATTGAAAGTTCCAATACTGCTGCTTAAATTACGAAGTTGTTCGTGACCACGTTGGTTCGAGGTGGCTTCACTCAGTCACGGGCCTCCAACCTTTCCTCCCCACAAACCCCTGCACTCCCTCATCAGCCATTACCTCATCGGCAGTCCTGCCAGTCACCACACTTCTCTCCAGTTCTCTGCCCATGACAAAGAACGGCTCGAAGCCCAGCAGCCTCTCACCCTCCCTTCTCCTCATCCACATTCCCCTGCCGCCTTTACTACGATTTCCTATCCGCACCGGACAAAAGCCAGAAGCGTACCGATCCATTGAAAGGTACCATCTTCGTTGATGAATTGAGCCGATGCTGTTGGTAGCGCCAGGATATGTGTTGGTGAGGCGGACTTCCCTCATCCTCCTGCTCCGCAATCTCGCGCTCAGAAGCTAACAAAGATACGTCCATTGATTCAGGGTGAGCGTCAGGCACTACCTCATCGTCATCGAGATCAGAGGTAGGCGGAGTTGCTTGTGCTAAAGGCCTATTCGTGGAGACTTTCCTACGGCGTTTCCTGGATGGTTTGGCAGGCTGTTCATGGCGATTTTCCGAACTCAGGAGACGGATGGACAAGGTGTAGCTTGGTGGTAGACGGGTCCCAAGGAGGCGAACCCGAATCTTGCGCTGAGCTGGCTTTAGCACCGTCGGAGCTGTGGATGTACAAAGGAGGCACCTCACGTTTTGAAAAGCTGCGTGAAGCTTTTCACTGTCCGAAAGGTTCGAGGAAGGTTTGCAATCCCCATCAGAGTCGCCTGACAGCTCGTCATCGGTCACCTGCTCGATGTTCTCATGATATGGCAGCATCTCGTATTCTCCAGTATCCCAAACGAGTAGGCTCCCCGTAGACGCGGAAGCAGTCTCAATGAGGTGGTTCTTCGACAAGCTCAGCATCCAGTCCGTAGAAATGAGCTCCCCTCTATCCACATACCCAGACGTTATGCACCCTCGTCTCTGTCGCATTCCTGCTCAACCTCCTGCTATTAGCGTTTCCCGGCAGCCCATACATAATCGCCCAACTGATCGAGCTCGTCTCATTGATCTGCAGCCTTAGATCGTAGTGGACGCCTGCAACAGGGGTGATCATGCTGATGTATAACCCAATGGCGCCCATGCTCGTGCTGGTTTCGCTTGTAGAGATCCTCGAAAGCATGAATTGAGAGAGGTGCAGACGGTTTGGCGGACGCGGAGACGACATCCATCGACTCATACGCAAAGACCAGGATGAAACCAATATTGCTGAAGTCGATAGTGGCACTGGGTGACATACCCACGAAGCAGTACCTAGCAGGCCTTCCTCGTGTCTGACTGCCGATGCCGTGGGGGACCCACCGTTTGAATTGGTAGGGATATATGATATCGTTCATATGAGGCTGTTCACGGGCGTTAACTCGGACAATGACCCTCTCCCGCTGTTCAGCCCCTGTCTCAATCTGTTGAGTGCGATGGACACTCGTCTATGGAAGAAAATTACCTGGACTGACAGCTCATCTATAATCCATAGCTTATCTCCGACAGGGCGAGTAGGATCTGTCGAGGATATGGACGGGGATGCTTGTCCTTTTATCACTTCGAAGACATTCAAGCCGAAGCGTTTGATCCATAAAACCATTTCTTCTGATATATACTCCTATCCTATTGCATGTAACATCTAAAGAAAAGGCATTGCGATCTTTGACACATTATATACTCTATACAAGCACCCTCATTATAGTACCTCCACACCGACCATCAACCTCGACTCTTGTTCTTCTCGACCATAACGACAACGACAACAATAACTATAATCATCATAACCATAAGAGAGAAGAAACATCTCCGTCCAGACTTGTACTCAGGATCATTGTCTTTCGCCCGACTCTTCGAGCGAGCGAGCCCCCCTTGCCGTTCGAGGTCGTCACCGCGACGCTGATCTTTACGCTGGACATAAACGGTACCTTTTTGACGAGCTGGCTCCTGGAGCGGATTCCACCCCTGATGACGAGCCGGGCGCCGGCCGGAAACTGGCTTTCCCTGATGACGGACGGAACGCTGTGCCGGAGCCTGGTCTGCTCGATAGGGGCTCGGCTCGCGTTGACGTTTTGACTGGTGGGCCGGCGGCGGAATCGCCAGCGGGGCCGGAGCCTTCGGATGCGAGAATCCGGCCGGTTGGCGGCGAAGACGAGAATCTGCGCGGGACAAGTTAGCGTGCATCGGTACGGCAGCGGATGGTGTGGAGGTTTGTCCCTTTCCTGGCGCCTGGCGCCCCTGATTAGACGTGGGATACGGCTGCTCGAAGGGGCGGGATAGCCTCTGTTTGGCAGGCGCGGCGGGAAGGTCGGCGAAGACTGCCTTGTTATCTGGCTCCGGTGAAGCGGGCAGGCCATCGTAGTAGGACATTGGGCGGGAGCGGAAGTGGTCCTTGGGCGCTTCGCCGTGGGGTTTATCGTGAAGAGGCCCCAGTCCTTTCAGATGGGCTTGCGCGCGCGGTGGGTACTTCCACGTTTCGCCGTTCGATTCTATAGGAGAAACGGGCGAGCGGCGGCCGTCGTCGTGGCGAGAGCGGTCGGATCGTTGCGATTTGTACACGTTGTGGAGGGCACCGTTGTGGACGGTAGGTTTGGATCTGAGTGCTGTGGGTCCCATTGCCGCAAAGGAGATTGTGGAGGTGGTCGTGCGGTTAGGGAGGGCGGAGATTGAGAGGTTGTGCTGCTGAGGTGTATAGTGTTAATGGAGAGCGGAAAGAGGGAGGAGCTTGAGGTGAAGAATGGGATTGTGGATCGTTTGTGGCCCTCTTGTTTTAAGTGAACAAAGCTTGTGTCTCTATCGGCTTTGTGTCAAAACGAAAATCTGGCTATGTCATTCGCATTGTATGATAATGTTCTTGGTTTTCCATTGTTCTGAAGAAAGAGTAGGCCAATTTTGTTGAACGCAATGATATTTGCGTCCTCATGACATGAAGAATATCATTGTTGAGTTTTTCTTTGAAATTAGGCATCAATGATCATGTCTATCACAGCCTTTCACTATGCCTGAATGCATTTGTTCTTTCATATGCGGGAGAGTATTTATCGATGTATCTGCCCACCTGACCTCTCTTCTAGAGACATCCCTCAGCAACCTCAACAATCTTCAAGCAGAAAAAGAAATAGAAAAGAAAAGAAATCCTCAAGCACCACCAAGAACAAGCCAGAAACAATCACCATGCCATCTCACACTCAAACATCCCCCTCGTACGGCTCATCCTCCAAGAAGCCCGTCTGCTACGCTGGCTCCACTGAAGTCACCCAACCCGAGTGTTCCGGCACGAGTGACAATATCATCCTCGCTCTCTTCAAACATTTGAGCGGTGAGCAATTCGCCCCTGTGTTTGTGGTGACAGTGCTCAATTTCCTGGCATTCTGGGCGGGTCTCGTTGATAGTGGAAAGGTACTCTTCTCTTTCAAGGGGTTGATGAAGGCTATTTTGTTGAAATTCTTTGTGGGTCTCATTTTGGGTGGTGACGTAGGCATCACTATCCCAGGGGTGCTGCTGAATTGTTTTGGCAATTTCTGGACGGGTCAAATTGTTGGTGCGTTGGTGCTCTGAAGGGGTCGTGGTGGATGGGAGAGGTCGGTGCGGTGCTAAAACTGAGTATTCTGGATTAGAGAGGCAATTCAGGGTCGTGTTGATCTGTTAGGCAGTGCTTAGTGCGTATCATACATGATCTTTCCCCAAAATCTTCATACAAGTTGGATAATTATTCCCTTGCGATACGTATTGAAGAGTCTTATTTGTTTTTTAGCGAAATTCGTTGCTCGGGTTTTCGTATTTTCATGTAAGGAAGGACTTGTGTGTCTAACAGGCGTAAAGTGCGTATTATTGGGTAGTCGTCAACCTTCGAGTGACAGTGCTTGTTTTGTATAATGTGGTCGTACACTGGGGCATGAAAAAGGCGCATAGGCTGGATGTCTGTTCAGGAAATTCACACCTCAACGAAGCTAACCTGAGAGCGGATCATCCTCTGAGGAAAATGCCGATCTTGTATGAGAGCTGGATGTCATTATTAGAAGGAACTGCGGTTTGAAGGGCTGGTTCATGATTTAATTTTTGGATAGCATCAGGCACTTTGACAGAATCTTGTGTACTTGTAGTGGATTTCCTAGTACGCGGCCGCCGACTTGAAAATCGACAGATCAATCTAGTTTGCCGCGTAGTGTTTTGTAACTAACCATGCATCTCATCTGGACAACTTCTGGACTAGGAATATATCTTTCGACCATGAGCTTAAAATCGTATGATATGTGGCTAGTGTAGTCTGTATTCTCATCTTCAGGGCACTTGTGTGTGAACAAGTGATTGCCAGTATAGTTCAAGTCGCTGAAAAGATGCATTTGTAATATTGTATACAATCAATTACTCGTATTCCTACACTCGTTTAGGATTGAACTAGGCCATGAACACTTGTATTTTCCTATGTTAGCAACCCTATCACAGGTCTCCCACAACCAACCTGGAATGCACGATGTCGCGTGTAACTTACTTACGCTAATAGCACTAGGGAACGCGCGCTCTCGTCCGACAATCATCCCAGCACCTCCTCCAACCCCAGTACATGAGGAGTGACATGCAGTAGAAGACCGGTCCAGCATTCTCGAGCGTTACAATAAGGTCTTTCTGATCGAAGACTCACCACCAATGCGAGGTGAACAGTGGGAACTAGTGCAAAAATTACTAAATTACTCCACCGTCATGGCCACCCGGTACGATCAAAAATGAATCGACGTTCACTTTTTGAATACCACAAAAGCCAATCAAGATAATGTCAAAGGTCCAGACATTGCCGTGAAGATAAAAAAAAAAAAAAAAAAAAGGGTTTTTTTTTCCCTAAAAGGTTATTTTAAAAAATTAAGGCAGATTTCTCCGCAGACTTCAGATGCTACAACCTTAGTGTGCTCACAGACGGCGAACAAAACCCGGAGTCCGAGAATGAGAGTGACATATCTGACCAAGTGGACGCAAAGAAAAACAAACCAGCCTTCAGACTCATTCGCAAGAGGATTATAGAAGTAGCGCAGAAGCTAGACGTTGTAGATGTTGAACCTGGTCGAGTTAGTAGAAAACTATGCCAAATTGGAAGCGATCACGATGCGACTGTATTTTTTGAATAGCTGGATGATCAACTCAAAGGCAGACACAAAATTTATCGTGATGTAAGCAATCCACACCTCGATTAGACCCTCTTTCTAAATTATTTCAGATGGTCGACACAATCAAATGCAAGACCGAGCTCGATTTGACAGAGACAATCTACGAGAAATTACTCCTCAGCGCAATCGATAAATGCTTGGATCATACGAAAATGGAGGCTCAACATCGAGCCAAAGACGGTCAAGACACCAACCCCGCGCTACCTGTTCGCTCCAAAACAACGGGTAAAGGCAAACAGCGGCAATGGTCAGACGATGAGACTCTTGTTACGTCGTCTAGTCGCTGGAACTCCCTGCACGCCAACAGGTCCTCTACGATGCAACCCTCACATGAGTCACCGTTGGACGATACGCGATCTACGCCCATCCCTGAAAAAGGCCTTCAAACACGACCACCTCTAGACATGCATTAGCGTCGTCAGCCGGACTTGGACTGCCGGCCTGCCATACCACATTCCATGATGCTATACAGGAGGCGATAGAGTCAGACCCTAGAGCAGCGAAGCGCTCCTCCTCGTTTGGAAGTCAAGTTTCTTCTTGGTGGAAGCCACATGGTTCATGAGTCGATGACTTGTATCTGAGACCTACCTTATAAAGTATGCAAAAACCATGGTGATGATATCGACAAGGAAACCATTTACTCATGGCCAATACGGCATGTTGCGTACCAATTATTGAGCAACGGAAAGTCCTGATGTCAGGGTACTGAGGACTGTATCTCCGAGTCCGCTTCAAGACCTTGGTAGGGGCTGATACAAAACTCAAGCGTTGAGTCCCTACGACATGTGATTCAAAGGTGACATGGAGAGCCGACTCACAGTGCTCCACCGTTCATTGCGTGAGGATAGACACGTCTCTGATCCTTGTTGCTTGGGGAAGGGAGATCAAGACAGTGATTGGCCATATCGCACTGATGTCCCAAACAGGTCTTGTACACCTAGAATCCCTCCAATGTTGGGCATCATTGAAGTGTATTACTGACACACAACAGTTTCATGGGCTCTTAGGAACGATCATCATCGTGTGAATAACGTGACTGTCCTTCCCCCGCTTTCATATCTGAAGGAGACCGAGGTAGAGGGAAAGCTTTTACGCCACACGAAGCACTTCATACTCCTCGACGAACACGGGAATCCTTCCGGTAGTTGACCCCAATGAGATTGACAGCACCAACCTGGTATCTCAGGGTTACCGTGACTGTGGGATAAACTTTGGTGAACGAGGTGAGCACGATCTCACCAGGTTAAGCTGCCTCACAATGATATTCCACCGCTGTGCTTGGAGCAGTTTCATTTTCAGTCCTTTGAAATGTTCTAAGCGTCTTCCCGCTCTTTTTCCCCCACAGTGGCTGTTGTCTCCTTTTGTAAGAACAATGGGCGTTCTTAAATCTCTTTGTCCTCCAACGAGCAGAGCGGCCTTCAATATCCTCCTATTGTCAACCTCCAAGCCCAATCCCAGGCCCAATCCCAGGCCCAATTCACAAAGCTTCAATCCGCCAGTATAAGCTCTTCCATTCCACCATCCAACGAAAACCAATCACCAGAATCCGTTTCGCTCAAAGAACCACAGGCCGTGAAGCCTAGAAGACATACATTATGAGCAGCAGCCACTGCGCCAAGCGCCGTACCGCCCTGCACTCCTGCAGTGTACCAGAAACTGCGTCTGTCTGCTGGCAATGCACCTTCTGCGGGAGGATCGTTATCAAAAGCCACACGGTTGAGAGCGCAGCGTCCTCTCCAGCACCGCCTGCGGCACAGTGTCTTATCAAGACTGGCGGGAGGTGGACACACCCTGTACTCGGTGTGCTTCCGCACTACATCGAGGGCGGAGTCTGCAGGTATCAGCGCATGGACCTTGGAGCGAGACTTTCGTTGCCGCCAGCTCTGCTTCCCTGGAGGTCGCGCTAGAGACACGTGAAGAAATAGATGCCGATGGCATAGTCAAGGACTCCTCATTTCCGCTCCAAATGCGTTGGTCTCACGGTCGAGCTCATCGAGCAAGAGGAGGCCGAGCCAGTTTTTATGAACCTGATTAGCGAGCCTCACACGCAGGCATATCTGATGTATGAGTGCGAGCAAAGGTGATGACTGCCTCGATGATTGTCTCAGTGTTGGATTATAATGAATGATAAGACAATGTTGTTGAAGTAGGCCAACGACAACTCATTGCGTTGGAGGGTCTAGGAACTATAATGCTGACTGCACAGCCGGGGTTTCCGACAAGCAGGGAAGTCATAACGATATCTAAAATGGCTTCGTTTGCCTTTCCATTTATGTGTATACAGTCAACACCAAAATGATCTCACGCATGATGATAAGAACTCCACAAATTCACTATAAAAGAAGTGGGGGGCTAATTACCGACCAGGGGTCATACCACCGAAAATCCATCCATGAATTTTCCATTTACCAATTCCATTTCCCAATATTAGCTGATCCACATCATTGCTCCTACACAAACAATTAATTTAGGGTATGAAGAGTGTCGATTATAGGATTATAATTAGTTTAGGGTATGATATCAGATAAATTGACTTAATATTGGCAGTGTAGACTCATTGGGAGGTGTAAGACTGTGTACCTGAGCAGACTCACAGACTGGGTGATAGATAGGCTGGGGGATAATCACAAATTTAGGCCACTGTTAATTGCAAGTCTTCTTTCAAGAAGGCCACTATTTAGTGAATCACAAATGAGTGTTATAGAGCCATGGCTTGCGTTCTGATAGATCGAAAAAGCCTGGTCCCGGGGGTGTCTGCGCTAAATGATTTTGCGATTTTACGATTTTCAAAAATTCGAAATAGCGTGGTTGACCCCCTGGTCGAAAGGGGCCCTAAATTACCGATTCATGGCCCCATTGGGGCTACTGCTAAAACGTACTCAGGCTTTCGTCTGATGTATTTAAGGTTTTGGGGTATGAATTGTCATTTGCCCGATTAGGAACTACGGTCGGAGGCATATTTCCTGTTTTCTATGAGTGGGATGGCCCAGGTGATGACTGCCTCGATGATTGTCTCAGTGTTGGATTATAATGAATGATAAGACAATGTTGTTGAAGTAGGCCAACGACAACTCATTGCGTTGGAGGGTCTAGGAACTATAATGCTGACTGCACAGCCGGGGTTTCCGACAAGCAGGGAAGTCATAACGATATCTAAAATGGCTTCGTTTGCCTTTCCATTTATGTGTATACAGTCAACACCAAAATGATCTCACGCATGATGATAAGAACTCCACAAATTCACTATAAAAGAAGTGGGGTCCATCCAGATTTGGCCTAGCGCAAGACATCTTGCACCAGCCTTCTCCAACCTCTTGCCTCCACTCCTACATCCTTCACTCATCATTTATCCTCTGCAAGATCTCATGATTTATTTTGAGACATGGATTTATCCGATCAAATCGCTAAGCTGGACAACGATACTGGAGTTCAGCACACTGCTCTCCAGCGTGGGGGTAGTCGAAGCGCCGTCCCCACCTCAGCCCTTCTCATGCGGCTAGGCATGGTACTAGGTTTCTTTGGTCAGACCCTGCATCGTATCCTGCACCTTTACGGAGGGAATAAGCAGCCTCGCGGGGAGTAGACCCCCAAGGCTGAAGGGCCTCATAGCCTTTCACACAGAATTTGGAACCCCGCATGACTGTCGTCTCCGCATCCTGGGAAGCACACTGACGGCGTAGGCATTTTTTTGAAGCTTGAAGAACACTAGGATGGACCGAATCCCGCTAGAAGTCTACCGCCTCATCGTCTCCATGATTGACGACGAGGAAGAAGACTCGCTTTGTGCACCCGACAGAGACTGCAGTCCGTCCACCACTGCTGACGTAGGAACCTTGCAATCAGTCTCCAACTCCCAAGTCCAGTCGCATACAACCAGCAGTCGGAGACACTCGTCTTCAATCGTGGAGTCAACAAAGAACATGCAACGAAGGCTGCAGAATCGACTAGCTGCGTTTCGCAAATTTCAGCTTTTGACGTTGGTACGCAAGCTATGTGCCAATATGCCCACGAAAGGCAAGAGGGAAGATTTAGACACGGAGCCCGGAATGACAATTAATCGGCTCGCGACCTTGAAATCGTTACGACTATGCAACAAAAAGCTCGCTTTGATGACCGCAGAGTTTGTGTTCGAAGAGGTCCTGTTACACTTCACAGAAGAGAGCCACGCAAAGCTCGAGGATATCTCGCAGCATACCTACAGGAAACATGTTCGAGTGCTGCACATCGTGCCAAAAGCCATCTCTGGCCCACTCCTCCAGAAAAAAGAATTTGGACAATGGCTTCGAGGAGAAAGGACGCTGATCGACAATCCACTGGTCTTGTACGTTGGCCAGGATTACGCAGGACCTTTGGTCATGCCGGATTGCGCTAAAATCTCTCGAAAGGCAATCAAGTTCCATTATAAAGAATACTCGTCGCTTCACGCCGAGCAGCAAAAGCTCTTCTCTACGGCTGAAGGTATTTTGCAAGCCGCCGTTGGCCGTCTCCCACAGCTCAAACGGGTTGAATCCGGTCTATCATGGGACTGGACTCGCAGAAGACAGGACATTCCACCAAATGACTTTGAACCTAAGCCCGGTTGGAATTGGCACTTCAAGAGGCTGGATATTTCGCCAAGAGATGACATTATAGATAGAGTATGGAAGACAGGATCCTGTCAGACAAACTTCGACATGGACCAGGGCACAATGATTCTGAGGGCAATAGCTTACGGAAGGGCTTCCTCTGGGGCTCATATCGACGCTGGGCCTCTATTTCGAGACTTGAGCAAAATAGTCATGGAAATCAAGGATCCCAAGGAGAAAGCCGTGGTCGAGACACTCATGACCGGCACTAAACATTTCAATTTTTACCTAAAATTGGCCGATCTTGATGAAGTTCAGGACCTCATGTCCTCCGGCACAATCATAAGCTTTCTACAGACGATGCCAAAACTTGAAAGCCTGCGTTTTCGATCTACATACCTTGGCACAGAAGACCGATTGGAAAATGCGTTCGGCAACAGCATCACATGGCCCCATCTCACCTATTTTTCCATCAAATCTGTCGACAACTTCGATTTCGGCGGCCTCGCCGCACTGATCCAACGTCACAAGGCCAGCCTCCGCCAGCTTGCACTGTATGATGTTTATTACGACTATGAGAATCGGAGCGATCTGTGGGCAGATTTGCGAGCAGGCGCCCTGGACAAGATCCGAATCTGGAGCATGGGTCGGAGAGCAGCCGAGCAAGGGCCGTCCGACCTGGACTGGGAACGCGAGGCTCATGGGTGGGCTAATCCTGGATCGCCTTATGTGTTCTCTGGCGGAGCATGGTCACCTAAACTTGGATCAGATCTCCGGGAAGAACTTGTGGCCAAGTTGTTTCCATCATTCGCGCATACACAAGGAGGTCTGTTGGCGGAGGACGAAGATTGGACCAAAGAGGCGGGAAGCGAGATATAGCTGCTGAGGCGTTCTGGGTTATGCAAGCCGGAGTTATTCATGATATATCTTATGTCTGATAATTGTTAAACTCATCGATATTCTACTCGAGAAGAAAGAGACTATATAAGTTCCTATTATTTTAATCCTTATTACTATAATGTGATTCCAATTACAATTCGGGAGGTCGGCCCGCCGGATTCGAATTTCCGGGTGCGCTCGGGGCGCCCGGGGCCGGCCCCGGGCTGATCCCGCAACCCTCGGACTGACTTCGCAACCCCCGAGTGGATTCGGTAACTTCGAGTATTAAGTATTATCCGGATACTATCTCGACACCGTCGGGTACTATATTAGGCTAAAAAGAAAAAATTAGTTCAATTCATAGTCTTTCGAGCGTACTCGCTAGAGTTATGCCTCTACGGAGCCTAAGACTCTATTTTTATATTTCTAAAAAATCGTCGCGAGAGTATTATATAGAAATATCTTACTACAATTATTAGAGTATAGCTATAGTATACGAAGTATAAATTATAAGTACGCTAGAGCTCTAGAAAAGAGTTTTTAAGATCGACGATAATGAAATATCAGTATATATAAAAGAATAAGGTAGGGCTGAGCTTGGAAACCTTGAATTTGTATGTGCAGCCAATCATCAATTCGGGGTTATTACGCCTTTTGGCTAGACTGACTGAGTCAGCCCGCTAGCCCTCCCGAGCTCCCTCATCAAAAATTTGTGTGTAGAAGTTTTACACTCTGAAATAACCAGCTCCCTACGGATGCTGTTTCTTCATAATTTCGTAAATTGTAGAACTCGGTGTGCGCTTTCTAACGCTGTAAAAATAATGAAGTTTAGCCTACTATTGGTGAATTAAATGAACATTCAAATATGGTAGTCATGGTAGTCATACCAGACGCGTCCGGGATCGGATAATAATCCTTCCATCTGTTTGTTATTCTTCCATTATTCTACCAATTCTACCAATTCTACCAATTCTACCAATTCCACCAATATGAACACAATCGTCTTCGGTACCCCTCGCCCAATTAGAGCCCCTTACTGACGCCCTCAAGCCACCCCTCGGCGAATCCGCTACTGCTAGCAATCGAGGCCGCAAGCGAGCCTAACAGCTACCTACTACTACTCATAAACGCGTTGAAAGGCCCTCAAAAAGAGCCCGAACGGATACGTCCTCCCCTACATACTCCTCTCAAGCTAGCGGTAGAGGGGTTAAACTAATATTCAAATATTGTAGTCACATCAAACGCGTTCGAACGTCATATACTCTCCACGATTCCACATCAAATCATCACTTAGTAAGCGGAGAACACCACTATAACTTGGCCTGTCATCCCTACTACATTGAGGAGTAAGAGGAGGAACTACAATAGGCAAATGCGGAGAACACTGCGGAGAAACCAAGCGGCAACAAGGCCACCATCGTCAAGAACACGGCTCAGCTCTCCAAGATCATCACTCAGCAAGCGGAGAACACCACTGCAACTTGGCCTGTCATCCCCACTACATTGAGGAGCAAGAGGAGGAACTACAACAGGCAAATGCGGAGAACACTGCGGAGAAACCAAGCGGCAACAAGGCCACCATCGTCAAGAACACGGCTCAGCTCTCCAAGATCCCACGTCATATCAGTCATCCACTCAGTCAGCCACTCAGCTAGCCACTCAGTCTGATACTCTATAAGAAGAGGAGCAAGAGGAGGAACTACAACAGGCAAATGCGGAGAACACTGCGGAAAACCAAGCGGCAACAAGGCCCCCAGCACCAAGAACACGGCTCAGCTCTCCAAGATCCCACGTCATATGCTCTCCACGGTTTCACATCAAATCATCACTCAGTAAGCGGAGAACACCACTGCAACTT
This sequence comes from Letharia columbiana, assembly GCF_014066305.1. Lineage (NCBI taxonomy): Eukaryota > Fungi > Ascomycota > Lecanoromycetes > Lecanorales > Parmeliaceae > Letharia > Letharia columbiana. The sequence goes on along the minus strand of NW_023501090.1, from coordinate 54,244 downwards.
GGCCGTTCCACATCAAATCATCACTCAGCAAGCGGAGAACATCACTGCAACTTAGCCTATCATCCCCACTGCATTAAAAAGTAAGAGGAGGAACTACAACAGGCAAATGCGGAGAACACTGCGGAGAACACTGCGGAGAAACCAAGCGGCAACAAGGCCACCATCGTCAAGAACACGGCTCAGCTCTCCAAGATCCCACGTCATATGCTCTCCACGGTTCCACATCAAATCATCACTCAGCAAGCGGAGAACACCACTGCAACTTGGCCGTTCCACATCAAATCATCACTCAGCAAGCGGAGAACATCACTGCAACTTAGCCTATCATCCCCACTGCATTAAAAAGTAAGAGGAGGAACTACAACAGGCAAATGCGGAGAACACTGCGGAGAACACTGCGGAGAAATCAAGCGGCAACAAGGCCACCATCGTCAAGAACACGGCTCAGCTCTCCAAGATCCCACGTCATATGCTCTCCACGGTTCCACATCAAATCATCACTCAGCAAGCGGAGAACACCACTGCAACTTGGCCTGTCATCCCCACTGCATTAATATGGTACATCACTGCAATAACGTCACAAGAGGAGGATCTACTGCGACGATCACAGCTAATTAGGCCTCTGCAGGAGGAACATCGAACGATGCATATTTGGACGAATTGAAACCGTCCGATATCTATAGCTATTTCATTATTCGAAAGATTTCACTGCGGCAGGAGATATTGTGGGATTCACACCACTAATTGGCACGTTGTCTCCATTTCTTTCCGGTATTTCGCTCACAAGAGGAGGATCTACTGCGATGATCACAGCCAATTGAGCCTCTGCAGGAGGAACATCGGACGATGTATATTTGGACGAATTGAAACCGTCCGATGTCTACAGCTATTTCATTATTCGAAAGATTTCATTGCGGCAGGAGATATTGTGGGATTCACACCACTAATTGACACGTTGTCTCCATTTCTTTCCGGTATTTCGATACTTCTTGCCATAAGAATATGGCCTTTCTCTGTTTTTTATGGGCGATTATTACGGATTAATCCTCCACACTCGATACACCTTCCTAATTAGGCCTTAGCGCGCCTCTCTCCACACATATGTGTCTATATATCACATAGATAGCGTAAATCAATTTTATAGTGGTGGAAGTAGGTCAAAAACGCACAGCAAGCGATCAGAGTTCGATTTGACTTAGGGCTAGGGCTAAAATTCGATTTGACTTAGAAAAATCCAACTCCATGAATTTAATTCATGGGCCTTTACTTGTACTCTATAATACGAGTAAAGATAATAGAATTCAAATATCACTTATTAAAGATCGCTTATCAAATTTACTCGACAGTCCTAATTAAAAAAATAATTATGAATTTAATTTCTAGGCCTTTACTCGTAGATATATAGAATAATAAATATCTTTTATATTATATATTAAATTATAATTAAGTTATCTATTATTTTCTAATAATCTAACGATGTAAAAAGTAGAATAAATGTTAGCTTAATCGTATCTTTACATCAATGTGTTAGCAACTCAGCTAAAAAGCTTGGTTCCGGGGGTGTCTGCGCTTGACAGCCAGACACCCCTATTTGGACCTAAATACCTGCCCGTAGGGCCTCTGTAGGGCCCCGTAGGGCTGTCGCAGGGCTGTCGCAGGGCTCCCGTAGGGGCTGCTCCTAACACAATGACACGGCGCTGTTTCCTTCTCAGCATAGTTGAACTGGATAGGGTGGGCAAATTCTGTAATGATGATTTGGTATCGATCCGACCTCGTTGGCTCGCTTCGCTTGTCGCTACAGATCCCATGCTTTGTTTCCAAAAAAGCCGAGTCAAAGGTCTGAAGAATTGATTACCTCCCAAACGTACACTCGAAAGGTATATATATCGACAGATACACAAATGAAAACAAAGTTGAACCAAACCTGCAAACCCTTGACAAGTGAGAATGTTAAGACCCACAGCAGCGTTAATTCGCCAGGTCCATGGTATCTAGACTGTCAGTATCGAAGTCAGCGAAGATGACCCGAGAGTTCTGGACTTCAGCAAAGTCGAGCTTCATGAGATGGAAAGCAGGTGATTGGCCTCGATCTCAAAGCTCGGGAACATGCTCGGCTTCAAGAGTAGCAAGGAGGGTCTTTGGGTTTCAAAACCACATTCTAATTGGAAAAGGCCAATCGCGACCGTTGGGGTGCTTGAATCTAGTGTCAGCGAAAATCATAATCCAATAGAGTGAGGAGACTTTGATGTTTACACTTACTCTGTTATATATCAGAGCCCCTTGGGATGATGAAGCTTCCACTTTTCTCAGACTTCGCAACAACCAAGAAGCCAGTGGTGGTCTGCGACATGCTGCATCGGAAAATGATGAATTAACGGACTGCCATCCTCGAACTGCAACTCGATCACCAAGATCTCTAGAGCCTCGTGTTGAGGCGCCAGGGCCTTGAGTTGGCGGAAGGCGGATCTTGAACGCCCGGTATCTGTGGATGGAGATTGTAAGCCAATGGAATTGAAGCGCAAATGCAGATCAAGGTGATGTGTTCCGTACCTCACAGCACGTTAGAAACGCTCGTCTACGCTCTGACTGTTCTGTTAACAGTGGGTGACAAGACACCTGCCTGTGCGTTCACAGCCGTCTCTGGTGGTGGTTGAAGATTCCTTCTGCCATAGGGCAGTCTGCCCGCGTACCTCGATTTCTTGAGCATTGCTCGTAATTAAAGGTATCATCTGAGTACGACACTACATCTGCACTTTGTGCAACGCAGCTCGATGCTCGGCAGCCATTGACATCAGGTCGCTGTGCTTCTCTTGGTGCCGGGAACCCATGTGTGTGAGCGTTCGCCTATCATCTTCCGTGAGCTTTGGCTGTCTGTCACTTCTGGTGGAGGAAAATAAAAAGCACCGCAACACCATTGTACCAGCGCCATTAGGAATCGAACCTAATACGAACTAAATACCCCCAACACCCCCCTATTAAAAAAATTTTTCCCCCAAAAAAAAAGTGGGGTGGGGATTCAAACCTAACCCTCGCCAACACCGTTCGACGGAACTGCTATAACTCCAAACCAAGAACTAAAACCCCAACAACAGTGGAGCCTTAGGACGTGTTCATGGCGAGCAAGAGATTGAGGCTGATGGGTTTTGCTGCAACCATGGCCCGTAAACGCTCGACTTCCTCACCATCGCTCAAGCGATCTTTTGTCCGCATATGGCCTCAGTGTAGAGTCGAATTTTTCAAGCTTGACCATGAAGCCTCGCAGAGGCAGCTGACACGCAAGAGCCATGCCGCCAGTGGCGTTGATGTGGGTGACATTATCTTTGGTGGGCTTCAATGTCTCGAGGTGTCGCAGTATGCTCTTCAGACCCTTGAGCTCGATGACCACTAATTGATAATCCGTGGGAGCTCCTCCTGTCTCCTTCAACGCCTTGGTGACTCTTTTCACGAGACCTTCGAGCACACATAGATCAGCGTTCCTCCATTGACAGGACAGCGGTGGCAGGGGATCGTACCTATGGCGCTGATGAGATCCCCCACTGAGAAGCCGAACGCGGGTGTCATTGTTGCGGAGGAAGGACTGAGAGCACGTAAGAGAACAGCCGCATAATGCCTCTGTCTGTACTGTTTTCCACATTGATTGAGGAATTGGAGCCCTGAAGCATTGTGGCGCTCAGCCTGATCAATAATCTTAGGCACAGCCACGTGGCTCAGCCATCTCTAGTGTACGGCGTACACTTCGACCTGGTTGGCCCCGCGAACGTGGACTTCTCTTCTCTCTAATCTGAGACAGCAGCTCTTTCAGGTGCATCCTTAACGTACTCAATTCCCTATGCTAAAAGCTATGCAGAGTAGGCTTGCCCAGGGCGCGAATCTAATATCCTAAGGCGAGGTTAGATTTGATCGCGGACTTTGCGGTCTCATTGATCCGGGCACTCGAGAGAGAGATGTTCTATCGGTCATCATGAGATCTGATGGGATGACTAGTGAAATGTATGTTGCCTCAATCACGGAATGCAAAAAAGAAGAAGACTGTGGAGGACTCTGTGGAAGAGGCCGTGGAGCATCCAGAGTTATGGTAGCTGTCGGAGTGGGTAGCAAGGATAATGTATTCTATGGAAGCCTCCTGCAGGTATAACCCCATCGCCAAGCACCTATACCACATATAGCTAGCCTGCAGCCGGCTGCACCTTCCAACTCATCCGGTGGGCGGCCCCCCCCACTAGGTAAAACTTGGGTGTGCCGATTATCATGCTAGTACATTTGCAGCTAGCGTTGTGACACGAAATAATTCCATAGCCAAATAGCACTTAGACACCTACACAATACAACAGACCCTCTTCTACCCATATTGCCCCTTACTCGTGCCACCCTACTGACGATGTGATAGCGGGATAGAGTAGATGCACCCTGCCAAGGAACCGCGGAGCCTCATCCCCAAACCTCAAACCTTCCGCTTCAATCCTTCTTTCTTCACTGTCATCGCCTCTTATTATCCTAAGAAACAGGGAAAAACCCAGAGCTTTCTTAATCTTGGAGGTGTATGTACTATTGTGTAAGTGTACCGTGCTAACAATGTCATGGTCTGACGTGTCGAAACGTTAATGCCAACATGTTTGTGGTGGCTGAAGCCCATCTGCCGCAATCTTCCCTGTTCCAGCGATGGCATGCTTGCTTCGAGCTTTCAGCTTTCAATGGTTTCCTGTTTCATAGCCGCATGCGAGCCAGTAGCCTAACATGGAAACTGCTCCAAGTAGGGCTCGGATTACCAACATGACCCCCAGGATACGCTAATCTATTGTAGGGCCCGATTCATCCCCAATGATCAAAGACTTCGGTTGTATAACTTAGCTAGATACTGTCTTTTTTTACTGTCATCATTGTTCTATGAGTCTGAATGATCGGGATCAGGGCCAACATGATCATCTGAAAGCTTATTGACGTGGGAGAATCTTTCAATCATCCACAGCCTCATCTTCCTGTTCCCCAGTCTCATCTTCCAACTTTTTCGACAATCAAATCTGACTGAAACTAACCCCACGGGGCAAGATGTAACCTTAGGCGGATTGATCGACTCGCATGATGGCGAGGTGCATGCAGCATGCATGGCTTGCGCATCAGTCGATATCAGTCAGATGGATTCGCCAATCGCAAGCCTATCAACTCGCATATCGGGAGGTTTATATGAATGGATCACGGAAACCAGTGGACGGCGCCTGGCGGTATGTCGTAAGCCTCTGTGTGCCCAGTTTCTAGGCCCCCTTACTTGATTGGCTTTATTGTGAATAAAATGTCCCCGCCTGCAACGAAACCTGCAGTGCAAAATAACCTTAAGACGTTGTGGTGGCTAGAGCTTAGCCCCGTCCCTGAGTAGGCCTATTGAGGAACAATGATACCATACAGATGATAAGCGGGGTGGGCCTGGGCCCTGGCAGTGGTTGTTGACCATGTCCATTGGTCCCAACCCCCCCCATCACTGTACTGTGACGGCGAGTTTCAGCTTTCAATGAACTTTTATCCCATGGCAGCGGTGCGAGCCAATAACCTTGATCGTGCCTCGCACTTTTCTCGCTACTCGGACATCGCGGAGCCGAGTGTGTGACTTGATTATGGACCGTAGCACGGTACTTAAAATTCTTGTTCGTCACTTTATGCAACAATGCCTACTTCTGCTGCGTTTGAGCTCTTCTCCAACCTTGGCCGTTTTCTCTTTGGCTCATCTTTGCGGATATAATAGCTGTTTCCAATCCATTGCAAAGACATACAGTCGAAACGCAAGGGAGAATGGCTGGCTGGATACACCCTCGAGATGATTGCTGCAGTCCATGCGGAACATGTCAGTATCAATGAAATGAAGTAAACCGTCAGACGGACAGTACTGATGGGACCCGCACTTTAGGTTGCAAAGCGTTCATATGTCCGTGCATGACCTTTGGCAACATCAAAGCCCGTCGAGCAGGCAAAACTCCATCCAATTGCAATGGTCCCGTAGGTCACCATACCCAACGCGTGGAACCCCATAAAACCACAAGAGATACATACATCCGCTAACGTCTCGGTTTTCAGTGCATGGGCTACGCCGTCCTATCTCTCTGCTGTCTCCAGGGAATCTACCAGTTCACCAACCGGAGCAACATGCGCGCGCAGTACCAGATCCAGGGAACGTGGAGCGACGATTGCTGCTCCTCCTCATGCTGTTGCTGCTGCTGTGCGCTCGTGCAAGAAGACAAGGAGTCAGCCGCCCGCGCCCCGTCCACCCCCGCTGCAGCAGCCCAGCCGACACCGCAGCCCCAGATGGTATACTCGCCACCGCCGGGGCATGAGATGGAATATTTCCCTCCGCAGTCGGCGAGCCCTATGCCTGCACCCGCGGCGGCACCGGGTATGACGGCCGCGGAGGCACGTCTGCTTACGGGGTTCGCCCAAGATGCTACCACGATTGCGACCACGGATATCAAAGCGGACGCCGGCGGATTTTGAAGCAGGGCTACGGTCAAGGCGTCAGCTGCTTGATCGTCTTTTTCCATCCTCAGCATCGTCCCCACTAGGCCGCCACGCCATATGCTTGCTTATGCAACACTCCTTTCCAAGGTGCAATTGCTATATGATGGGGATTGCTCCTCGCAATCGTTGTTTGGGAGCCGGTATTCCACCGCTCTGGTTCGATTTCTGTAAGTGTGAAAGGCGTTAATGGTAGGACTACTCACAGGGGGGTCTTTTCCGATGTAGTCTGCGTGATCGGATGATGGTGGACTTATATCCTCAGAGGCTTCAGTCCTGTTGCTACGTTAGCTGTTTGATCGAGCGTGAATGTGGCACGAGGAGATGGTTTCATTTCTTGATTGGCACGGTTTGGCTAGAATCTACTTCACTCCACCATTGGTCGAGGCATAGCGTCTTTCAAAAAAGATTTCATCCAAACTTGGAGAGATCCCAGCACGCTCATCGTCTCGTGCATTGTTTTCGCGGATTTCTTTTCCCTAGGGGTCCATGCCTGCGTGTTGATCATTGGCTTGTCTTCCTGGGTTGATACTGTGGTACTTTGGATCATCTCAGTCACCTTGTCCAGTGGCTGCTTATCCTGGCTCCAGTCTTTTTGAAAAAAAAATCGCTTCATGCTTCGTAATTAGGGTGTTTTGGGAGGTTCAAGTTGGCCCGCATTGAAGGTGATCTTCTTCGTGGTTTGTAGAGGTAAAATTACTAGCTGCGACGAAATCCATTCAAGCGAGTAGGCTAACCAAAACGCAAAAGAACTAGCCATAAGGCTCCACGCGCCTATCCAGCTCATCCACCTTCTGCTTCCCTTCCAAGACTTCTGCTCTCGAACAACTTCTCCTCTGCCTTAGCGGTCAGTTGCCCGTCGAGCTCGTCCACGCTTCGCCTCGCTCGCATGACTTCTGCGCTCAAAACCGGTCTTCTCCTCTGCCGTAGTGGCCCATAGCCCGCCGATTCGGTCCACGTTGTTATGGTCGTCGAAGCTCGCGCCGTCCAATGTCTACCCGCCGGTCTGTCGATGGGTCGGATCACGTTCCAGGCCGTCCCTCCCCATCACGATAGTACGACCTCCAGTCCAACGGCGCCTATCGTCTCCAACCAACCATCTTGCTCTTGCGTTATGACATCAAAAATTAATACAGCCTATGATGTAAAAGGTATCTCGGGTCCCCTCCACCTTTGAAACGCTGTCTTTCTGTGTCAAAAACGATCCGCTTCCCTCTGATGCATCCAAGCTTCCAATACACACAGTCTGTGGAGTTCTCAAGAACTCGGCTCCTTGATCTCTGCTGCTTTTGGACGGCTATGATGTGCTCTTTTCTCGTGGGGTTTTTGGCTCAGGAATAGATTTGGCAGATGTCGAGCGGGGTAGTGACTTCTCGGGCACTCTTTGCTAATGCTGAGGTACCGCGAGCGAGCCAACTAGCTTGTAGATTGCTTTTGGCACGAACCATCCCGTAGCATACACATTGGTCCTTGAACGTCGGACTCTGGAGATAAGAAAATTTCGATATGTTCGCCGACAGTGCGAGAGAATTGGCATCCTCGTCACCATCAGGTGAAGAATTAGAGACCACTGTCGTTCTTCTTCTTTCTATGCGACCTTTGGGTGAGGGGGACGAGAAACGAGACAAACATGCAGCGGGCTTGGCTTTTTGAGCAGGCTTGACCTTAAACTCGAGAGCGGGCTGAGATTTCAGACTTGAGCTGATGATGATAGAAACTTTGCGTTTAATCGCGACTCCAGCATGGGTCCTTTCGCGATGGAGATGCCTGAATAGCTGGCCCGGCGTCATGGTAGCTGGGTCATGTAGAGGTTTTGGCGCGCGAGGGTCATCAACGAGTTTCCGGGCATTGGTGCGCATGGCCTTCTCGTCATGACCAGTCGCGTCGAGTCTAGGTGCTTTCGCCCTTTGCTCTCTTTCGTTCTGTTTCGTGCCACCTGCGTTTGGCCTCACCGATCGATGCTGTACCTTATCAGCACATGCGTTACGGGCTTGGTGCTCAAGTGCTCACCTGAGTTCGACTGATCTGAATCCGAGGGAGGGACGAAGCTTTGGGTAGTACGGACGATTGGAAAAAGTGCTAGCGGTCGAGGCTCAGTCAATTCTCCTTCCTCAATAGACCTTTCTCACGTCAGGGTAGTGGCCGTCCCGTCGGATGCTGACGGTAGACCCGCGGCGAAACTGGCCTTAGGAAGAGCCAGAGTACCCAATAGAACTCCCTCAAATGCACATATAGCATCGCGGGGTTTTTCCTTGGGGAACCTTCCACGACCAAAGAAAGATTTCAGTCCTCCAGCGTTTTGCGTTTGACGGTTCTTGAAATTTGTTGGTTTCACATGGACGCCGGCCTTAGGTGACGCCTTAGCACCAGAGCGTACATCCTGAGTTGGATTCACGGTATCCCGAGATGCTGTCTGACCTGGAACCGTAGTACCAGAACGTACATGCCGAGGTGCAGTGATAGGGCCACGGGGTACCTCTCGGGTTGGATCTGTAGAAGCAGGGCGTACATCCTGAGGAGTAATCGTATCAGCGTGGGGTACTTCTTCGGGACTGATCAGAGGCTTGACATTGGTGCTGTTGCCATCGGCGCGCATAGGGGACGGCGTGTCGTCAAAGCGAGCGGCAGATTTGCTTGGTGGAGCCTTTTCAATGGGAACATTGGCAGCGGGTGGTTCATCAGATGGCTGTAGGGGGTCAATAGATTAAACTGGGAACAAATAGGATATCACGTCTGCCAATACTGACAGAAGATCCATGGTGTCCATTATTTTCAGCAGGAAAGACATCCCTGGTGACGGCAACAAGCGGTACTTTAGTTGGAGCCTTCCAAACATTAGCAACGATAGTATGGTATGGTGGAATTGACGCTGCTCGCCTCGGTCGGCGTTACTCCGTTCGAAGCTAACTCACTCCAGAAGTCGCTCTGTCTGTCGTTAGTATGACGGACAGCGTAACGAACAAACGTGAACGCTCACATCGTCTTTGTCCTTGTAAAACGTAGTTATTCCCGCTATTAAGTCCTTCCATCAACGAGCTATATCACTCGTGCTACTATGAGCGGAAGACATTCCGGATGGTGGAAGACAGGCCTTGTCCACCACGCAAATTCGATGAGCCAGGCTGAGATACAGAGAGATAGTGTTAGAGACAGTGGCAAACGCCGGGCAAGTGGAATGACTTGGACGTGCGAGGATGGTAAAGGACGGTTGGGAGGCAAGGTTGGAAATCTGAATCATTTGAGGCGAGCAAAGAGGATTCGAACCATAGGTAAACGGTAATTCTTCGTGGCTCATCAGAAGACCCAAGGTATATAAATGTATATGAAAGACACCGTTCAAGCTGGAGATGCCGGGCAACGGAGATGAATACTTGGTGCCTTGATTTGGAAAAGTCAGATGATCAGATGACAATCGTCGCCATTGAACTTTGAAACGAAATGTAACGTATCCCGAAGAAGATGTAGAATAGATGACCGAAGAGCCTCTTAGAGCTTCAGCTCTTGGTAGGAACGGGTGAGAAGATAAGATCTTGAAGATGGTGGCATTGAGGGAAAGAAAACTTTGGGAACGATGGGGGATTTGTAGGCAACGAAGCCGAGCTAACGCCACTGTCACTAACCAGAAGCGCAATGGATACCTCTATTTCAAAATTCAATTGGTGGATTAGGAGAGCTGAATTGAGCTCAAGATCTTCATTCAAGGTTACAAAATCTCTCAATCATGGAATACTACACCCTGATCGAGCTCTTCCCCATCTTATGCACGGATAGTGCAATGCCCAGTTCCACACCTTTTACTTGAAGCCTTCGGCTTTAGAGTCTGAGGTAGAAGCATAGCGGCAAGTCCTGTTTTGTCACACAAGTCTCAGCGAGACGAGCTCAATCATTATTTCTGAGGCCCCGTACACAAGATACTCGATAAAGTAGACAGAAGCATGCCTGGCCGGCGTCTGATAAATCCGCAATCCTGGGCAGGAGTAAGGCCAGGCGAGGCTGTGACGCCTGCGTTAGTAACATTTCCTGATGATGGTAGTGCCGATTCCTGGCACCAGGCCTTGTGACGCTGTGACGGAGGGTACCGTGTCTTCGGAGTACAGCTAGCGCTTCGTCACCGAAGCTGCTGCGAATTGTGCGAGAAGGGTCCGGTGATGCCCTTGTAGAGACGTTTTCTTCATTTCTTCTGTTTGGGAGGAGCTCAAAAGCTGGAAGGCATTGAGCGCCAATAGTATTGAATATATGGACGAAGCCTAAGACTCAAAGAGGTTGTGGCCATGCGCATGGTTTGAGAGTGCTTCTCAAGGTTCGTTTTGAGCTTCAATGACCTTCAACCCCTCGCCGAGCCCTTCGTTCAAGCCACCACGTATTCCATCCACCCAATATTTCACTGCTCCCCAGACGACTTCATTGGTCATAGCTGTGCTGGCCAATGCCATGCTCCTCCTTCCAAGAAAATCTGCAGCAGTGACGCTGAAGGCAAATATTCTCTCCCTGACATGGTGTGTGCGATCGTAGCTGGAGGCAGCTGCAATGAAGAGCTTGATATAAGGAAGTGCCAGACGAAGTAGTAGGCATATGGCTATAATTGTGGAAGCGAGGCTGCGATGGAGGAGTGAGGGATTTCGATGCCTAGATTGGGTTGTCTCGGGAGGAGTCGAGTCTTTCAGGGAGTCTGGTAGAGCGGTTTTCAGGTGAAGCATTTCTTGGTCCGAGAGGTCAGAAGGAAGGCCTTGGATTAGGTATGCCATGGCGTCAAGGTAAAGCTGGCGGGAGAAAGCCTGGCTTTGAGCGTCTGAGGTCTGAGATTCTGTAAGTGAAGTCTGAAGAATACTCGAGCCTGACTCTTGTCAGACAATTTTGTGGTGATTGCCTTTTGTGTGCACCGTCTTACCATGGCGGGCAAACTTCCAGCTTATGCCTGGGACCTCTGCGCTGTCTGCCGTGCATTCGCCTGCTACGGCCATCTTATCTGGGACCACCTGTGTATGTTCACTTTCACTGCGGTACGTGTCTAGGCTGGTGACTCTTCTCCGTGGTCGAAGGCCGTAGTCTGTGAGGCTTCTTCGGACCAAAACCAGCGGTTGCAGGCTGTTTTGCAAGGCGCTCGGAAGCATAGAGTATACTGGCAAAGGAGTCTTCGCAGGCTGGTCCCTTTCTGGTTGAACTTGCGTCTCGTGGACCGCCATTTCCTAGGCGGAGTTCGTCATATGCCAGACGGCTAAGTTGTAAGAGGCGACGGGAGGGTTCACTGTGGATACAGTAAATATCTGGAGCTCCTTGTAGTGGCGATGGGTGGGTCTAATCCTGACGTAAAAGTACAGGAAGGTGAGTAGATATAATAAGTTTAGGATAAGTATATAGCGATGAATGTGAGAATCTGCGAATAGAAAGAGTATTGGGAGATGCCTCGTCCTTATCGATAAGACTCGCGTACCTCGGCACAGAAAAGCGTGCCACGAACATCGCTCGCGGTAAATCTTCGGCAACATCATGTGCGAGCTCCACAATGGGTGCCAGATCCTTTCCAAGGCGAAAAAACACAGAGCACGAGATTCAAGTATATGGGCAAAAAATTTAATTGTGTTTTTTCCGATGCGGGGACTAGCTTGATGTCAACATCAGGCGCATCTCAGAAAATTTCTAACCACGTACATCGAACCCCGGCCATCCGCGCACTGGAGTCTCTCAGTAATGAGAGGCGGATATCCTAACCACTAGACCACATCGGATGCGGTGCGTTGGACTCCTGTCACTATTTCTAATTATAACCTAGAATGTTGTGGAAGCCAGGAAATCTCAGGTGGTCCCGTCAAACGCTACTCGTAGAATGTCACGATGAGTGGAGATCATGGCAATGGCCGACCTATGTGAATTACCAACCAAACACGGTAAGTTGGCTCTTACGAAAAGCATCAAATGCTAATTTGACGTAGAAAGAATTTTGCAGAAGCCGTTGGCAAGATGTATATCTCGGCAGACGCGAAAGACGATAGATAGGATGGAACAATCAGCAGGCCCTGGGTCTGGATGAACCAAGTCGTCATGCACGCCCTAAAACGTCGATGTCTTATGAATCAGCATGTGCCATTCAAACACTATATCTCCCAGATTCGCCAGCTTGGGGCAGCCACTGGTCTTGCAAAACGCAAAGACGTGAGTAGGGTGCCGCTTTTCAGGAGTTGATTGACGTTGGGGTCGTATTAAGTATAAACATTACTACATGATTCCCACCTCACTCCCGTACTCCCTCCCAACCTCACCCACTCCCGTCCTAACCTCCATCAACCCAATCAATAAGCATCCCCCTTCCAAACCGCCACCCTCACATCATCCAGATAAATCAAATGCAACCCCCCCTGACTGCACCCAAACACAAACCCCAACGCCGCACTCCCACTCCCGCCCACCGCCGGCGCCTGGAACTTCCACCCCGTCGTCGCCCACCCGCCCAGCTGCCCCTGCGCCACCGCCATCGGAACACTCACGCTCCTCCCCGAGGCCAACGTGTTCGGGTACGTGGCGTTGAGGCTGCACTGCCCGCCACCGAGGTTCGCGAACGCGTAGTCGATGTTGACGGTGTAGTTTGTGCCGGGGCAGAGGGTGAGGGGTTGGGATAGGGTGAGGGAGGCGGCTGAGCTGGAGCCGGAGGAGGGGAGGAGGGAAGCGTAGAAGGCGGAGGTGTCGGAGGCGGATGCGGTGCTGGATTTGAGGGTGCTGCCGGGGGATTGGAGGCCGTAGGTTGTGGCGCCGAGGATGTTGGTGATGGACCAGGAGGGGAGGCTGGGTTTGAAGGTCGGGCAGGCGAGGGCGGAGGCGGAGCAGGTTGAGGATGTGGTTGTGGTTGAGGAGGCTGGTTTGGTCGAGGCTGTTGTGGTTGATGTTGTTTTGGATGATGCGGATGGTGTGGTGGAAGATTTGGTAGTGGAAGATGGGGATGGGGATGAAGTTGCTGTTGATATTTTTACTGCTGAAGAAGCCGTTATGGGAGATGCCGCTGTCGATGAGACTATGGTCGACGATGCTGCTGTTGATATTGTTGTTGTGGAAGACGTGGTTGCAGACGATACTACTGTGGACGATGCTGCTGTGGACGATGCTGTTGCAGCATATGCAGCTGTAGATGATACAGCAGTGGATGATGCTACCGACGACGATATTACCGACGGGGATGCTACCGACGAGGATGCTACCGACGACGATGCTACCGACGATGATACTGCTGCTGCTGATGTTACTGCGGAAGGCGCTGCGGAAGGCGCTGCGGAAGAAGATACGTTCGATGTTGCCGATGAGTCGGGTTGATCACTATGAAGAGGGGATGTATCAACAAACCGTTCAAAGGGTAACCTGCCAAAATCTAAGAATCCCACGCAACTTGCAGCACTGATTCAGGCGCAAAGTTTCAAGAAGAAACGAGGAATTCCAACCGTACCAATGATGGAGTTCCCCGCTCTTTTCGATGAATCGTAGTTGGTTTACTCAAAGGGCAGGGTGTGTTTCGAAAGAAAACCGTACGCATTTCTGCGCGCGAAGGCAAACTGAGAAAGCCCATCGACTTACATAAGCGCGTAGCTATAAGATCTTGAAACAGTATACCGATCGTCTCCCTGGTACTGTCCGTAGTTCGTCCCATACGACGCATCCCACGTCTCATTGTACATCGAGCAATACAGCCCTTGGGGAATGCCATCCTCAGATAGGACATAAGCATTGAAAAAAATCTATCGCCATTAGCCCTACAATAATTCAAATCAGAGGGAGCACGTACGCATGCCATGTAACTACCATCCGCGGCTAGGTTCTCGCTATCGTACGTCGTCTGCGCATTACACGCATCGGCACACGTTTGCGGATCATAGCCTTGGCTCTGGCTGAAGGGGAAATACTGGTACCCCATATAGCTACCGGATGAGGGTGGGGCGTTGATTGCACCGCCTAATTCAGTGGGGCCATTGTAGCCGTCGCAAGCTGGGGGAGGGGCGTCTTTGTTGTAGGCTTGGGGGGCAAAGTCAGCCGGTGCAAGTTGTGGATGGGAACACTGACTGGTGTGGATAGATTGAGATTCACATACCGTTAGAGCCAGCGATGACGACTTGGAACGAATCCTGATACTGTCCAAAGTTCGTTGCTTCCTCTACCGATACAGGCGCGCCCCAGAGCGTGCATTTGTAGTTAGTCGTGCTCGGTGGATTTGGGCAATTGTCGGCGCTAGCGTTCAAGCTCGGGTCTCGTTCGATGTACATGTTGAATGCTTGGCAGCCAGATGCTTGGTCGCATTGCGAAGCGCATCCGAGGGTGTCGTAGCTGGTAAGGGTGTAGAGTCCCATGTAATCTGAAGCAGTCAAGGAGGCGTTCGAGTTGATGAAAACAACCTCGTAACCGTCGGTGGTTGGTGCAGCGGTTGCCATTGCCTGGAAAAAGTCAATCTTACTCTTTACGAGGAGATGAGGCTGGACGTACTGCAAACGTTGGGAATGATTCGAACGCGTCCACGGTATCTGGGGAGGGTACAGGCCCGGACCCTGTAGGGTAGGGTGAACAATCGCCATCTCGCTTCTCCACCGTCAAGTCCCGCTTTGAAGACGAGATGATGCTGGTGAGTGGCCTTATGGGCGCTGCAGGGAGCGATGCAACAACGTCTTTGACAATATCGATGGGCGCGGTCACGCGGACTGCGTCAGGATATTCTTCGATGGCAACCAGATCAATCAACTGCGGCGAGGGAAGCGCAGATGTGAGAGCCGCAAGAGCGGCGAGAATGAAAGGGTTATACATAATGACAGTGGTTTGGATGGGAAAAGAAGAAGCTTAAAGAGTGAAATGATAAGAACCAGCAAGAGAAGCCACTTAGTCTACCAGCACCAGACTCTGGAGAAATGTCGAGGGAAATGTGCTTTTATATCATCATCATCATCCTCATCCTCCTCTGGTAGCATTTCGTACCCACTGGTCTAACCAGTCTATTGGCCAGCCACGAATCCTAACGTGAGCAACGCGATCGAAAACTGGACTTGAAGAAAAGTCCATGATTCTTAGCGAGGAGTCGTCCCTATCCCCGGATTACCGGACAGGTTAAAGCTGTTTGCCATCCACAAGTCCGGCAAACTTTGGTGCCAAGAAGGGAAACCACGTGCTGGTTAGCTAGCTGCATTCTGCAAGGCACCTGAAAAGTAGATTGGGCTAGAGTCAATCTGGACGGAAGAAACGGCAAAACTTTCCTTGCGATCTGATCATCTGATATACATAGTGGCCCGATCCTTGTCAATGCGATGACCGGAGGCGTATTCTTTGGCCAAACCTGGATAGACGTTGACTAATATTGGATCTCAAAGCGACCCCTTTTGACGTGCATAAATAGCGCCGCTCGCTTACCTTAGCCGAGACCATTTCAGGAAGACGATCGCGGATGCGGGAAGCTAGTGCATCCGTAAGGGGAAGAATTGGAAACGCTAATTCTTTGAGGCCGTAAAGTAACCGGGTCATAAGGAATGAAAGATGCCGACACGATGAGCATGACTCCTCGGACTCGATGAAATCGGAATTCGACCTGGTAACCATTTAAGCATTTCGAAAGATGCTGCCGAGCTTCCAAGACACTCGTGTTTACCTTCGCTGTCCGTCGTGTAATTTAAATCTCTTTGATAGCGTCATAAAAGACTTCAGGGAGTGATACATCGTCTTCTCGTGATCCCCTTCTTGCGATGAGGGTATTATGCCGCACTGTGAAAGCGTGCCTCACAGTACCTGGTGCGCTCTCTTCAGATTGCTCCTCGAAATATCCTCGAGCAGTCTTGCCCAGAGAGTCCCTCGCCTCCGGATCAATGCCCATCAGCCTAGCTTGACTGAGGATATCTATTGTTGTGCGATCTCCATGAATTACTGCCAGATGGATTATGTTCCGCTCTTTTTCTGCCTTGAGAGTACAGTCTGCATTATGCGAGAGCAGTTGTTGTATGATATCATGTTGATTGTCAGTCACTGCGAAGTGCAACACCGTCAAACCTGATCTCTTAGCCGCAAGGTTCGGCTTTGCGCCAAGCTTGAGGAGCGTTTCCGTGGACTTAGGCTGATGGTCATAAGTGGAGCATATGAGCGGAGTATCGTCTGCGTCTGAGGCATTTGAATCTGCATGAGCTTTCACCATCAGTTCCATCATGTCGTGACGGCCATATCTAGAGACAAAGTGGAGGGGTGTAGTGCCCACTGCTGTTTTCGACATGATGTCCACGCTGTGATCAAGCAACAATTTGAGGCTGGGAAGACTTTTGGCAGAATGAATTGGACCGAACCCTCGGTTGTCCGATTTGATGACGTCGGCGCCGTGTCCAAGCAGGAGTCTCGATGATTCGATGTCGTCCCTCGTGGTTGCCCATGATAGACCGGTACGACATTCTCGGTCCTGGACGTTGATGTCTGCAGTAGAGCAGTCAAGGAGAGGTCCCAAAGGGAGAGGAACGAGGCCGAGTACAGCCTTGTGCAGGGGCTTGAAGTGCAGCGTGTTGATGCAGTCGATGCGACCAAATGAGACGGCAAATTCGGGGGCTTTATCAGGCTTCATCTCTTGTGAAAGAATACGTTCTCATGCAAGAGACACCGGAGACCTAAAAATACCACATCAGTCGACACGCACAACTAGCGCATCAAATACTGCGTACGTGTGGTATTGATTCTCGAACAGAGGGTCGGCGCCTTGCTCTATCAGAAATCTACAGAGACCAACATCACCCGATATGGCAGCGAACTGGTCGTCATTGAGTAAGTTGCTAGATCTGAAGTATACGAGGAGAGACCATGGAAGAAAACCAAAGTAGGCAAGGGTGAAAGCCGTATGACTTACGTAAAGCGCCGATGACCCATGATCGTTCACGTCCCAAGACGATGCGGCGCCTTCCGTAAAGAGACTTTTTACTCCTTTTGTATCTCCATGTATTGCAAAAAGGTACAATTTCTATGGCATGACCCCTCGTGGGAATCGGATGTTGATTTCAGGGCCATGGAGGGGGCTAAATTTCATCGTTATATCAAATAGACGGCCCCAAAACCAGCTAGGGAATCGATAGACAATACTGCCAGAGGGACCAGTCGGGCATTTGCAAGCATGCTCAGCACAACGACGTGTCAGCAGAGGTAGGCCCGACGGGGAACCCGAGACAGTACCAAACGGCGACGGCACAAAAAAGGTTTTCCGAGAATGGCAGGCACAGCTGCACCATAGTGAGCACTGCTTCCCTGTGTGAGCCACCTGGCCATCTTTTGCAAACCGGGAATCCCAAGGGAACCCGGTTGTCGTTGGGGGTAAGGTCTCAGGTTTTCCGACTTCAACACCGCTTGCTTTCCATCGGATGTTGGCAGGCTGTGTGCCGGCTTGCTTGGCCGAACATCCACTCTCCGACCGGTTTCCCCCATGATCCTCTGTCACATCTTGAATGTCTGATAGTGCTTTTTGAATCGGTGAACCTTGTACTGTCATTTGGCCCATCAAAGTGGACAATATTTGTCTAGCCTGTTGTTGATTGAACACAACTTCGCTGGTGGAGTTCTCTAGGCGGATAGTGGAGGACCTTGAACGTGAAGACGTTAGCTACGGTCTCTGATATCATCAAAGCCAAACGATGTTTTCCCTACGAACGGAGAACGAGGACGCAATAAAATGTACCCACAAATTGATAATGGCCAAGCTGCTCAGCAGCTTTCCCCGTATCGATTGGACATCTGATAGTAGGGTCGTTGCTTTCGTCCGATTTTGCAGCCACCTCCGCCTCGGCCACTCGATTTGACCCAAGTTCGACACTTTGGAGCATTTTTGACCAAGTCTGTCGAGCTCTATCATAGTCTCATCTGCTTTTTTCACCTGCTCCTGTATCCACTCTGTCGTCCGGCATCGATAGGTTTCCCCCTCACCTGCAGGCGCAAGTCTAAGACCATCAACTACCGAAGAGATCTGCAGAAGAACATCGTGCAACTTATTTCTCTTGCGTAATGACGCAATACCTTTTCCAGAAGTCCAGATTGCACCTGTGATGGCTATTTTACTGACAGTGACCGATAGAGGATCCATACCGGAGAAAATGGTTCCCTTGAGGTGGATTGAGTGGTGTAACATGTGAGCTAGGAAGACTTCGGTTAGAAAGAGACGACTTCCACGTGTTCGAAGCCTCCTGCGAGGCGTTTCCAGTTCAATATTGCAAACGATTCGCGCGGATGTCTCCGATGGCTTGGCAACCTTTTAGCCGCAAGTGTACATGTACCCAAGGTAAAGTAAGGTACCTTATCTGCGTTTCTTAACCCAGAGCACTTTTTTAAATGTCCTCTCTGGGTGCGAGGATCTTCACGAGGCTGACCCTGAGACTCTTGCAGTGATTTCTAACCAATGAAACCATGGCCTTATCAAAACCTTTATCTCAATCTTGCGTTCCAATGGCGGCAGCTCGAGTCGGGGCTGGTTGTGAGGCGAGATAACGCAGGGCAGCTTTAAAAACAAAGTACTTCAAAAAAATGATGTTATCCGATCCCCGCATGGCGTGCGCAATGGGAATCGCTTTCGCCATGTGATTTGATGTTGTGAGATGATATGTGAATGAAACTGGTGCCCAGAGATTGGTGTTTAAGAAGTCGCATTGCTACTTTTCATCTACTTCGATTGACTGACCTAATCTACCTTTCAATTCACCAGCTCTGCGATCTGAAACCCCTTACGTTGCCTCGAGATGGTGCTCTGGCGCAAAGGACTAACGCTGGGTTTGAGCTCCGATGAGAAATCTCCCGTCGAGGGGAGCTCCAGCGACGATGCGACTTCCGCGGATGCTCAGAGGTTGGAGTTCGATGCGCGTCGCACTCCACAGCCGGGTGATCTGACGCTGGAGCAAGATACCGCGGGTGGATTGGGGCGGCATTTGGGGCTGTTCAGCACGACTTTTCTCATGTATGTCGTCCGCCCCTCAAGTGGTTCATAGGTGGGGGAGAATTGATGCGCCTATCTAGCATCGGCCGAATCATTGGGACGGGTATCTTCTCCACGCCTGCGACTATTACCAGCAGTGTTGGTAGTGTCGGAGCCGCGTTGATGCTATGGGTCCTTGGGTTGTTACTCTCCTTTGCTGGTCTTTGCGTGTGGCTGGAACTCGGGTGCATGTTCCCTAGAAGTGGTGGAGAGAAGGTTTACTTGGAGGCTGTGTATAGGCAGCCACGTTTCTTGGCTACTGTGGTTTTCTCGACCCAAGCCATCTTCCTTGGCTTTACGGGTGAGTTGGGATCAGAAACACTTCTGTTTTTGTTTTGCTACATCGTGCATTCTTGAATACCTTTCCGAAAACGCCGTATACTGAAAGTTAAGGCTTAGAATGTTGTCACAGGGAATGAAACTGACAGAATCTTACAGCGTCCGGTTGTATCATCTTCGCAGAGAACATATTAATTGCAGCAAATCACAACGTGACTGAATGGGGAGAACGAGGGATCGCACTTGCGGTAATCATTGCCGTTACGTGCATCCATACCTTTACCCCGAATCTCGGTGTCAAACTCATGAACATCCTTGGAGTGATCAAGATTGTTGTCCTTGTCTTCATCGTGATCACCGGATGGGTTGTTCTCAGCGGAAAGGTGCACAAAATACCAGATCCAGGGGCTAGCTTCAGGAATTCCTTCGCCGGATCGTCTTCGTCTGGTTATGAATACGCAACCGCTTTGTTCAAGGTCTTGAATTCTTATGCCGGGTAAGGAACTAGTTGCTTGTCTCCCGGGGCCCAAGCTGAACAGTGCAGATGGTCCAACGCCGCCTATGTCCTGAATGAAGTTCGACGCCCCGTCCGAACCCTCAAGGTTGCCGGCCCCCTTGGCCTAGGCATATGCGGTGTCTTATACCTACTCGCAAACGTCGCCTTCTTCGCCGCGGCGACCCCTGGGGAGGTCTCCAGCAGCGGAAACACCGTAGCCACCTACTTCTTTGGCCGAGTCTTCGGGGCGGCCGCTGAACGAGCATTGAGGTACGATCTGCCGACAGTGAAGTACTAGCTGCCAGCACGGTTACTGACGTCAGGGCCTTCATAGTGTACTTGTCGCCCTTTCCGCATTCGGAAACGTCTTGACCGTCACGTTCGCTCAGGCCCGAGTAAACCAAGAGCTAGCGAAAGAAGGTGTCATTCCCTTATCTCGATTCTGGGCTTCGGGATGGCCGTTTGGTGCGCCTTCTGCGGGCTTGCTTTTGCATTTCATCCCAAGTTTCATCGTCATTGTGGCGATACCGTTTGGTGAGTCTTTATTGTTACAACTAAATTCACTCCGCCAGAATGGTGACTGATAAGACTCTCAGGCGACGCCTACGACTTCATCCTCGACCTCGAAGGCTACCCATCCTCCGTCATCTATGTCTTCGTCGGCATCGGTCTCTTCATCCTGCGCTGGCGCTCGCCTCAAGTGCCGAGACCATTCAAAGCCTGGTGGCCTGTCCCCGTCTTCTTCCTCCTCGGCCAAGGTTTCTTGCTTGTCGCGCCCTTCTTGAGGCCGCCGGGCGGGAAAGGGGATACGAGCTTGCCGTACTGGCTCTATCCTGTCGTGGGCATCGCGGTCCTGGCATGCGGTGTGCTCTATTGGTTTGGATGGCGGGTACTACTTCCGAGGGCAGGGCGATTCGATTATGCAGAGCGGCAGATGACGCTGAAGGATGGGACGGTGTTGACGGTGTTTGATAGAAAAAAGTTGAAGGTGTAGGCAGTGTGGGTTTCATGATCATGCAGCTGTCCTTTCCCTGGCTCGAGAGCACAGTCTGCGCCGTGCGAAAGCAGGTGTCGGACGATATCGTACTGTGATTCAACATTAGCTGTTCGGACAGGATCATTGCTGCCCGTCAATGCCCCATCCACAAATAGTTGACGGTTCTGTCCTATTTGAATGGGTTCGAGGAAAGTGGAAGCTGCTGAGGCGGCTCTAGCGGCCTCCCAAATCTTGCAGATCTCGTACAGTGGGTCATGACGTCTGGATTCATAAGATCGCAAGACCGCAAGACTGCCATCTTCGCCGCGAGTCGCACAAACACAATTTTTGCAAGCGTCAGGGTCTTTGTACTTGAGCAAGGTGTCTTCATGCAGCTGCTTGGACCAAATCGTAGACTTGATGGAGTTTTCCAATGGGGCATTTTCAAACTCGCCGGATGCCTTTAGGTAATTTATATAGACGCCTGGGGATCCACAAGGTTATGAACTGGGGTGAAAATAGCTGCACCGAAATTCATGGTCGCAAAGACTCCGGCGCCAAGATCTCGGATAATCGCCCAGCCTGAATAGCTGCCTGGAACACTGCGCTTAGATGTGCTTCGAAATGCGCCCGGTCTAGCGCCCATTGCATCTAGCATGCCCGATAGAAGTCCCTAAAGCTCAATTCATGCACCTAGAAATTAGTTCTAGGAGTCCCCGCTACAGGGTTGCCTTCCGAATGTAGGGTTAGGGCTTTACTAGCGCTGTCAGGACTTTCCGATCGCCTCGGATCATCGACTGCCAACACAAGATGCGAAGTGCATGTGAAGAACCCATCTCTGCAGTTGAGTATCTCTACCAGCAATCTGCCGTTGCTCCAAGTCATATCCATCCCAATTGCCGCGGGTTCCCTCACCTCACAAACCACCAGTCCGGCGTTCCCGTGAGGCTCGTCACCAGCGCTGCCACCCTCTCGTCAACTGCCCGGCTTCATAGATGTCCCTACATCTCCAGCTGACGGCGAGATGATACAACGTGCCAAGGGAGGTCTGGACTGCTTGCAAAAGACGGGACGAGATAGGATGGCAGAGACGAACCAAGTTGATCAGGGACAGCACATGTGACAGGACAATGAAGCGTGATACGGGAGTCAACCTTTTCTCCAGATTTACCATTAATTGAAACAAATGGATGGCACAAGCGCAATCAATGGAGCCATGCCCGCAACAATAAGGCTCTCAGGGTATTTGTTGAGATTTGCTGCAGCACCATAGTGTGTTGTAGCTACCCCGCAGGTGGCAAATTAGCATGGGCTTCACATGGTATATAAGTAGCCTACATACCACTCCATAGCTAATCAATCCTTCAACCTCTCTTCAATTCCAACAGGTTATGGGCCCTCGCGCAACTGCTACACAAGTTGTTGTCTATCATTAATCCAAATACCTCAAGACACCGAGGAAACCACACACAAATCAGCTCGAAAACACAGAGCAAATATCCACGAAAGACAGTGGAATACCAAGTCAGCTCGAAAACACAGAGCACCAACGAAAAACAGTGGGATACCAAGAAATACTCACGAAAACAGTGGATACTTAGTCACAATGTCCACGAAAGACAGTGGAACAACACGTCAAATGGAACACCTTACCGAGGAGAATTTCGGATCATGGTTCGTCAACATTCGTGCAGAGCTTCGTTCAAAGAAGCTTTGGAAATACACTCAAGGAGAGTATAATGAAGACACAGTCACTACGGCAACAACCAGTACAGATACGGAGACATCTCCACCAATCACCAAGAAACAAGAGAAGGCAATGAAGGACTGGGAAGAGAAATCCCAGGAAGCAGCCGATCTTATGACTCCAACGATCAGTCCAGGTGTTCAACAGAAGCTTACGGAGGCCGAATTCAATGACGGCTACCTCATGCTCACAAGACTTCGAACCATACTCCAGCCCACGGGATTCTCCGAGTTCATGCGTCTCTCAAAAGAGTACTACACGCTTCAATTCAAAGCATTCAAAACAATACCCGAGTATCTTACTCACATCAAGGTTCTCGAAGAGAAAATCGATGCCACAAAGGTCACACTCGATACGAATAACCGTACGATTCTCTGTCTCTCCATATCATTACCTCAGGAATACCAGTATCTCATTCAAATTTGGGCTGTTACGCCCTCAATCACAGCTGAAAAAGCACGCCAAATGGTTCTCGAAGCCAATCGTCAACACAACCAAGCCCTCCACTCCCAAGACTCCGCTCGATTTTTTAAGGCAGGATTCCAGGGGAAAGGCAAGGAAAAAGAGCCCTGTGACCACTGTGGATCTACCGGTCATCTCAGCGAGAAGTGCTGGACTGAATATCCACAGTTGGCTCCGGATTGGTATAAGGAAATGATGAAAGATCAGGCAAAACACAAGGGAGATAGTGGAAAACAAGCACGAAGATTTCAGGCCAGATTGGCCACAACGACAAGGGGTGACGATTTCGAGGACAACAATACTCGTATCTCAGCTTGAAAACCCATGCTGCATCATGGGGGTGTGTTGAAATCTACTGCAGCACCATAGTGTATTATAGCTACCCCGCAGGTGGCAAATTAGCATGGGCTTCACATGGTATACAAGTAGCCTACATACCACTCCATAGCTAATCAATCCATAACCTCTCTTCAATTCCAACAGTATTGGTGCTGGGTGCCCTTCGTGCTTGCTGCTATTGTAACATTACACAAAAGGCTGTAAGGCGCTTGGAAGAATTACAGGCATGATGCATGAGATCGAGAAATCCAGAATGTCCTCGCCAACCATTGCTGGTGGTGAAAACAAGACCTCTTCTGTGAAGTGCTGAGGCTGGTTGGGCTTAGCATGACCCCTCCAACAGATATCAACACTTGATGTTAGCAGGTTGAAGTCGAACAATAACGCCAGGGAGTGGATCTATACTCAAATAACGCCTAATGCAACCTAATTCCTCTTCACATCTATTCTTATTGGCGCCTTCATTTCATCCTTGGGATGCTGACGCTGCTTCTTTCATCCTTCACAGACTGACCATAAGCTGATCCCATCAAAGGCTTCTCAGCTCAAATATGATTAAGACTTTCGAAAGAAATCTCCGCGGTTCCCACGGCGTCCTATGAGATCTGTTCCTTGGACTTCCAACTATGACTCTTGCATCCACCCCAGCATTGGGATTGATTGATACCAACGACATGCCATTTTACAAAGATATCACGCATCCCAGATCTCAGCTGCAAGGAAAAAACTCAGCTCTTCACAGTACCATCGCTTCCGTCGAACATTGCTCTGCCAAGAAATGGATTACATAGCCACACTCCTCGGAAAAACCCCTCACACTCCACGTCGAATAGCAATCTTCAATCTGCCCTCACAAAAGATGAACGACGTGGTCGCTGTTCTGTATGATCCATTCTTCTTCGTCTCCGACGCCCAGTACGAGCTTAGCAAGCGCCAACTGGAGATGTCTGGTTGCCAAAACGACCTCCTATGCAGGCTATTTGAGGCTCTAGAGGGGGAACATGCGGAGGGCTGGACATTGGGCCATCTCCTTAACACCAAAATTCTACCTTTCAATGGCAAGGGACGTGATCCACGGAGCCTAGTTGGCCGTCATGTTGAGGGTTACAAGTGGGACGGAGACGGCATCCTGATCCTGGAGCTTTGCGATGGCGAGGATGTGGCTATTCTTTGGATTAAAGCAAGCGACATTACGCGAAGATCAAGATGGACGACGACCTCTTCTGGGCTCTCCATTCCCTCGATGGCATGAAGGCAGTACCGCGTGACCTCGTAAAGAAGCCACTACTGATCACGGAAGCCGTAAAGGGCGTGCGCAAAAGCCGCTGGGGAAAGGAAGCAGGGACCGTCTTAGGGCTCAAGCTCGAAGGCATGAGGGCGATATCATTCCTTTTCCTTGCAGGTAAAGCATCCGCCCGCGAGGACCGAACCCGTGGAGATTTGTGGCTGGCGGAGAACGATGTTCTGCGCGAGGATATCATGATGCTGCATGGAGGCGATGAGACGATGGTTGAAGAAGTGAGAGAGACAGGGGTGATGGCAATAGAGCATAGAGGGCTTCAGGAGAATATGAGAGGGTTGCATGGATTTTGAGATTAGGCTTGGGATTGACTGGAAATGCTCGCTGGCGGTGATGTATTCCCAGACACATTCATTGTCAATCCAGCAAATCTGGCTCTCTTCATAGGATAGTGCACCAGCGAGCCATCTAATTTGCCTTTCAAATAACATAGGGCTGATTCGAAGATGGCCAATTGCATGAAAATCCCATCCCAAAATTGCAACACCCAGCGAGTTTGAACATGACCACCTATTGCCTTCCCATGCAGCTGCCCCTAGCGATAGACCCTTCAACGCCTACTCCTTTCTTAGCTGCATACATCTCTAACCCGCACCGTCCCCTACTTTCCTTTCTTTTCCCTCCTTCCCTCTTTCCAACCCCTTCTGCCTCGAGCAAACATTTTCCCTCAATAGCCCCAGCACTCATCACCCCGAGCGACCGGGCAAACGCACAAGGCAATGAACCCAGCAGAACCCTTCACCCGAACGGGGGAATCCCTCCAATACCAAGCCAGCCCGCATCTTACGCCGCTGCGCCGCGGTCCGGTAGTCGCAAGGGTTTGGAGAGATGCCCACTGCGAAGACGGCGCAGTATACCGCGGTAACAGAAAATCTATATTCCCTCCCGCCATGCATCTCCAAGTCTCAACCTCCGACCCATCCATCCATCCTGCGTAACCCTCAGTGTCATCCCTACCCTCCCATCAACAGTACCGACGAGCCGAATCACAAATACAGAGCCCAATCCCGCCCGCATCTATGTCGTACCTACCTCACCTCCCTAGTTCGCAACCCCCCTCCCCCCCCTGACCGTCTTCGCTCGTCCCATTACTCCTACTCGTCGCTTCGCCTGATGATCATTCGTAGGAACTTATGTATGTATACAGCACCCACGCCGTCAGCGATCGAAAACGCGAATCTGCAGTGAAGAAAGGGCGTTTACCGACTATAAACACGGACGATGCATTCGGAGGAGCTTCCGGGGCGGTGGAGCGGGGGTGGGAATGCGGGGTGGGCTGGCGCAGTCTGTGAAAGGGAAGGAGGGAGGACTGGGATTGTATACGAGTATTGAAGACGTCTTTGACGTGGAGGGGAACATGGGGTTCACTCATGCTGTATTGGGTGAGCGACCAAATAGGGTTGGGTGCTGGATGCTGTTGCGTTGGAGGTGCGGAAGTGCTGATTGATCTTTTTCTCGATTTATATAACTATTGATTATCCACGACGACGAGGTTCTCCCTTCGGCTTTCCCATATCCTATCTGTGGGGTCCCACTTCCCGGAGCATCTGTCTCCACTGTTGGCGTTCCGGATTTATAGGCATGGATGATGGTGTGGGTGAGCGAGCAAGGGGAGAGGAGGTGCCGTCGGCGTGCATATGATGGATTGATTGTTGGAGCGAAAATGGACGGCGTGGTGGCTCATCGTAACGGGGTTGGGGAAGTTAGACGGAATCTTTCCTTCAAGGGTTTGAAGGACCAGATACTCAACCTTCACAGATAATGATTGGGCATTTTGACTCGGCTCTGTTCGACGTATCATGGAAGATGCTGCTAGATAGTTGGCTTGAGGTACGGAGTAGCATTCTAGTGTTGAGGTGAGGGGTATAGAGCGCTCTCGAAATATGATGGCTGAAGGGGTCAATAGGGTCGGGAGGGCGCTTGAGATTCCTCCGAGCTATCCTTCTCCTGGTGGTACAGAGTTGAACCCTTAGTAAAGGAGATGAGGTTGCTGCGGACGATGACGGTGTATATCTAGAAGCATTGGCACCGATATAGTTTCGTTAGCTTCAATATTGCGCCCGCGATTAGTCTCGTCAGTCCGCTCTGCGGGATGGACATGCGAAAGGACTATGTCGACGGCTTGACACGGAACACTCCTGGACAGCGACTTTTTGGAAGGTGACATAGGGAATATTTAATCGGTAAGTCTGTAGACAGGGAGGAGTAAACGGTTGGAAGAGCTTAGGAGAAATCGTAGTAAGTTCAGCTGGAATTGTCCGACATAATCGACCAATCATATTTTCAGATTTTGTCGTACTTGGCAATTTTGAGCCCGGGGAGGTATAATTCAGAGCTTGTCTAGAAAACCGACGCTGTATAGATACTTCTCATGCTGACGTGTTCCATCGTCCCAAAAATCTCCAGACTCTCCATCACGGCCCCTATGTCTAGGCAGAAGAAGCATCCATCACCGGCCGAGCCCCCATTACACCCGCAATCGGCTCTCCAGGAATATCCAACACTACTAGTCCTCCCAGAAAGCCCTTTGCCTCAGTAATACACTCCTTAGCCACCAAAGCCGCCACCTGCGCTGCTACAGTGATTGGGAGGGGCTGTGTACGCGTTGATGTCCTCGCGCCGAAGCCGATTTTGCAATTATCAGCTGTCCAGGAATAACTGTACCCGGGAACAGGGGGGCCTAGGAACCCTTGCTCAGGGGTCATGGCATCGTCCCGGATCAAAATCCTGTCAACGGTCTCGTAGTATTCGTTCACGATTACCTTTTGGAAGCCACGACCTGCGGGAGTACATTTGATATCTATTGGGTAGTTTGGGTCATTGAGTGCTTGGAAGGCATCGGGTTTGATTTGGAGGGTGTTGTTGGTGGCTTCGCCAGCAAGGATGTCGTTCGCGAACAACTCGAGTGACGGGTCTACTATCTGCAGTCCGCTTGGGGCTGCAAATATGGTGGTGGTGAGGTGGCCGAATAGGCCAAGGAATCACAACAATGTTTGCATAGTCGTGGGTTATGGAGGCAACCTGTAGAGTTGTGCTGAGTCACGGTATACTCTGTTTTCGGATGTTGACAAGTTGACAACAAGTCCAGAAATTAACAATGTCCATGCGGTTGGCAATAGAATTCATTGTTTCGAGTCGCGAATAGCAAATACCAAATACTGATACTCGCAAAGATTCTTCGCAGCCGTAGAAGCCACTAACGTTGAAGGGTTGTAATAGAGATCCTTGTAATTTCTATACCTCCTCGTGGTCTCGGCGTGAGAGACTGCTGCATCCTTAGAGTTCGACGCATTGTACACGAAACCTTACAAAGAGGTCATCGATCCTGGGGGCCCGCGACGTCAGCATTTGGGTATCCCACATCCGGGGAAACCCCTATGTCTTCATAATGGCAAAGAATACAGTGCATCCTTCGACGGTGGCATCCGGCTGCCTTCTCGATGTCCAAAATCGTAGGTCCTTGCGGCTTAATGCATCACAGCTTTGGTCAAGGTCAAGATCCGGACACCTTGTGAAGTGCTGACTCATTTGCGGTTGGTGAAAGGTTTTCTACGGGTCAGTAGTCATACGTTGATAGAGGCGAGATGAATTTCGCAACATTAATTGTCCGACGGGAAGCTGCATAAAGTGATAACCAATCAAATAGCAATCAGCTTCTCAATGCGTCTACCCCACTTTATGCTTTCTCATCAATTCCGCCTCTTCCCACAAACTGTTGTTCTTCACATAAGCATTTTCCAAGAGTTGAAGAACAATCGTAACTTTTAATTGAGAGAAAAACGCCAAAGATGCGTTCATCATCCCAAGCGCTCTCTTTTCTGGTTCCCCTGGTGAGCTGAGTGCGAGGAGAACGTTTGTCTCAGCTGACGCCAACCTAGCTCCTGGTCGGACTTGTGGTGACTGGCGGGTTCGTCCAGACCCCATTTCTATTGTCACGTAGAATAGTGCTAATTGCTTTGCAGCATCGCCCTGTACAGGATCCGAGCATTCTCGTTGCCCATCTCCACGGTCACCGCCACAGCAACCATTATCCTACCCGTAATAACCGGCGTCACTCTACGTGGCGCTCAAAGGTTGCGCATCCGCGAAAATGGCTCCAATGCACGTGCCAAGATGTCCTTCTCCTGGCCTGCTCTAATTGTTCTCGTGCTGCTCATCATCTACGAGACTGTGATTGCTACACTAGCTCTCACTCATGTCGCTCCCCCAAGCGAGTTGATCTGCGGCCTAGAGCGTCAATGGGGCGCCCTATTCTCGAGCAAGAACGCAGACGCAATCCGGAGAATTCAAGAGCAATTTCAGTGCTGTGGTTTTCGTAACGTCCAGGACAGAGCATGGCCATTTCCGGATAGGAGCCATACCGCCAGAGCTTGTGTCGAAGCTTTTGGTAGAGGCAGCAGTTGCCTTGGTGGATGGAGACAGATGGAACAAGTCACTGGCGGACTGATTCTATTGGTTGCTGTTGTGGCTTTTCTGCTCAAGGTTAGGCGCCCAATCCGCCCCATCGCGTCTTTCTAATATCAACAGCAAATTGCTAACTGCGATTGCTAGCTGCTGATGCTCGTCCTCTACCGAACACAAAGCCCGTTCCTCTCGTCCGCGTGGACTGCTCGTTCCTCCCTCACGGACGCAGAAGGCGAGGATAATGGCCGCAGCAGTGGTAACGGAGATGGGGACAATATCCGTGGAAGAATAGTAGACGCGTATCACGATGAACCTCCACCAGAGATTGAAGGGCAAGCGGCTAGCTCTCAGCCAGAGGAAAGAGGCACTAGCGCATCAGACCGTCGTGGCTTGTTAGTACAGCCATCAGGGATCCAGAACGAGGAAAATGAGTGGAGAGAGGGTTGAAGCTGAGATCAGACACTTGGCCAGGGATCTAGATTGATAGTCAGGGCGTAAGTAGCGGCTCCCGAACAGAGAGCTGCTCTTTAACAGGAACCAAGGCTTGAGAAGCACGATTTTCCTTTATGGAGGCAAAGTTGTGGCCACGGATAAAGCAATGACCATTAGCTATCAGCAACCACAACCACGAATAGGGTGATCAGAACAATTAATAGGGTTACTATTAGAACCTGATGATGCCAGCCTCCCGAAAGCGCCTTTCCTTGGGTGAGGAGTCTTTGCTGCTTGAGATACCTGACGCACCCCAGTAGAACCACTACGATCCCTCCACAAGACAGGATAACGCCAAGAATCCTACCTTTCCTAGGGTGGACGTCCTTCAGGACGAACAATTGTGTAACGACTACGCCAAGCGAGATGAGAGCAACGGATGTCCTGAACCAGCCCAGAAACGTCCTTTCGAGAGCGAGGTAGTCGCGGGGGTCACCCCCCGGCGCGCCATGCTCGAGGTTCAAGCGGACGTTGTGAGACCACCAATGCTGCAGTCGCTCGATGTGGCTTGTATCGATACCAGTTGTGGGGCTTTCAGTGGCATTTCGCGGCCTCCCTGGTCGCGCCTCCGCCCGTCCCTCTTGGACCTGGCTTGTGACGCGTTCCTCTAGCTCGATCGTTGTCGGTAGACGGTGACTCGCTTGGCTGTGCCCTGAGATCTCATTGCCTGCTCTTTCCTCACTTTGCTTTCGTCGAAACGGAGCGCGGGTCCATCCAGCCATTGCTGTTAACCATGTCGAGGAATAAGCTCCCTCGGCCCCACCATTTTTTCTTGGTGTACCTTAGGGTCCAAAGGTAAGGCTGATATACCACGCTAAATATACATTTCTGTTTAAAACCAGTAGTGTAAAAATGTACTCAGTTCCTTACAACTGGAATCCGTGAGGCACTGAGGAGAGATGATCCAGTGCATTGAAGAGACCGTCTCAACTGCTTTCTCTCTTAAAGTCTTAACATCTCTATCTCCCACTGCCAAAATTGGCGAGCAGCTCAGATCGATACACTTGCGATTACATGCTGGGCATTCCGACCCGTTTGATCTCATGTCGCGTAAGCTAAATTCCGACAATTGCGTCTAAACCAAATCTGCAACACTTCCTGAAAGGATCATGCGGGCTACAATTTACGATCATCCAAACTTGGAGCCGGGACTGAAGGTCGCTGATATCGGCACCGGCACCGGGTCTGGCTTTCCGCCTGCCTTCATCTTATGACGCTAATGTCGGGTTCATGGAATCTGGAGAGCGCTCGGACTTTCACAATCTCCAGCCCAACTCGATGGCTTTCACATCAACCCCTCAGTGCCGACCCAAAGAGCGGCTACCTGGCGATTTCAACGATTATGAATACGATGGGTTTGGCGAGCTCCTGAGAACTTCGTTGGCAAACATGACATCCTTCATGTCCGACTCTTCCTCCTTGTTGCTAACGACCACCACCGACAGCGCTCTGGCAGCCGATGTCGTTGAGGCCTAAATGAAGACTACCGTGCTCCTCTCTCATGAGGAAAGGATGAGACTCACCAACCGGCAACACTCTACCCGTTATATTTCTTGCCAACACAGTTGGATCGTTCTTTCCAGGCACTTCCACAGTGCCCCAGTTCTGAATTTCGGGTTCGATGGGTTCTCACATCTGCAGCAAGCGGGCCGACACGACGCCACTGTCTAGTAAGCTTAAAAAGGCGCACTTTTGCCTTTCAACATCGTGTGACCCCAGCGATAATCCTGACGGGCTCATACACGCTCATCATTGTTGCTTGTAATATCCAATTTTGCACCGAACCTGTGTTATTTCTTCAAAGTCCTGTGAGCAAAGGAGGACATAGCTTCATGCCGTTCTAAATTGCAGATTATGGGCGAACCTAAATCTCGTTGCACATCCTTGCAGAGGGAAAAAAGCTGCTGAAAGGAGATGACCATCGCTTGTTTCACTTGTCAACCTACTCACATTCATCATCCGATTAGAATTGTTTGCTACTCAACTCACGGGTACCCTCTTGGACGATAGACTCTCTCCGGGGGCTTCTCGAGGCATGAGATGCGATAAGACGACATGCAGAGTACCTTCTCCGGAGCATATTCCTCTCTGCAACGCTTTCCCTAATCAGTGTTTTGGGCGCTGAGCTCCAATATCACGTACTGCATGGTACCAACTTTGGAAACCTTTGTAGCCAAGTTCTCTGCCGTTCTATGCGTTCCTGCATGCATCAACTATGCTAAGTGCCTTTTTGGTCATGCACTTAGATCATTGTGGTCATGAATGTATACCCACCCGCACAAACGCTTTCTTTTCCTTTCTTTTTAGAACAGTGGCTAGAAGCTGTTGGAGTCGGCTGAGTTTTGGGCATGGCTACGTTCTTCTTATTGGTTGCTGTGATGCATGCTCATGCTCATGCTCATGCTCGTGCTAGACTGGAAAGGGCAGGCTCTGCATGGGATGGTCTTCATGCAAGAGATCGTGAGGATCGACGACGGGAAAGTGATCGGTGCTCGGTATATTGGAACAGCTTCTGGAGAAAGGATCGAGGCTTGATGGGCCCCACGGATGGAACCGTTCTATCCCAGTGGTTCAGTATTGTTGTTGGGTAGAAGAGATGGTTAGTGAGCGCCCGGGCGCGCGCCAAAGTCTACACTATTTGATAGTCTGCCTCATATGTAATCGGTAGTAGAGTTGTCGAGACTAAGTTTTGCGCTCAGCCCAGGCACGTGCTCCTTTCCGTTGCCGTCGTGGAGCCTACTGGTGAAAAAGATCTACAGAGGCCCAGATCCATTGTATTGAATCGTCCCGTTTTAAGGCGTCATGCAGCACGAAAATGATGATGCATGGAGATACTAATTTCGGATGGTCAGAGCGCCACCGCAATGGGAGGTTTCAAACCCGATCACTACATCGACGATGCCTGGTATTTTACACTCGAATTATCGATAAGAAAATTGAAGAGTAGCATGTAATGAGGAAGTTTATCTCGTACAAAAGGAGTTTTACCATCAAACCTTGCGTTTGATAGACTGTCGAGTCAGCCAATCTTGGCAGTCTTGGCGATCTTGGCGATCTTGGCGAGAGGTCCCGGCAGTTTGTCAATTCCCCGAAGCGGCGAATTGCTCGGGAGCTCGCATGAGGGTCACGCCCCAAACACGAACACCTCCCAACCATCACCTCTCACGCATCCCACATCAGTGCAATCTTCCATCATCCCAAGATCAGCTTCAAATCCAAGTCCAAGTTCAAGTCAGAAAATGACTACACCGGCGCGTAGACGCCTCATGCGTGATTTCAAAGTACTATGCCCCAATAAGTCTTCTGTCCCTACCTATTGCTGGCTTTGCTGATCCTCCAAAACGACAAATGGGGCCTGGGTCACTGCTTGAGCTAACAAACATTTTGACTTAGCGTATGCAAACAGATCCACCAGCAGGTGTCTCAGCGTCTCCTATCGCCGACAATGTCATGACCTGGTACGCATCCCTACTCGTGCAGACAGGGTGGGGCCAAATGGGCTCACTTCTATGAACAAAGGAATGCTGTGATTATAGGACCTGCAGACACACCTTTCGAAGATGGAACGTTCCGTCTAGTCATGCATTTTGAAGAGCAGTATCCCAATAAACCACCAGGAGTCAAGTTCATCAGCCAAATGTTTCACCCAAATGTCTATGGGACGGGAGAGTTGTGCTTGGATATCTTGCAGAACAGGTGGAGTCCTACGTATGACGTGGCTGCGATTTTGACAAGCATTCAAAGGTACGCGGAGGTCTTGCAAGCGTGTTATAGATGCTAACAACTCACGCCTAGTCTACTCAACGATCCCAATACTTCATCTCCTGCCAACGTCGAAGCATCGAACCTCTACAAAGATAACCGCCGAGAGTACACGAAAAGGGTTCGGGAAACAGTGGAGAAGAGCTGGGACGATTAGGGAGGATAATCACAAGTTTGGATCATACTCAAGCATGCTCCTAAGAGAGCAGGCGCACTGGTGTATCTTGAAACGAGGAAATTTATGGGGTCAAAAGAGTTTTGTCTATATGGGCATCTTGATGTCATGATTGAGCGTGGAGTTTGGATGCAGAGGCGTTGGCGGTCTTCGCAATGCAGGACGCTCAGTCCAAGCTGCGAATCATACGAAGCATCATTCATAAACAAGAGACCTCTGTGAGCAAGGATGCACGGAGACGGGTTCTTTGCATTACCGCATGCGGCCTACCGCAATTGCGCATAGAACCTGTCCCGAAGCTTTGGTTCGAGCATAGTAAACATAAAGCCTTTAGATACACTGCAATTCTCTATATTCACGCATATGATCCCATGATTGATTTGATTCTGTGTTAAAATCAAGTGTTGATATCATGATCGCTGCTCCTAAAACGACCCTAGTGGATGTTTATCAGCGCGTCACCCCGAAAACGGCACCCTTGGACCAAAATGTCCCCTTCTGCCTCCAGATATCAACACCACCGATTGCTTTGGTCTTTGTAGACTTCCATGCTGTCCACTCGCCAGAAGGGTCTTGAGGTAGCATAGAGACGTCGGTGGTCTTGGACTAAGCCCTTCGCCATGGCGTAAGTGCCGTGGAAGACGTCGCACATGCAGCCCCTACTGACACGAACGTTTCAGGAGCGCCGCGAATGCAGGAAACACAATAAAAGGTACCGACATACTATTAGGTTAATGTACGGCCGATACAAGAGCTGATATTCTCTGCACAGTGGTTGCGCGGTTTCGTCCCCCGAACAAGGCAGAGCTAGCGAGTGGAGGAGATCAAATAGTGGATTTCGAGACGGATGATACATGCAGCATCAATGTACGCGAGGAAGCACTAATCCCCTGTACCTAGAGCTGCCACGGCTGTTTGTTGAGGGAACATTGGCAATTGAATACCATGGCTAACGCTATCGCAGTCTCATGAAGCAGCCGGCGCATTTACCTTTGACCGGGTATTCGACACAACCTCGCGGCAAACAGATGTCTTCGATTTCTCAATCCGCTCTACGGTCGACGACATACTCAACGGCTACAATGGCACGGTCTTCGCCTATGGGCAGACTGGGGCGGGGAAGTCCTACACGATGATGGGCGCCGATATTGACGATGAGGATCAAAGAGGAATCATACCCCGGATAGTGGAGCAGATGTTTACCAGCATATTACGGAGTCCTGGGAACATCGAATACACCGTTCGGGTTAGCTATATGGAGATCTATATGGAAAAAATCCGGGATCTGTTGGTACCTCAGAATGACAATCTACCGATACACGAAGAGAAGAGCAGGGGAGTCTATGTCAAGGGCCTCTTGGAAATCTACGTCTCGAGTGTCCAAGAAGTCTATGAGGTCATGAGGAGAGGAGGTGCTGCCAGGGCTACGGCTGCGACGAACATGAACCAAGAGTCTTCACGGTCACACTCGATCTTTGTCATCACTATCACCCAGAAGAATGTTGAGACAGGCTCAGCTAAAAGCGGGCAACTCTTCCTCGTCGATCTTGCTGGTAGCGAAAAGGTTGGGAAGACAGGTGCCAGTGGACAGACGCTTGAAGAAGCTAAGAAAATAAACAAGAGTTTGAGCGCGCTGGGAATGGTGATCAACTCGCTCACAGACGGCAAATCGACACACATACCGTACCGAGACTCGAAGCTCACTCGGATTCTGCAAGAATCACTGGGTGGTAATTCCAGGACTACCTTGATCATCAATTGCTCGCCAAGCAGCTATAACGATCAAGAGACCCTAAGTACACTGAGATTTGGTGTCAGGGCTAAGGCTATCAAGAACAAGGCCAAGATCAACGCTGAGCTCAGTCCACTGGAAATGAAGCAGCTACTGAAGAAAGCGCAAAACCAAGTCACGACGTATGAGGTCTACGTCTCAAGCTTAGAAGGAGAGGTCCAATCATGGCGCAGCGGGGAGACAGTACCCAAAGAGAAATGGGCTCCTGCATTAGCTGCTGGTGGAGTAGCCGGTGCGCGAGCAGAGTCGCGTCCTGGCAGACCAGGCACACCATCCAGATTGCAAGAAATTGGCAGGTCAGAGACACCCAGCCGATCGGAATCGAGAACTGGAGATCGAGCTTCTACTCCTAGCATTGTACTCGAAAAGGACGAGCGAGAGGAGTTTTTGCGACGAGAAAACGAGCTGCAGGACCAGGTGGCCGAGAAAGAGTCTCAACTATCTACAGCAGAACAGGCTTTAAAAGAGGCGAAGGAAGAGCTTCAATTATTGAAAGAGAACAGCTCTCGAAAAGGCAGAACAAATGAGAAGCTTGGCAGCGAGGTGAACGAATTGAAGATGCAGCTTGAGAGAGTAGCATTCGAGAGTAAAGAGGCTGCCATTACCATGGACGGCTTGAAGGAAGCCAACTCGGAACTTACCACCGAGCTGGACGAGGTCAAGCAGCAGCTGCTTGACGCAAGAATGAGCGCCAAGGAGACGAACGGTGTTCTCGATGAAAAGGAGAAGAAAAAAGCGGAACGAATGGCACAGATGATGGCCGGCTTCGAGATGGGAGATGATTCTTTCTCAGACAACGAAAGCAAGATCCGAAGATGCATACAACAGGTCGATGCCCTTCATGAGACTAGTGCTGCGGGAGAGATGATTGCGCCTAACGAGCTGCAGGAACTGAGGATCAGACTGGTCGAAGCGGAAGGTATCGTTCGGCAAGCGGATGTGAGCTCGAATGCCACAACCGAGCTAGGTGATGATCGAGACCGAAGAAGAGATCTTGTTGAGCGACTAGCGACCGTCGAACAGGAGTACGAAGAGCTAATGGAGCGCAACCTCTCTGAAGCGGACATCGACGAGGTCAAGAGCAGGCTGTCAGAACTCTACACCAGCAGGAGGGAAACACAAGCTCAAATGATCAAAGACATGCGAGAAGACCTGGCGCGAAAGGACGAGGAGAATCATCGTCTGAAAATGAGCGTCGAAGAATCTCAACGTGCTCCCAGGACCAACGGGGCAACTCAACCGACAGCAACCAGCAGGACTGTTCAACAGCAGATCGCCGACTTTGACGTCATGAAGAAGTCGCTGATGCGGGATCTTCAAAATCGCTGCGAACGTGTGGTGGAGCTCGAGATATCCTTAGACGAGACCCGCGAGCAGTATAACAATGTGCTTAGATCATCCAACAACCGGGCACAGCAGAAGAAGATGGCCTTTCTAGAGCGAAATCTAGAACAGCTAACCCATGTGCAAAGACAACTTGTTGAGCAAAACGGAAGTCTCAAGAAAGAAGTCGCGATTGCGGAGAGGAAGCTGATGGCAAGAAATGAGCGAATTATGAGTTTAGAGGCGCTACTGCAGGATAGTCAAGAAAAGTTGACGGCAGCGAACCACAGGTACGTAGCACCGGGTAAATGCAGAGCAAGCAGCTGACCACCACATCTTCTCCAGGTTCGAAGCACAACTCACCGCAGTCAAAGAGCGACTCGAAGCCGCCAAGCACGGCTCCACGCGTAACATGTCATTAGCATCTAACAACCCTGTCGGTTTCAACTTTGGAGGAGCAGGGTCGCGGATAGCAAAACCCTTACGAGGGGGCGGCGCGAACGAGCAAATGAACGGCGCAGGTCCCAACCTGCCTGTATTGAGTGGGCTGCAGGCGCAAGAGGCAAACGGTAGTCCAGGCGGGAAGAGGAGCAGTTGGTTCTTTGATCGCCGTTGATAGATTCTGAGCGATACCACGTGAGTCTTGGGCGACACAGATACTTGGGTATGAGATATTTTGTCAGGTCTGCTCGTAATTCTGCGTCGGAGATGTACCCTTATACCCCAGCATCGGAAGGGGAATGGAGTCGTGGGCATGCCGGCGCATACACAAACATTTTCAAATACCCACTTACCTTGCACATCTAACCGCGCTTCAAGAGCGCGGTCATAGCTTGCCATCCTTCCCCGATCCGTATTGCGAATTACATAGCACCGATCGGTATAATTTTCAGCCGTCATCTCCCCGCCCCTCCCTCTTTCCGACCAATCGCACGGATGAGCAAATCATCGTCGACTGACACATCTGGATCCTTGGTTGGTATGTTACGTCTCCTTGTTTCGTTTCGTTTTATTTCGTCTATACTTGCCCCTTGCGCTCCTTCCATCGATGGCGGAGATCAATCACCCCCAAGACTTTTCTCCATAACCGCTATCCGACCGCGGAGTCTCATGCCAAGGATGCAGTCCGCCTTATACGCACGCACCTTCTCCTCCTCCCATCATGCTTCCGTCCGTCCGTTCCCTTTGACCCCACAGCCTCGGCTCCCGTCGTGCCCGGCGGACACGGTCACCACTGTCGGCGCGTGTAAGAGAACGTAGCAAGTGTCATGCGTGCATAGAGGGGATAGATAGATATCGGTTCGCGATAGGAAAGGATTGAATATTCAAATATAGAGGGATTTCTCGCAGGTGGGGATAACGATCCTTAGCCAAAAAGTTTGCGAACCCGTCATTTTTTTCGTCTTGTGGGGGGGGGGGGCACCGTGCCCTGCACCTACCTGTCCGACCCCTCCCTCTGCAGGCGCGGAGGTAAAACCCGACCGGGTTCCTCGAGGATTGAAAAACTCGCCAAGGTTGGTCACCGCCGATGAAAACAATCAATCCCGTGGGGAACCGTCACCGCTGTCGGGCAATCTGTCCGGATTTGTACAAGTCTTGTCGAAGGGGGTTTTGCGCCCGAAGTGCGGGGAGGGTCGCTACGTGCTTTTGTGGATGTTCCCGGCTGGTGGCGTGGATGGGGTTGGAGGGGCGGGTGGTGGGTTGGTGAAGGGTTGGGGGAGGGGAGGGGGGGGGGAGGATGGAGGATGGATGGATGGGATGGGATGGGATGGGATGGATGGGATGGATGGGATGGGGATGCATGGATTGGGATCTGAAAGCGGCGCGGGGTTTTTTTCGTCGCGGTTTGGGATCTTGGGCTTACTTGTTGTATGTAGATGGCGCTGGGTTGGGGGGGGTGAATGGTATGTTTGGTTGAAGGGGAGGGGGGAGAGGAGGGTTGTTGTTGGGGTTGGGGTTGGTGTTGGTAAGGTCCTGTGTGTGACGGGTTCTTGCGATATGCACACCTAGTTTTAGGAATACGGAGAGAGAGAAAGGGATAGGGGGGGAGTCGGTTTGAGCGATTTGGGGTAGGTTCAATGGTGGTGGAGGGAGGGGGGAAGGGGGGAGGAAGGATGGCGCTGGTGGTGGTTGTTTGGATTCTTTTTTGGGGTCAGGGGGTGCTGATGTGCGCTGGGAAATGGGGGGGGGTTCCTATGTATACTACATGTGCGGGCACTAAAAGCCGCTAGAGACGGATGATGATGATGATGTTGTTGAAACGTGTGTGTAGAATATTATCTAGCTTTGGAAGATTGGCGTCGAGATTCGATGGTCTGCTTCATTCGGAGAAGAGCGGATTGTGAAGTCTATTTCTTGTGTCTGGAATGTTTATAAAGTAGTACACTGTTAACAACAGCACGCAAAAGGTGCATCAACATCCGCTCTATCCGCCGCAAAAAAGCAAAGTCGTCTGTATCTATCTATGTCTTCGTGTCGTTTCCTACCCTATTGTCCAAATCCTCCACCCATCCTCACCGACCTAAACGGGCACCGCCAGCAAAGTAAGCGTCGTACACCCCGGTTGCGTCGTCGGCCCCACTTCCACGGTCCCGCCAATAAACGATCCATCAATGTCCTGTACCGGACACACAAAGAACACCGTCGCTGCCCCCGTCTGACAGGTCAGGGCCCCGCCCACAACCTCGCAGATCGACTTCGTGTCCCCAGCCTCGTCGACAAAGACCTCGTTTTCGAAGTGCAGACTGTCGTACTTGGAGCCGGCGAATATGCTCGCGATGCCTCCGACGAACTCATTCTCGAGCGTGCCGTCGGCGTTGATGTTGAAGGTCGAAAAGGACGCCACTTGGTCCGGTTCGGCGGCGAGGAAGAGGACCAGGAGGCCGTTGCCGCTGGTGTCGGAGCCGATGGAGGCGTAGTCGCCGTCGAGGTCGGTGCCGGTGTCGGCGGCGACGAGGAAGAAGAGTTCGGATGATGTCGGGGTGGGCGTTGCTGTTGTGGAGGCGGACGTCGGGGAGGTTGAGACGGAGGTTCCGTTGGCGCTGCCGGTGGGATAGGGCGGTGGACTGGTCGAGGGCAGTGAGATGCCCGTGCCGGTGGCGAGGTAGCGTGGTTTCAGGCCCGCTGGGGGGTAGGCATAGGCAGCTGCTGATGCGATGAAGAGGAAGCTCGAAAGCCAACGGGATTGGAGGAGCATTTTTGCGGTGATGTGACGAGCGTAACGGGAGATGATGCGGTTAGGGAATGGGCAGTGGAGGTCAGTTTTGGGGTCTTTCTGTCCTTCTTATAGTTTGGACTTGAGATAATTATGGAGTAGAGCGGAGGAGAAGCGAAAGGGGAAGGCGAAAGTGATCATGGAATACCCCGAGAGGGAAGATTGAACAGGAAAATGGTCAAAAAGCAGATGATGCTCTTTTGCCATGCTCCACTGGGCACAGGTATTGGTGACATAGATGTCAGCGCAGATGTTTGGATGTTGACTAGCATAGTGACAGCCTGCATAAGTCCTGCATGAGTACCATCTACTTCGGGACGCAGGAAGGAATACTTGTGGACCCGTTCTCGCACTCCACTCGTCCCTATCCGTTACCTTGGCGTATTGCACAAATGTTGATACTTCTCCATTGGAACCATGCCATTGAATCGATGCTCCTCGAATTCTTGAGGCCGACATTGGTAAACAGTGAGAAGGAGGCGAAAATGGGAATTGTTAATGTAGGTTCAATAGCGCTGTACGGAGATTTTGCATTCAGGGCAGCTTGCACCCGTTCCAGAAATAGATTTGGGTAGTTCAAGCCACCAATATTTCCGTACTTTAAAGTACACACAGGGGTTCTCATCCTTCCACGGGAAATGGCATATTGCTTGTTGAAGCACCGAGGAAGCTGCTCAGCGACGAAATCTGTCACAACGTCACGAATACGACCACAGTCAAGACAGTGAACTCGGAACACATTTCAATCTGCTGATTCACTTACCAGTCTACCTCAATTCAAGCCCGGTCGTCGACTCAATTGGAGCCGAGTCGAAAACCTCACCTTGAAGTAGAAGTCTCTTGGGGGGTACTTTAGGGGTGCTTTGGTGACTCGAACCCTAAAACGACTGCGGCAATCTTGTGTAGAGCCTGGACTTGACGCCGCATCGGGTGGTTATCATTCATGCTTTTATTATAGAGCCCCAACGATGACATCTCATTTATAAATGCCTACGGAGGTCTGCACCAAAAGTCCTGCACCATGCCAAGGAAAGGGTCCAGATGTCGGATATCGCCCCACCTCAAGGGTTTCCTGCCTGGACCATGCGCTTAGAATTTCGGAATTGCACCTGAACCCAGCCCCTTCGGGGCTCAAGGACCCTATAGCGCCCACATGGATCCCTAAAAGTTGCGCTCCCTAAAGCTAGTTCTAGGTTTCCCACTGCAGGGCCGCCTTCCGAAAATAGGATTAGGGTTGGTGCTAGCGCGGGTGCAGGTCTTTTGGTGCAGACCTCCCTACCGAGAGATTGGAAAGATGAGGGTAAAATGTGAGGGTTTTGGTGGGGGCCTCCCAGCTAAACTAGCTTAGTCCAGCGGGCCGATCGGTCCGTCTCGGCAGCCTAAGTTTTCCGTCGCCAGCTCCCTCTTCAAGATCGTTTATGGCGTCCGACCGACTACCGGCACCTCGTCCGGGACAGCCACAGCTCGGCTGGTATAGGAAAAGCTCCAGCTGCTCGGAGCACGACGACTTCAAATGCCTCGGTTGTAAGTGTAGGGTCGAGCGATCGTGCGGACAGCGGCAATACTGCAGGTGGAAGTATTGCTTCAGTGTAGATGATAGAAGTTTGGACGGAGAAAGAGTTGATGGTATTGGACATTAGTGGCAAAAAAATCTAATGACCCCGTGCAGCGACCCTGTGTTGCTGTTTTCGTTGTCAGTCTTGCCTATGTTTAGCCATATATCTCCTCTCTTGATCCTTTTTCCCCACAGCTCGTCCCTCGGCAATACTAACGTAAACTCCTGCGAAGGTATAACAGACAACGATTCATCCATACATGTCAATGGTAGAGCTACTGGGGTTTTCCTTCAAATGCCCAGCGATTTATCCTCCGGTATTCGAGAAACCTGTTTTTGAATAAATCTTGCTGGGGCTTCGACTTCTATGTCATTGGCGCTTTGTCACGATGCCCTATTCCCTTGTAGATGTTACTCGGGGATGATTCGCGCTAAGAATTCCCTGCCAGCACACACACCACACACACTATGGATCAAAAACGCAACCTCGAAAACATTTTCCGACTCTTCTTGTTCTCGGCAGGTCTCAGCAAGGCAATCAGCAAACATGAAGCAGTCTATAAGAAAAACCCTCTCTCTGCCTTTCCCACCAACGTTCCTATCCCTGACAACGCTGCCAAACCAAAATGACTACTA
Source organism: Letharia columbiana (assembly GCF_014066305.1). NCBI lineage: Eukaryota > Fungi > Ascomycota > Lecanoromycetes > Lecanorales > Parmeliaceae > Letharia > Letharia columbiana. Next base: position 11,857 of record NW_023501090.1, on the reverse strand, counting down.
CTGCAAATCCCAGCCTGCAGCCACCTTTAGGAGGGTCGTTTCGATCCCTATTGCCCAAAACACGAGCACGTGTCGACTCCAATTTTACATCCAGCCCCGACACCAGTAGCCCCCTAGGGACCAGAAATGCCCTCCGATCATAGGGGCCTGCGGATGTGAATTCAAACCCTACGACATCGGGACCAGAGACAGCGTGCACAATGAGCCAGCTAAGAGACCTCAGTTAGAAGGTATTTGTGAATTCATAGCATTAGTCGCGATAGGTCTTGTAGGCTCAATGATGCTCCCACATCTACCATGAGCCGCATTTCACGACCATGACACGCAACGCCATCCAAAAACGCGACTTCGATAAAGATAGTTCCGACAGACTTCACAGGATGCTAGGCATCGACCCCTTCCCCCAACGAAACAGACAAGGCGGTCAGACGAATTGCACCTATACCATGGCTCCTCGGACACAACTATCCGACCTTGCCAAACCGCCTCGAGGCCGTGATCCGGCGCGCGATCCAGGAAGACACCACATTCAGTGGGAGTGAGCGCCAACACTGCTACCGCATGCTGGGCATGGACGAAGGGGCCATCGCCGCAAGGAACAGACACCACGAATGCCCAACCTGCGGCACGCCAAAAGGTTACCGTACGGATGGAGGTCCGGCATCGGTGTCGGACAGGTGGCGGGGGCCACCGAACCGGAGAACCGGGATGTACCACGATCAACCTTTGGCAAATCGACATCCTTAACCGAATGCATGCCGGTAGAAGCCAGGCTATCCCGGCGCCCGCACCGTCCTCTCAACAGCCGCACGTCTCCTTTCGGCCGCCTGAACCTCCGCTTGACTCTGGTGGTCGAAGGGATAGCCTTTTCGGTGTGGGCGATCTAGGTGAGGGATCCTCTCAGTTACCGCGTGTCGTCTTTCGGCCGCCTGAACCTCCGCTTGACTCTGGTGGTGAAAGGGAGCTCAGTGAGCTTGTTTCGGGTGAGGATGATCTAGGTGAGGGCTGGGACTTCGGTAAAGAAAGACGATGAATCGTCTCAGGCGGTAGAGAAGGGTCTTCATACAAAGCCGTTCTTCGGGAGTTTACTCGGTTCCCAGCTTCCAGTCAGAGTACTCATAGAGAGAACGCAAGGCGCTTTCACTTATGTCCTCGTGGATTCCAGAAATGAAACACTTGACAGAGCGATGACACCAATAGATCAAACGACATCCCACTAAGTGGAAAAATCTATTGGTGTCCTCGCTTCATCAAGTAATTCACTTCTGGAATCCATGAGTAGACTTGAATCCAATTAAACGGGATACCTAATACGCTATACCTAACTCCCTTCCACGTCAAAACCACAAATAGCAAGATCATGACGCAATATCTTAGGATCTGAGATGAAGAGCAGGCATTCAAAAGTATAGGACCTTACCTCGATTTTCCGCGCATATCTTTGGATGTTAACTAGTATAATGGCATCCTACATAAGTCCTATGTAAATACTATCTACTTCGGGACGCACGAAGAAATACTTGTATACCCGTTCTCGTACTCCACTCTAGAGCCTCACTTCCTCTTCATTTCAGTTCTTTTCAACCATCCTTTTTACCCACAACTACCCACACATTCTTCGCACATTCTCTCCACATACTCCCTTTCCCTCTTTCGATGCGAGCATGCTGACGGCTGCCTGCAGTGGCCCCTACTTGCTATGTTGTAAGCGTCGAAGAGGTGCCCGACGAATACGACACCGCACCCAAGCAAGGCGCCCGGATTCCCGGCTCCCAAGCCAACCGTTTCAGCATGGACTCAGACGACGAGGGAGACCCAATGCAGACTGACAGCAATGCCGCCGGTCCTTCCACCTTCCCTCCTGACCACGACTCCATGGACCGGGAGCGCTGGGAGTACCCTGAGGAGTCGGCCGACGAGCCTCCGCGCGCTCGTACTCCGCCGTGACCCTGACCTCCCCTGACGTACAACCATGACGAGTCCAAAGGACGAAGGAGAGCGAAAGATAACCAAAGCCGGAGCAGGGGTCCTAGGGGCCCAAAAGCACAAGGAGCTCCAGTCAGGAAGAGAGGCTGGTGAAGGTCTGGCCCCTCTTAGCACCCGCCCGAACAAAAGACGTGCCGAAGACAGTGATACAATGAGTGTCGGATCATCTCGTGCTTCGAAACCGAAAGCAGGCCTCAGCAAAAAGCGAAGACGACTTGATCTCAACAAACCCGGTGCTTCCGACTCCGGATCTCCTCGCATGCTATCTGAAAATCCTTCGTTAAAGTCTGCTAGCAAGGGATCCAAGATGACCGACGTGCTATCAGAGGCCAACAGACCAAAAGTCCTACCCAAGCACCTGCCGGGGCTCAAATCGTCAGATGATCAAGTTCACTTGCCAGCAGTGCTAACCCTTCGCAACGGAACAACGATTACCCTCACCTATGAGCGAACCGCAGCTCAAGCATCCGAGAGGACGAGGACTTCTGGGAGCAGGTGAAGCAGCGAGTGCACCAGCTGCAACAGGTCTGCTCAGATGAGGTCGACGGGACCATGCTCAGCAGCATGAAGTCTCTCGAATTTCACAGTGCCATCTTCCCTACTATGCTCACCAGGATGTCGGCACTTTCGTACAACAAGCGCCAAGCACATCGGAAAAGACACTTTCAAGATATACCTCAACTTCATCATCACGAATGCAAACCGCATGCTTGAAGATATCAAAAACCCGAGCATCGCACCAGGGATTAAAACACAGGATCAGGGACCGCGAAATCATAAGCAGACTTCTCTCAATGATTCCAGGGACCCACATCGCAGCAGAGGAGCACAACAAGATCGTTCGCCACATTGTCGCCAGCACAAATGAGGCTGCTGAATTGACCAGACGTGAGCTATGCTCCTATGGTGTATCAATTGCAACTATGGCAGACCAAGCTTCTAGAACCAATCAATCATCAAGACCATCGGAGTACATGTGCTAGAGCTGCTGGAACCTGCTACTGCGAAGCAAGCTTCTACAACGCCTGGCAAGCAAAAGCAAGAGGCAGCAGCACATGATAAGCAGCAGGGAATCAAGCAAGAGCCAGGAGAAGAAGATTTCTTCGGAGAGAATAACGGAGGAGGAGATTTGCTCAGCGACGGTGTCGGGAAGCAAGAACAGCAACATGATGGTGATGAGTAATCCGGATCAAACCAATCTGGCCAAAAACGGTGCCACACCCTATCTCCTCACTCCCTTTGGTACTTATTCAAACACTCACCGACGAACGGCCCATCGATGCCGCTGCCCAGAGATCTGGAGCCCAATCTCGATGACAAATTTGTGCTTCACGTCAAGGACCTTTTTGGAAATGAGCAAGAGCAGCAGATCAAGACGAAGAAAAGGCAAAAATCTGTGCTAACACCGCAAGGAACATGAACAGGAAGCAAAGAATGAAGCAGAAAGGCTAAACAAGGAAGCAATGGATGGAACTAAGGCAAGGCTGAAAACCGAGCGCAAGCAGAAAGGAACAGTCTTCGGGCGGAAATCACGGCACCGGTCGCCTCAAAATGGTTGCAGGATACGAAGGTCGTGTGGTCGCTGGGATCAAGCAGAAGGATGGAGCCTTTTTCACTCCTGTCCAGCAAGCCTCATCGTCGCCCACCACGAACTACCAACAGTTTCGCCAGCTGTGACCTGCTATGCTAGCAATGTCCTGCGTTGCTGTCCTGAAGCACATTGGAGGATCTTGGAGGGGGACAGGGGGACCTTTGCACTCAACGATCCAATTTTTGGTCACGACTTACGACTTCGAATACAGTTTTCTGAAGGTCATTTCCTAGTACCTCTCTGCTTGGTCCGGCTCTCACGAGCCCTGGCTCCCAACTGCCTGCTGCATCCCCAGATTCTATGACCCTATGCAGCGACCCTGTTTTGCCTGTCTTGTTGTCAGTCTTGCCTACGTATAGCGAGATATCTCCTCCTCATGACCCTTTTATCCCTTTCCCCTTGACCGCATCCTTGATGATAGCTTCGTCCACATCGCCACATTCCAACATGCCACGATCATTTTTCCCCTTCACCTTGAATGTAAAAGCAGTCCCGTAGACATGCAGTACGCGCGGGACTCCCTTCGAATGCTCATTCGTCACAATTTGCACGTGAAACAAGGTCGAACGATCTCCGGGCGTTGGATCCGGATCCATGATACCGAGGTCAACGAACGAGCGATTATACCAACCATAGCTGTGATTATCTGCGCATGGGTCGTCCTTCAGATCGGGAACGTGGATGAGGTATCTTCGAGGACGCCAGCTACCTTTCGTTGAACCACTCAAACCTCCCGGTTGACTTCGGCAGTGGTCAACAAAGGAGATGGTTTGGATCTCCAGTGCAGCTCCGTTACATGGTCTGCAGATGACCTTGACTGGCTTCGGCTCCTTCGTTGTTGATGACTGGACATCAGTCATCTTGGAGCACACAACATAGAAGCGAGGTTGTGGGAAGTGATCTAAGTTTGCGTCTGCTGACTAGCCAAAGATGTGCGAAACGGTGTATGAAAGACTTGAACGCCTGTGGCAAAGGGTGTCGAGCTCTCGGTTGAGACACTGAAGAGGTTGCAAGGCTGAAAGAAGGTTGGAAGGTTGAAGGAGGCTGGAAGGTTATGAGGTTGGAGGGTTGGAAGGTTGGAGGATTGGAAGGTCGGAAGGCGAAAGAAGGTCGGAAGGTTAAAGAAGGTCAGAAAGCCAAAGAAGGTTGGAAGGAAGGAGAGTTTTGGGCGGTGTGAAGACGAAAGAAAGGGAGGGAAAAGAGGCCTTTTTATACCATTCACACGGTCGCATTGTTTACACTCGCCTTCAAAGACGTTTCGAAAGCTCTTTCTCGATCTCAGATGATCGGCCTTCGATGCCCTCTATCCTGCGACGCGTGCCCCGAGATGGCGGTGAGATGTTTCAGTACGGAGCCAATAATGAACAGGAAAAGGAACAATGCCGGCGTGTCTACTCCTCTCCACTGGTCCGATACTGTCTCGGCCTGGGAGCCTAGAAGGACACATTTCGACTGGGCGACATCTTGTTGGGGGAAAGGATCGTCGCTGTAACTACCCGTTTCATGGGCCTTCTACGCATGTTATCGGTTGCCGCCTTGTGCACTTGGCCCATTGTCCCTTTTCTGCCTCTCCTAGGATTCTTTAGTAGCACATAGTGGAAACCAATAACGGATACTAGCGTACACACCAAAAGTAATCTTCCCATTCGAGAACTATTTAAACAAATTAGTTCTGTTCGCCATATCCAGCGCCGTTCGCATCAGCACCTCGACGACTCCTAGCCTGTACATGTCCCCGTTCACACCCATCACTCGCACGCCGCCAACGCGCACAGTCTTGCACTGGCCACGCAAATGAAGGTAGTTTTTCGCGAAATCATGCTCCATCCTGCCATACTTTGCCCTCCCCAACTTGGCGTACCCCACCTTCTTGAGCCTAAAGACAAAAAAATCTCCGCACGGGCGTACACCGGCAACAGGTCCGAAGTGGTCATTCGCCCGGAGGCCCCACCTCGGAACCGTTGCATATGTACGCAAGGTACGTTCCTTCCCACCCGTCCGAGATAACATTGACGTTTATATTCGCCTCGACAAGGGAGCGAGGATGCCAACCGAATGTATCCCGGTAAGACTGAATGTCGGGAACACGCTTGAGCTTCTCTTAGTGGGAGCGGTTTCGGGGTCGACTTCGAGAGTAGGGACGGAGATCATGTGAGGGGGGTATTTGCGCTTGGCCGGTACGTGGACAACTTCGACTTTGGGGCCAGGACACAGTTTTGATTTGATTGGCGGTGGGGGGAGAGGTGTTTTCGATTGGCACGGGAACGATCTGAACGTTCTTGGGAGGCGACGTCTTAGACTTGCTGGCAGTGGGACGGGAGGAATCGTTCGTTGGTACGCGAGCGACCTGGGGCTTCTTTGCTGGCGTTCTTTTGGTCTGGCTTTTTGAGTATCATTTTCCGACTTGTTGTTCGATCGGTGGATGCTTACCAGTGCCGATGCCTGACTCATTTCGATTGCGTTCAAGAGGGAAAAGGAGTGTGTGGAATGTGACTATGATACGAGATGGTGGAAGGAAATGGGGCTTGAGTAGGTATGAAGAAGAAAAACATGACTAGAAGAGGGTTTCTTGTATTCGTACATGGTCGCCTTGAAAACACTGGACAGGCTCTGGTCCACCTTGAATGGTTTGATTTGAAATCTCCAGACGCAGTGACACATGGAATGAGACATGTATCAGAACCCAAGGCGGAGTGTGTTTCACACACAGATACCATAAGGCTGGCCTAAGCAAAGACTACCGGCGTAACTCGCTACCTTACCTTTCTTGACTACCTTACCAGCCGAACTTCGTACTTTATCTTAGAAGGATGCGGAGTTGCGAGAGTGAAACAGGGGCTATTTTCAGGAAACATCCTGACAGTCAATTACACTAGCACCTTCGCAAGAATTGGTAAATACATGCATGCATCTTCCTTCGTGACCGGTCGCGATTTACGTTCTCTCCGGCGAATACATCAAGAGGTTTCGCAACATAACCTGCGCACGGACGCCATGCGTCGCGTCCACAACAAAACCCTTATCCATGTCAACATATGTCGCCCGCTGAGACTCATCCGGTTCCTTCGAATACGGCTTCCTCATGAAAACGTAAGCGTCTCCATATACCTTGATCGGGGGCATCAGAGTCGCGCGTGGATGGTCGTAGACATCCCGGACCATGTCTTCTAGGTACTGGTTATGTGGAAGTCCCGCATTCGCATCCCGGCACATATACACCATGTAGATCATCGGCTCTTTCCCGATACCGTAAGCCACTTTCTCATTTCCGATCTCAAAGAGGGAGCGATGGGCCCAGCTGAAGGTTTTCGGGTCACTGTGTGACTTCAGGTTGGGAATGTGCTCAAGCTGTTTCTCGAAACCGTTGCACTCGTCCTCGCTGATATCTCCACTGCCGATGTTGGCGAGTGGCATTTTCATCAGACTAAGGGGATCAATTCCGGGCGCATAGGATATGTGAACAACCTTGAGATCGATAGTGGTCGCCATGCTTGATTGACTGTAGTAAATCAGCATGCCAGATTGTGTACGCTGTCCGACAGGGAATGCTCACGGCACCGAAGGTACTCCACCAACCTCCTGGTTAGTAGAAGCCTCCATACTTGACTGACTGCAGGAGGTCAGCATGAATGATCATGTACGCTGTCCGACAAGGGAAGGCTGACGATGAAGGAGGTTGCAGGTAACTGACTGATGCTGGTTGCGGCAAGGAGACGAGCAGATCTTTGCTCGTAAGATGGTGTAAGTTGAAGGTGGAGAGACTGGGAATTCTGTGGCAGAGGAATTGAGCCTTTGAAGAATTTGGGAAAGGTAAGGAGGAAAGAGAGAGAGAAGGTTTGGGGGAGACAGGAGGCCTTTTGTAGTTTACCACCCTAGTTTACCACGCCCTTTTTAGTATCCGTGTTATCGCTTTGAAACATGTCACCTTCAAAGTCGTCGCCCTGGCCTGAAACAGATTACCGAACACGGTCGCTCTCTGACTCGAGGATGCCTGGACTTGACGCCTCCGATGCTCGGAATGACTTTGCGACACTTGTTTCAAGTTTGGAGGCGAGCATCTTTGTACGTATTCAATGAGTCAGTCATGGGTTCTGATACCATGCTGATTTGGACCCGTAGTGTAGACGTGCGCTAGATTCAGGAGACAAGCGCGGTCGGTAGAACATGCAGGTAGCCACGACACAGGCAACAAATTTCTTTTCTAAATGCGCCCGGACCATATCTGGTCGTCCAGCGTACCAGTGCTCCTCAATCACAATTTATCTAGGCCAGTCAAAACTCCTCCCCCCCGGCCTCCCCCCCCACCCAATCTCCCTCCCACCACCGATTACAACTTGATGCCATTACCCTCACCCGGTTTGAAGAAGTTACACAGTAACTTCGGCACATATATCCCATTGTTCCCGCTTTCGATAAAAATGTCTTCCGTGTCTATCAGTGTCGCTCGCCCATCTGGCCCGTATTGCTGCGGATCCCACCTGAAAATGAAGGCGTCTCCATATACCCTCACACCACAAAGATGAGACAAATACCCGTTCAGACGGAGACCTGACCCTGCCTCGAGGCATGTGTACAAGAAATTGTCCGGGGTGACCATCCTATCGTGCATGCTTTGGGTTATTGTCCTCAGATCCGTGTGGGTGAGAAGGGCGAGGAGGGTGCGAAATCCCCAACGGAAAGAGTGTCTGCTTACGCAGTCCCAGAGTTTGGGAAGGTGCACAAGATCTGCTTCGAGCTCTTCGGTGCGGGCGTCGGTGAAAATCAAAGGGGGTCTATCGCTCAGAGCGACCTCCATTATTCTCATGGGAGAGCCATCCCGTGGAATGCGAACGATCTTGAGACTGGTTTGAGAGGATTCTGTCGGCTGCTTGTTGATTGTGGGGTGCTGAGTTGCTGACTGGTTCATGGCTGGGAAATGTTTCATCGGTGGCTGGCTTTGATCAGGGCGTTGCTTGGTCGTTGACTGGGTCTTAGCAGGAGGATGCTTCGTTGCTGGCTGCTCTTCGCCAGTGTTGTCGTTCTTTGGGCGCTTGTCCTTTGCAGTAGCAGCCTTTTCGTTTGGCTGGCTTTCGCGAGTGGTGTCCTTATTTTGGCGCTTGTCTTTTCCTGAAGCAGCCTTTTCGGTGGGCTGGCTTTTGCTAGTGGTATGGTTCTTCGGGGACGGGCTCTTGACATCAGAAGGCTTTCTCGTTGGACGGCTTGCCGCAGTGAGTTGCTCAGTCCCAGGCTGGGTTTTGCTAGCGAAAGGCTTCCTCACAAACTGATTTTTGGTGGTGGTATGCTTCTTCGTCGCCTGACCTTTGGTGGCAGGCTTCTTCGGTGGCTCGGTCAAGACAGTCGTATACTCCGGCTCAGGTCTGGTGCTGGTGCGCGTCGTGGTGGTGTGGCTTCTCATGAATAGACGCGGCATCTTTGAATGACTACCATATAGACCAGCATGCTTCTCTTTTCCTTTTTTTTTTTAGTTCTAGTTCCTAACAGCGTCCCTTCCACATCCTTCCAGCATATTCCTCTTGTTCCTTTCCTGTAGCTTACCACAGATAAGTCTTATGCCCTTCATCGGCTAAAATTAACATCACCTCCTCGCTGAGATTATGCTCCTTGGAAAAGGGATGGGGAACACGTTCGTAAGATGTGAAGGTGATACTGCTATTGAAAAAGTTAAGTCACAACTCCTTTCCCAAAGACGAATTAAACAAATATACAATTGGGGACAAGCCCTATCGAAATCGCCGCCTTGAGGACCATCGGTTTTAAGCTAGTTTGAGCAAGCGTTTTGACTCCTGGGATGATTGGGCATTGTTTTCCTGATGCTCGAAACCTTGAAGATACATGTATCATGTCTCTGGGCGGACATATCCTTGTCTCATGTCCTGAAATGAGTTTCCTTTTAAGGGGCATGCCAAGCAAAGGGAAGCCTGCCTTGCCAGGACTTGAGATGACATTGACGAGTAACATGACGAAGAGGAACAGGGTTCCTTAAATTTTTTATCTCAACGCCTTCCGGAAATTCGACTTGAGACTGCCTTGTTGTCGTGGAGCCTAATGTAGCTCAATGTATTTTGCCACCTCTCACAGTCCTCATTACAGGTACAGTCAATAAGATATAGAGATGATCACAACTCGAGTTGATTGTCTTGTTTCAGCTGTCTTCAAGTTACTCCCGCTCGCCCATTCTAACAACATTCGCCTCAGTATCACAACCCTACTAGGCCCCTCCTACCCGTACCCCTATCTCCCATTACTTCGCAGCCATTGGCGCGAACATGAAACGGGCATGTTTACCCTCCGGAACTGACGCAAGTTCGCCATAACTCGCGTACCCCAACTGATCGCACATCACCTCCTCATCCAGCCTGAAGATGAAAATGTCCCCAAAAGCCCGCGTCTTCCTATGTCCTTCAAAAGCGAAGTTCTTTTTCGAGAGGGACCCAGCCCACGGCTCGTTGCACTTGTACATGAACCACCACCCTTCGTGTTCTTCCGAAACAAGATTACCACCCAACTTCGAGGCGACAAGTGAGCGAGAGTCCCAGTCAAACACGGCGTCCGTGCAGCCTTGTATGTCAGGAACGTGCATGAGCCACTCCTCGTCCCCTTTGGTCTCTTCATCACGGTCCTTGCTTGTTGTGATCTCGGTGGTTTTGAGCTTTATGACGTGGGGAGAACCGTCGACTGGAATGCGAAGGACTTGGACTTCTTTCGCGACCCACTGCTGGACGGAGAAACCTTCGGTGGATTTCGAGATGAAGCGGGACTTTGAAGGAAGTTCCGTCCATTCCTGCTCATGTCAATATGTGATGCTTTGATTGTGAGTACTGTCAAAGGATACTTACATCTCTTGTTCTGGTTGGCATTCTGATTCCGTTGAGGAGGGAGGACCACTTGTGTGGATCAATGAAGAGTATTGTTGTAGAAAGACCAAGGTATGGGAAAAGTTTAGAGGTATGAAGAAGTTTGGAAGATGGGAAGTTATCGTAACAAAGAAAAGGGTGGGAGAAGGAGGCTACTCATAGTACTCACCTGGTTGTTTGAGTACAGTCGCCTCAGACGGGTTCCAAAAAAGCCATTTGGGACTCAACGATTGGACCTGGATTCTCAGACGCCCGAAACATGCATGGCGACACATGTCAGAGGTTCGAGACGAAAGGTAACACTGGTAGCAACTCAAGAGCAAGGCTTACAGCATAGCCAGGCCGACCGGCTATTGTTACGGAAAATTCATGCTACACCATCCCACCTGAATGTCGGAGAGTTGGGCGGAAAAAGTCATGGGTAGCGAATCATCAAGGGTAATCACATTACTTAAGGTTGATCTGACCCCTCGTCTCGTCTATGTTCCTCCAAACAACGCTAGGTCAGTCACGCAAGGCAGAAGCTTTCTCACGCTCAACAAGTTTCAGATAAGAGCGCAGCGCAAGTTTGAGACGCTTGTGTCGTGTCTTGAGTTGGATTTTTAAACATGAACAGTGGCCAGCAGAACGAGCAAGATTTGACAGAGTTACAGCCTTCTATTATTTATGTGACTCTGTGCTCTAATTCCATGCTGACTCAGCCCCACAACACAAATGTATCTTGAAATCAGAAGACGAATGCGGTCAGTGTGAGAAGTAGATGGCTACAAGAAGAATTGATGATACTGTGTAGATGTTTTCGGTCTGTCTGTGGCTGCCCAGTCCGACAGCGCTCGCACCAGCGTCACAATTAGCCTCACTCTTGTCTTCCTCCACCGTTACTCTTCCAAGCTACAACACAGCCAAATTATCAAGTAGTTTTATGGCTCCAGGTTGCTTGGCAAAACCGTAGTCCATGTCCACATATTCTGCTCTTCCAGTAAACCCATCATAAGTGTCCGGTTCCATCCTGAACACGAACGCATCTCCATATACGCGCGCCCCATGAACGGGAGCGAAGAATGCGTTGGCCTTGAGGCCCGCCTTCGAATCATTGCACTTGTACATGAAATAGTCCTCCTTCCAATTGGGACCCAGCTGGGTGGCAGACATAGTATCCAGCGAGCGGTTGTGCCATTCGAAGGACATGGCGCCATTGTTGCAGAGTTTGGGGACGTGCCGAAGATAGGATTCCAGCCCGTCAGAATGCTTGCTCTCGACAATCTCAGGGCTGATAACGAGAAGAGGGACGGATATCAGTTTCATGATGGAGCCATCGAGTGGTATCTGGAGGACTTTCACGGTCGCTTCAGCATTGGGGACCTTGGCTGCGGGAACTTTGGTAGTGCGAGGGTTTTCTCTGACAGGGAGATCCGCCATCATGGGT